>NC_142426.1:5684684-6033851 GCF_059516105.1 Syngnathus floridae | reverse complement strand
AAGACGGGTCACATTGACCCAGCTGTCTAATTGTACTATCATTTGTAATGTACTTAAAAATTTAAATGATTAAAATTGTTAAAAATTGTCACATACAGTTAAATAGAGCATCAGACAGGTTGAGGCAAATATCTAGCATGTGGTTTAGACGTCTATCATGCAAATGAGTTTGTTTTGTATTTTTAACACACATGCACACTGGCGAGATAACGGCAGTACTTTATTTCTTAGGTTGTTTTGGGCAAAACAACGAAAGGTGCATCGCATTGACCCAGCATCAGACAGGTTGAGGCAAATACGCTGCTACTCGGTGGCAGCACTTGGAATTCATCTAGCCTTTCTGATATGGTCAATTTCATAAGGATGCTGGTATGAATAAGAACACTCTGGCCTTTATTTCACTCTGAACTGTGTAGTACCACCCAGTACATGTACCGAGGCTCGCCGTGTAGTTACGCAACTGCTTTGAATTGAAAGCTAAGGTCCTGGAAGTTACACGCTATGTTTATACATTCAATTGACTATAGCAGCAACCTGGACTGGACAGCAGCAGCCTTCTTTGTCGTCAGACAGCCAATGGGGACACCAAGCCCTGCAACAAAACATGCAAGAAATTTCACATTCAAGAGATGGACCATCGATTGAGGCCGATCGCGAATGATGACTGACACCAAAGTTGACTTTATTTACAAGACCACCAACAGGAAGCAGACACGCCACTGTTGATTTTATTCACAAGAATGCCCACATGATGCATGACTATTCAAAACAAACCAAAAAATGGCTCTGACCACATTAAAACAGTTTTTACTCGTACAGAAAAATGTACCAACATTCTGCAATATTGCAAAATGACGCAAAACAAAACATAAAAAAAAGAAAAACAAACAATACATACAATACAATACAACACATACAATACAATACATACAATACAAAAAACAAAAAACAAAAAAAAAAAAAACAAAAACAAAACAATACATACAATACAATACACACAATACATACAATACATACAAAAATAAAAAAAAAATCAAACAATACAAACAATACAATACAAACACAATACAATACAATACAATACAATACAAACACAATACAAACACAATACAATACAATACATACAATACATACAATACAATACAATACAATACAATACAATACAATACATACAATACATACATACAATACAAAAAAACAAAAAACGAAAAAAAAGAAAACAAAACAAAAAAAACAATACACACAATACAATACATACAGCACATACAAAACAAAAAACAAAACAAAAAACAAACAAAAAAATAATAATACATACAATACAATGCATACAATACATACAATACAATACAATACATACAATACAATACATACAATACATACAATACAAACAATACATACATACAATACAATACATACAATACATACAATACAAAAAAACAAAACAAAAAAGAAAACAGAACAAAAAAAACAAAAAACAAAACAATACATACAATACACACAATACATACAATACATACAAAAAAAAATACAAACAATACATACAGTACAATACAATACAGTACAATACAATACAATACATACAATACAAACAATACAATACATACATACAATACAATACATACAATACATACAATACAATACAAAAAAAAAAAGAAGAAAACAAAACAAAAAAACAATACACACAATACAATACATACAGTACATACAAAACAAAAAACAAAACAAAAAAACAAAAAAATAATACATACAATACAATGCATACAATACAATACAATACATACAATACAATACAATACATACAATACGATACAATACATACATACAATACATACAAAACAAAAAACAAAAAACAAAACAAAAAACAACAAAACAAAACAAACAATACAAAACAATACATACATACAATACAAAAAAACCAAAAAACAGAACAAACAAAAAAAATACATACAATACATACAATACAATACAATACATACAATACAATACATACAAAACAAAAAAAACAAAAAACAAAAAAAAACAAAAAAAAAACAATACATACATACAATACATACAATACAATACAATACAATACAATACATACAAAACAAAAAACAAAACAAAAAACAAAACAAAAAACAACAAAACAAAAAACACAACAAAACAATACATACAAATCTTGGGATTTCCTGGGTTGAGCTGGCTGAATGAAGTGGCTGGAGAGAGGAAAGTCTGGGAGTCCCGCAATCCGACGTCCGGATAAGCGGTGGATGGCTGGGTGGCTGGATGGATGGGTGGCTGGGTGGATGGATGGGTGGGTGGGTGGATGGGTTGGGTGGGTGGATGGGTTGGGTGGGTGGATGGGTTCGATGGACGGATGGATGGGTGGCTGGCTGGATGGGTGGGTGGCTGCCTGGATGGATGGATGGGTGGGTGGATGGGTGGGTGGATGGGTGAACAAAAAACAAAACAAAACACAAAAAACAAAACAAACAATACATACAAACAATACAATACAATACATACAATACATACAAACAATACATACAAACAATACAAACAATACAATACAAATACAATACAAACAATACAATACAATACATACAATACAATACATACAATACAAAAAACAAAAAACAAAACAAAAAAGAAAACAAAACAAAAAAAAATACATAAATACATACAAATACATACAAAATACATACAATACAATACAAACAATACAATACAAACAATACAATACAATACAAATACAATACAAACAATACAATACATACAATACAAAAAAACAAAAAACAAAACAAAAAAGAAAACAAAAAAAAAACAAAAAAAAACAAAACAATACATACAATACAATACACACAATACATACAATACATACAATACAATACAATACATACAATACAATACAATACATACAATACAATACATACAATACATACATACATAGCAAAAAAAAAAAATACATACAATACAATACACACAATATAATACATACAATACATACAAAACAAAAAACAAACAAAAAAAACAACAATACATACAATACAATACATACAATCCAAAAAAAAAAAAAAAAAACCCAAAACAAAAAAATACATACAATACATACAATACAATACATACAATACAATACAATACAATACATTCAAAACAAAAAAAACAAAAACACAACCAAAAAAAACAACAAAAAAACAATACATACAATACATATAATACAATACATACAATACAGTACATACAATACATACAATACAATACACACAATACATACAATACATACAATACAATACATACAATACAAAAAAAAAAGAAAACAAAACAATACATACAATACAATACACACAATACAATACATACAATACATACAAAACAAAAAACAAAAAACAAACAAAAAAATAATAATACATACAATACAATACAATACAATACATACAATACAATACATACAATACATACAATACAATACATACAATACAATACATACAATACATACAATACATACAATACATTACAATACAATACAATACAATACATACAATACAATACATACATACAATACATACAATGCAAAAAAAACAAAAAAAACAAAACAAAAAAATACATACAATACAATACAATACAATACATACAAAACAAAAAACAAAAAACAAACAAAAAAAAACAATACATACAATACAATACATACAATACAAAAAAACCAAAAAACAAAACAAAAAAAAAACAAAAAAAAGACATACAATACATACAATACAATACATACAATACAATACAATACGATACATACAATACAATACAATACGATACATACAATACAATACATACAATACAATACATACAATACATACAATACAATACAATACAATACAAACCATACAATACAATACATACAATACAAACCATACAATACAATACAAACCATACAATACAATACAATACAATACATACAATACATACAATACAATACAATACATACAATACATACAATACAATACATACAATACATACAATACAATACATACAATACATACAATGCAAAAAAAAAACAAAAAAAACAAAAAAAAAATACATACAATACAATACACACAATACAATACATACAATACATACAAAACAAACAAAAAAAAACAATACATACAATACAAAAAACAAAAAACAAAAAAAAAACAAAAAAAATACATACAATACATACAATACAATACAATACATACAATACAATACATACAAAACAAAAAAACCCAAAAACACAACCAAAAAAACAACAAAAAAACAATACATACAATACAATACATACAATACATACAATACATACATACAATACATACAATACAAAGAAAAAAAAAAAACAATACATACAATACAATACACACAATACAATACATACAGTACATACAAAACAAAAAACAAAACAAAAAACAAAAAAATAATAATACATACAATACAATACAATACATACAATACAATACATACAATACGATACATACAATACGATACAATACAATACAAACAATACAATACAATACAATACAATACAAACAATACAATACAAACAATACAATACAATACATACAATACAATACATACAATACATACAAAACAAAAAACAAAACAAAACAAACAATACAAAACAATACATACATACAATACAAAAAAACAAAAAAAAACAAAAACAAAAAAAAATTACATACAATACAATACATACAATACAATACATACAAAACAAAAAAAACAAAAACCCAAAAAAAAACAAAAAAACAAAAAAAACCCAATACATACAATACAATACATACAATACAATACATACAATACAATACATACAAAACAAAAACAACAAAACAAAAAACACAAAACAAACAATACATACAAATCTTGGGATTTCCTGGGTTGAGCTGGATGAAGTGGCTGGAGAGAGGAAAGTCTGGGAGTCCCTCCTAAAGCTGCTGCCGCCGCAATCCGACGTCCGGATAAGCGGTGGATGGCTGGGTGGCTGGATGGATGGGTGGGTGGCTGGGTGGGTGGCTGGGTTGGATGGACGGATGGATGGGTGGATGGGTTGGGTGGGTGGCTGGATGGGTTGGGTGGATGGGTTGGATGGACGGATGGACGGACGGGCGGACGGACGGATGGATGGGTGGATGGATGGATTGACATAGAACACATACAATATCCTGCTATACGCTACCATACACACAATGCATACAATACAATACATACAATACAATACCATACAATATCATACCATACTATATGCTCTGCATCTGGGAGTTACAATTATAGACATTGAGTAGAGTGGCAATGGCATGATATTTTTGCAACAATTACACATACCAACTCCAGTTTTATATTTAAAATATGTATACAATTATCAGTATATTGTAATGAGTTATAATAATTACAAAAGTATCCGAATTATAATAATTTAATTTTATCATCCATCAACTCACTCAAAAATGTCGGCATGAATCGAGCAGTCGACTAAACGGGAGAAAATCACGCTCGCAAATGTTTGTTGCATAACGGAAGGCGGGCGGGCGGGCGCCATCTTGGAATAGATTTGAACATGACGTAACAAATTTGTCACATTGATCAGTTTGCATAACACGGAAATAGCACACTATATGTAATGCAACATTGTTAATTTGACGAAACACAACGCCAAAGAGATTTGAAATACTGTAGCGGCAAAACGACAGTCGCGGTGGCCGGGACGAGTGTGAAAAGATTTTCAAGATATTTGTTCGCATCAAACAAACAAGGCGTCCGGCGTGAGAAACGGCAATGAACGACAAACATTTGATAGCTTACCCGAGAAACCGCCACACGGTCGATGGCGCCTGCATTTGATAACTCGCCTTGAATCCTGCAACAAACAAACAAACAAGGCGTCCGTCGTGAGAAACGCCAATGAACGACAAACATTTCCTAGCATGTTAGCTTACCTGAGAAACCGCCCGCTGCGCGGGTGATTGCACCGGTATTTGACAACACCCGAAGACATGACGTCACATCCGTCAATTCAAATCTTCCTCGCCTGCTCGTCCAATGGTGCTTTGCACACTAGCGTACCACGTGACAGGCCACTTCACACGCGGGCGGTTGCACCTGTCGCTCACCTCAAGACTGAAAACTGCCTTCAAAAACCTAAGTGCCACTTTGCCCGCCTCCTACCTCTGCCCAAATTCAGTCTGACCAATCACAGCGCAACTGAAATTGGCTTGACCACGCCCACCTCTCCGACAGGCAAGATTGAAACCTGCCTTCAAAAAAAAAAAAAAAAAAGTCACAAACTTTATGCAGAAGTGAGTGAAATTCGACAAAGTACAGCTCGTGGGTAAGGTCAGGTCCCGAACCATGGTTCCATCGTGTTAGAGGCATTGACGTTTACCACTTGACCAAAGACTCGTGTCCATGACAGTGACAGAAGGGCAACCAACGCTCACCTCAAGACTGAAAACCCAAATAGTGTTGGCTCGTGAGTGAACGATTCGTTCAAAGAGATTCTAAAGATTCAGTTCACCTAAAAGAACTGGAATGCACATCAGTACTTGGGGAGCTTCCGTAGTTGGTCTTTTAGCAGGCCCCGCCCACAAGTACCTCCACATTGGGTCACGTGACTAACAGCTATTTACATACAATAAAATAAAGTATGAAAACGTTATTTAAAAACACACACAAAATCATACATACACAAGACCAATGCCGCTGGAACGAGCTGGACTAAAGGAAGACATCCGTTTAAATTTGGTCAGTTTTAAGAAATAAGGAAATCATGAATATTAAAAGAGGATTTTTTTTTTAAATGGCAATATTTTTTCATTTTTACATAGCTTGGAAATGTATTATGATGGAGGAGTTTACAGGTGCAGGCCGGAGGGGGCTCGGCCCAAAGGAAATTGACAGATGGAAATATTTAAAAACACTTGAGGTCACCATTAGATTCAGATTTATCATATATATACACACGTATATAAATTAAATTTCCTTGAAGGGGATTTACACTGTACATGAAAGTATTTGTAACACCATCATCAGTATCTATAAAAACCTTCAGAGGGGAAAGAAGACAATAGCAAAGTGAAGGGATGGACTGATTTTAGACATCACCATATTTCATATTTCCACAGACAGATAATTTTGATGTAATTCAATTCAATAAACAAATCATAATGTTAATGTACATTCTTGAAGCATACATCAAGTTGTGCAGGACTTGTTCCATAATGTATACATGTCTGATCATTTTTTTTATGGAACAGTCGCCCACCACCCTGCCCAGCCCCCCCTTGCTGGCACTACAGTGCTAACAAAAGTTCCACAAGCCTTTTTTTAATTTTATTTATTTTTTAAACTCTCATACGTTTCACCCATTCAGTAACATTTTTTAAAACTATATATTGGAGGAAATTCGACCTTTTAATTACTATTTAAATAAAGCTGCAAGTGCAGCATCGATAAGTTCGTGCTCGACTCTTTTATTGTACATAGAGAGACAACTAGGGGCACAAACTTTGAAATAAAAACCCCCTTCATTTGATTTCCGATTGAGGTCTGCAGTGGAATTTGAAAAAGATACACAATGGTAAGTCGTATGGCAAAATTGGACATTCAGCTCCACGTCAAAGTTCAGTTTGAAAAGTCCTCCCCCAAGTGACTTACTGATCGCAACAGAGACCGTTTGTACACTTGTCGTTTGCATCTATGGGTGTCTGGCTACTTGGCTTTTGTCAACAATTTAGAATGCATCCAGCTTTTCTTTGTGTAGTTAAAAAAATAAATAAAAAGCCTGACACTGCATATTTAAGTCAATTTTGTTTCAGCCTAACTTTACAATTGTCTTGTCATTGAGAATGTCTCAAATGATTCCAGTTTGTATGCACGATAGACTGCCAATGCCAATGTTTAAAATGGACCACTTGAATTCAGTTCACAGTTTAATTGCAGTTCAGTGGTACACACACACAATTACAGTACAAACAGTTCATTTCATGATTAAAAAAAACAACAGTAAAACAACAATATTGCAAAATGACGCGGCGCTGAGAGAGAAAGAAAGAGGCATCATGCAGATAGCCAGTGTGCACACCCAGTGAAAAAGTGGAGGTAGGGAGGTATTTAGGAAAGAAAGGACAAAAGAAAAAAACAAAGTCATACTCTCCTTAAATAATGGCTGGGCGTTTTGCCCTCGCCGCATCCGCACCCTTCCGTCTCGTGTCGGCCGCTCATCACGGGCGAATGTTGGCTCCCCCCCCCCCGGCCGGTATTCGACGTTTGGACTCATCCTCCGCCTCGTGCCACTGCAAAAAGAAAAACGGCACTCTGTTGCACGCGGTTCACTTCTGTGGACGTACTCATTACCTGTCTATTAAAGCGTGCTCCTACTTTAAGCTCCTTTATTAATAGCGTATGTACACATGAATGTTTTTGTTTTCTTTTTATGTCTGTTCCTATATGAAGAATTCAATGCTTATAATTTCTTTGTTGTAAAGTGCTTTGAGCTGCATTTCTTGTATGAAAGGTGCTCTACAAATAAAGTATTTTATTATTACCCTCTGGTCTCGCGGTCCTGTCCAGTCCCTCTCTGTGCAGGCACCCATCAGATCCAGTGCCCCAGCAATCCTGAAAGGCAGACATTGTGGTGGTTTTTGCAAGGGGAAAAATTTCACTAGCACCCCCCCCCCCCCCCCCTTAACTAAGGTAAGTTTGAATCAGGTAACTAGCGGCACGCACGGGCTGGCGCATGTGTCATACGGCCCTCCCGCATTGGAGCGATCCGGGTTATGAAATGTTTAACCCCTTACAAAAAGGGAGGGAGGGAGGGAGGGAGGGAGAAAGCGAGAGGAGATGAGAAGAGGCTTTGGTGCGCACTTAAGCGCAACCGGCCAGTTCCCCCTGAGTAGAGCTGGCTTGGCCCCGAGTGGAAAAAAAAAGGAGGAAAACGTGACGTCACGGAGAGCGTCACGGAGAATCTCCTTGTCCTCGACACCGTCGACGACACTGGGACCCAGTCTGGCAGACTTATACCCTGGTATTCCACAAAGGGCAAGGTATAGCCACGTTCCACCCTGAGTGCACCAGGCCATGCAGGTACTGCCGGGCGCGTTGGAGAAAGAGAGCGAGAGAGGGAGGAAGAGGGGGAGGGAGGGGGGCAGGGGGTGTCTACTTTGCCGATTCGTATCTAGAGGGTCACAGCAACCCAAATGCCCGTGCGTGCTACTAGTTACCCTATTCAAACCGACAGGGGTAGGGAAAGCACAAAAGAAAAAACAAAGTCAGACTCCCCCCTAAACGCTGGCTGCATCTGCACCCATCAGTCTCGTGTGGGACGCTCGTCACGGGCCAAGGTCCGGGTCTACTCCGGCCGGTGTTGGACTCGTCTTCCGCCTCGCACAAGTGCAAAAAGACAAACGGCTCTCAGTTGCATGCGGCTCACATCTGTCAACGTACTCATGACCTGCCCTCTCCCTGGTCTTGTGGGTGCAGCCCAGTCCCTCCGGGTGCAGGCTGGCGCTCGTCCCATCCGCCGCCCTGGCAACCCTGAACGGCAGACAAATAAGGAAATCAAATTAAAACTAACAAGTGCGTTGCATATTGGATTGCCATGTCACCACCTCTGGCCAGCCTTGGCCAGTCATGCATCAGGCTCCTCGTCAACACTTGGCGACTGCCTTCTTTGGGTGATTCCTTCCTTTGCACCCCGCTCACCAATCGCGGGTCTGGTGGCCTCCGTCCACCGGCTCTTTGTTTCATACATAGTCTCTTCCACCTTGCAAGACAAGCACAAAAGTCTCGCTGCGCCGTCGCTTGCGCTTGCCGTCGCTTGCGCTTGCGGTCGCTTGCGCGGTCGCTTGCGCGGTCGCTTGCGCTTGCCGTCGCTTGCGCGGTCGCTTGCGCTTGCCGTCGCTTGCGCGGTCGCTTGCGCTTGCCGTCGCTTGCGCGGTCGCTTGCGCTTGCCGTCGCTGCGCGGTCGCTTGCGCTTGCCGTCGCTGCGCGGTCGCTTGCGCTTGCCGTCGCTGCGCGGTCGCTTGCGCTTGCCGTCGCTGCGCGGTCGCTTGCGCTTGCCGTCGCTGCGCGGTCGCTTGCGCTTGCCGTCGCTTGCGCTTGCCGTCGCTGCGCGTTTGGCACTCAATGAGGGCTGCACAACATTTTGGAATACCAACGATATGGCAGTATTGGGCCAGATCACAGCATTGAGCAAAGTTGTGCAAAATTCTAGGATGGAGAGGAACTATTTGATCGCAATGACATCACTTAGACCAGTTAACTTTAACTTGCATCAATGACTTATCTTCTAAACTCATTACAAATAGTTAGGAGGCCAGAAAACATGTTTCATTTGCCACATGAATAGAAAAAAAATCTTTGTTTTCCTCAAGTGCATGTCAACGACCTATACCACCATATGACGGTTTTCCAATCCAGGTGCAGCCCTACACACACGTCACCATTGGTGTCCAAATGGTAGCCTCGGGCCAACTTGATCAACACACCACACGAATGAACGCAACACTGCTTTGTAGCACAAAATATGAATGGCAACATTTTGTGATTGATTTCATGAATTTGTGTCAAAGAATTCTCAATTTGATTCAGTATGCAGCCCTCAAACAGACATTTGGACACCGCCGGAGTGAACTAAAAAGAAAAGAAAAAAATCCATTTCACATGCTGAAGCTGCGCAGGTCGACGCCTCCAGGGAAGCGGGTCTCCCTCAGAACTCTGCTACTTCAGAGCGATGCCACAGCGGCCCGTCCACCTCTGAGCAGATCGTGTCGCGTCCCGGTCGCCATCTGCACAAACAGAAACAAATGTTAGAAACTTAAAGAGCACCCCAAGTTGTAGGTCACTTGCTTACTTGATCACAGCGGTTAGGTACTCTTGGTGACGGTCACCGGGTCGAATCGGGCCATGCATCCCCCTTTTGCGTCCAGCCTGCAAAAGTTAGAACATGCAATGAGTTGGGCGCTGCTCACATCATTAAGTCTTCACCGTGGACCGGCTCGCCCCAACACCGCCCCCTACACCTAGAGAACGAAGGACGCACAGTGGTACATTAGGCTTCGATCAAGCACGACAGTGCTAGGTTAGAAAAAGACAATGTGACTGTCTCGCTTCAACACCTAGGGGAGAACAAAGAACACAAGTACCACAGTGGTAGGTTAGGGTTAGAGGAAGTGCAACAGTGGTAGGTTAGAAAAGGAAAATGTCACAAGTCAAATTGCAAAATTGGACATTCGGGATCGGCTCGCTCCGACGCCACCCTACACTGAGGGGAAAGAACAAAGAAGGCAGCAACTACGACAGTGGCAGGTTAGAAAAAGATACACAATGGTACAAGTCGTATGGCAAAATTGGACATTCAGCTCCACGTCAAAGTTCAGTTTTGTGTCCATCCACGGAACCACGTCCTCCCCCAAGTGGGCCGTCAATGGCAACCAAGCACAAGACAACGCTGGATCCAGACCAGCCACAACCACAGCGCACCTCGAAAGCAAGACCAACCATCAGAGCCCTAAACACTGTCCACACCTGCAACCTTTCCGTCGAGCACCCATAACCAAAGGCAACCACACTGCCCCCTCGTGGGCACATGATCCGCACACGTCGACTTTTGCAGCGCGATGCTTGATTCTTGACTTGATATGGCCATTGCTCCTTTGCATATGGCCATTGCTCCTTTGCATATGGCCATTGCTCCTTTGCATATGGCCATTGCTCCTTTGCATATGGCCATTGCTCCTTTGCTCCTTTGCATATGGCCATTGCTCCTTTGCATATGGCCATTGCTCCTTTGCTCCTTTGCATATGGCCATGGCTCCTTTGGATAGGCCATGGCTCCTTTGGATAGGCCATGGCTCCTTTGGATAGGCCATGGCTCCTTTGGATAGGCCATTGCTCCTTTGGATAGGCCATCGCTCCTTTGGATAGGCCATTGTGCCTTTTCATATGGAATTGTCCCATTCGGCTCCTCTTGCAGCCTACAAAAACACAGACAGCCATTAATTGTGTGCTGGGAAGCTAAAACTCGACAACCATTGTGTGTTGGGAAGTTGAAACTTGACAAAAACAGGTTTTCACCTGATTTAGGACTACTCTTCCTCAGTGTCCTCAACATCACTGAAAGGGCTCCTTCAAGAGCCTCCTGCTTGCTTTGTATAGAAGGATGCTGGCTGGGCGGCAGTTTTTAGTGCTACAAAAGACAAGCAAATGATTGCAAAAAAAATTGACATTGAGTCGAGTGCCAATGGCATGATTTCTTACCAACAATTATACATACTAGGAGTTTTACATTTGAAAAAAAATATTATATTGTAGCAAGTTATGATAATTGATCAACATTATAGTTCATCTTTGAATTTGACACATTCTAAGTAGAGTTTTACATTTAAAAAAATATATAATCATCACATTGTAGTAAATTATGATAATTATTCAGGATTATAATTCATATTTTAATTTCATCATTCATCAACTCCCCTCACATTGGACAGATGATCCAGGTTGGCGGCGTCCAAGACGGGAGAAAATAACCCGGGCAAATGTTTGTTGCGTAACGGAACGAGAGCGGGCGGGCGCCATCTTTGAATGGATTTGGTCCGATTTGGACATGACGTAACATATACGTTGCATTCACCAGTTTGCATTCACCAGTTTGCATGACATGGAAATGGCACACGCATCATATAAAATAATTTAAAAAATGGTAAAGTTGACTAGAGTCAAACTAACATTTCCTATAGTCAGACAAACACGCGCTTATCGGCGGCGTCATTTACGAACCGTCTACAGACAGACGAATGAAAAAAATGCTGGCCAGCATGAAAAAAAACAACCGCGAAAGACATTTAAAATACCACCAAAACGCGCAACGACGCGACGCGACGCAAAGTGGATTGTGGCGTGCCGTGTCGTGCCGTGCCGAAACCTCAAGCACTCCCTAGACAGCGAAAATCCTGCAAGAAATAATAAATGGCATCGTAAGAAACTGCAAACATTTGCTCACGGGCTAAATGGCCTGCGGCCTACAATTTACCTCCAGGCCCACCGTCGCGGTGGACGTGACGTTGCCGAGTCACGAGAGTACGACAATCCTGCGACAAACAAAATAAATTTTAAAAAAAGGCTTGTGAGAAAAAGCAACAAAGCGTGCCGTCGTGAGAAAAGGCAGGAGACGACAAACATTTGCTAGCATGCTCGCTTACCTGAGAAGCCGTCCGCCGCCGCCGGCCCGCGCTCGGTGGCATCTGCATATGATAACTCCCCTTGAGCGAGCACACCTGTCTTCAATTGACCTAAAGCCCTGACGTCACATCCGTCGATTCAAATCTTCTTCTCCTGATCGTCCAACGGCGCTCGGCACACTGACGCCACCAGGTGGTCGCCTGTCATGGTGACTACTGTGGAAAGGCTCGCTTCGGACTATCCGTTGAAACTTTCAACACCGAACATGTTTGGATGGAGGATACCCTATCAATATGACCAAATCTCCTTTGGTTTCCGAGCAGGCTCTGGTCGAGTGGTTAACGCCATTGCCTTCAATCAAATGAAAATATTTGTATCGAGTATATTTGTATTGTATATTTGTAAACGTGCTTTTGTTGTGCAATTAACCCTTTATTTATTTATTCTCTTTTTTTAACCTCGTGTAGTGTACCTACACATATTGTCATATAAAATGTCTGATTTTTATGTTTTAATTGGCGAATATAAAACCAAGGAATAAGACGCCAGACACGTTTTAACATAAATGTTTATTAAAAATAATAATATCAAAAGCAAATTTCAAACCAGCAATCTAATGTGAAATTGCAGTAGATATATTGGATAACAATATTTAGGCGTATATAGGTATACACGTTATTTAAAAACGACTATAAGTGTTATACTACGACACAAGTGTTTACCAGCTCAGTGG
The DNA here is from genome assembly GCF_059516105.1 of Syngnathus floridae. Taxonomy (NCBI): domain Eukaryota; kingdom Metazoa; phylum Chordata; class Actinopteri; order Syngnathiformes; family Syngnathidae; genus Syngnathus; species Syngnathus floridae. The sequence continues at coordinate 6,019,960 of NC_142426.1, read as the reverse complement.
CCTAAGAGGAGAGTGTCCGCCCTGAGACTGGGAGGTTGTGGGTTCAAACCCCTGCCGAGTCATACCAGTGACTATAACAATGGTACCCATTTCTTCCCTGCTTGGCACTCAGTGTAAGGGGTTGAAATGGGGCCCCCCCCTGCTGCTCACTTATACTCCGGTGCGACTTACAGTCCGAAAATTACGGTAAGTTCAAAAATATCAGAGGAAGTGATAAACAACTGAGGTGATTTGGTTGCATAAGCAAGCCTAACCCTAAGCACAGCAAAAGCGAGAGCAAGCCTAACACAAACTCTAACCCTAACCCTAAGCACAGCAAGAGCTCTGGTCGAGTGGTTAACGCCATTGCCTTCAATCAAATGAAAATATTTGTATCGAGAGTTCATCCTAAAATGAATTGTTCTTGCAAAAATTCTGCCGCCGTTGCAGTGCTCCCGTGGACTCATTTTCAATTCAGTTGTTAAGAAACACCACACCGTTGCACAGAGACAATTCTTGAGTCATATCAAATAAATGATTTTCAAACGGGTCCAAACAAGTTTTTCCGTCATGGCTACAAAGATCTTTAGATCTTTTCGTTCACTCTCGTTCACTGAAAATATTCGTTCTTTTGAACCCATCGTTCACTCACGAGCCAACACTACACTGCAGTAGTGATGTTCATTCCAGTTCTTTTAGGTGAACGAATCTTTAGAATCAGTTCACTCAAAAGATTCGTTCAAACGAATCGTTCACTTTGTGAACGGGAAATGCAATTCACAACTCCTTCGTGAACGGGAAGTTACGTCATTTTCTTCTTCCTTTTGTTTTACGGTGAGGTGGCACCAGCTTCAATGCGCATTACTGATACCTACTGGTTGAAGTCATATGAACTGAAAAAAAAATCGTTCACTCGTTCACTGAAAAACTTCAAAACCTTTAAATATTTGTATTTACAGTTTCTCAGTTATAATACTAATTTTTTTTAAATTCTTTTGATCAAAAGAGTGGCGGCTGAGGCTCAGGCAGTAGAGCGGGTCATTTAGTAACCGGAGGGTTGGTGGTTCGATCCTAACTTTGTCACAGTCATATGTCGTTGTGTCCTTGGGCAAGACACTTAACACACCTTGCCTCTAGGTCGCCATTGTAAATGAGAAAGTGTTCTCATTTGGCTTACCTGGTAAAACATTGACTAAAATTAATTAATAAAAAAGTTTTTGCTTCAATCCAACAGTCATTGGGTGATTTTCCACAGGATAAACACGAAGACCAACAGCCCAGGGTTAAAATTAGCCGCATCGCAAGTAGCGGTGCTAATGAGGCTGAACCGCCGATCGACTCGCTTGGCTGGCCGCTGGTTCAAAGGGCTAACAAGCTATTTGAGAGCTATGCTCTAAAATAATTCTGTGAAGATTTTCAATGTTTTTTTTCCTTTTAATCTTTCCACCACATTTTAATTTCTCTTTGTTAATGTGTCCAGCCAACCTGTGTGTTAAATAGCAGTGGGTCAGCAAACTCCTTTAGGACTAATTAGTGGTGGAATATGGTTAGCATTTCATTTCAGCCGACCTGACCTCGCCAAAGACAAAAAAAAAATCATAAAGGCGTTGGAGCGTCATTTGTTTGCTTTTTTAGTGCTAATGAACAAACGCTGACGCTGTTGTGTTGCCACTCGCCGGTTCAAAGTGTTAATTGTGATTAGAGTGAAAACTCTTCGAGATGCCTTCCTAGCTCATCGGGCCAGACTGTAAAAATAAACGAGTTATTAAACGACTTCATATCATCGTCGTAAAAAAAGAAATTAAAAAAAAAATGCAGCCAAAACAATAAAAGCTTTAATTTTAAAAGTCAAACTTTTAAAGTCATCATCACAGTGTTGGCGGAGGCGAAGCTACTACTACTATTGAGATTTGGAAGTCGAGGTCACTCGTCAAGGTTAGAGCGTAAACAAATTATCAGTAAAGGAGGCGGTTTAAATGTTCGGAAACGACCAATTGCCACCAGAGTTTATTTGCGCAGTCTTCCTAGTGTCAAAATAATTTGAGAAACAATATTTTGATTTTGCTCAGAGGAGCAAGTTGCGCAAATCAAAGCAGAAGATTGTGCAGAACCTAACCCTAACCTACGCATTCCGTTCAACCTATGAGATCAATTTTGACGCATTCATTTATGTGATGAGTAAATCCTGTTGGATGCCATAAAATAGTGGTCATGAAAAAACAATATTAGATTAACGATTGAATGCAAGAATTGCCACATTCTAATAAATACATCAATATTTTAATTAGGTCTTTAATTGGCTAATTTGGCACCAACTCCATTAGGTGAAAAGGTCCAGTAAATAAGTCGCGTTCCCCTCAATTAAAAGTTCTTGGATCCTCCACAAAAAAAAAAAATCTTAGCAGGTTTGTTTATTTTTGTCGGTTAAGTTAGAATCCAGTGTGACGAAAAGTAAGCCAAAGCTAGTCCAAAGTGCAAAGAGTGGTTCCGGTTCGGTCAGATGGCCGTCGGCCTCTATCTGCCAAATATGTTGTCTTTCTCTACCAGGATGAGCTCGACGATCTGATTCTGGTAGACCATGTGGACCGCCATGTTCCACGTCTCCACCTCGGGCCTCAGTAACGTGGGGCCGAACACGATGGCCACGCTTTGGTTTGTCATGCGGTTCTCTTCGCCATGCTCGATCACCCTGAAGACGGATCCCAATTAAGTGAAACAGATGCAGAAACTGTCCAATTGTGCATATTTGTTGAAATGTGCTTACTTGCGGAGGTGTTTGAAGAGGGCCTGCATGGTGTCATGGTTGGGCTCGGGCAGCAGTCGAACAAGTTCTTTAATGGCGTGGACCCGCTCCTTGTAGTCTTGAATCTCTGCAAGACGGCCACCACCCCCAAAGAAAATGAAAAGACCATCATCAGCGTGTGTAATGACTGCAAATATTGTGCTAATGATTGCGTTGACGCTCGCTGGTCTCCAGCTTTTAACAGGTTCACTTCAACACAACGCAATGAAATCCAAGTCAGATTCAAAATTCCTCTTTGAGCCATGTTTCTGTATGAATCAGCAATGAATCTGAAGAGCAACAGTCCAAATAAACCCTAACCCTAAACAATACAAGTTGATTAACTTTTGAGCTCAATAATAATGACAACACAATAATATTTAAAAAGCAGCAAACAGTCAATGAAAAATCCAAAATTCAAAACCTTTATTTAAAACAAAAGAAATACTGCAAAACTCAAGGGTTCAAAAAACAAAGAGTTTTTATGTATAATTAAATGTGGAAAATTGATAATTTGACGTAACATCTACAGCATGAATTTCAGAGGCGAGCACTCACTGATGGCGTCCACAAAGTTTTGGAAGAGCGCATAAGTGAAGAGCGGTTCAGGAAGCTCCCTGAAGAACATCTTCAGGGCTCCGGTGGTCACATGGATGTCCTCCCACTTGCTGTCGGACAGGTTCACCTGCTCATCTACACGTTGCCAAGACAACAGCCAGAAATAAAGAAAGAGCTGTAGAAAACATTAGCACGGGGGACTCACCATGATTGACGGCATATCGCAGCTTCTGGATGAGGGCCAAGTTACCACTGACTCTGTATAGGCCGCTGATGTGCAGACCTGCCGGGGAGGGGGAGGTGGGGCAGCAAGGTGGCAACAAAGAAACGGATGAAAAGGCTTGCGCGGCATGTCGTCAGGCGGGGGGCGCTGCGGGACGCACCGTTGCTCTCCACGTGCACGATGCACATCTTGACAAAAGAGGGCACCGTGCTGCTTTCCCTCAGGCACAGGCTGGACAGGCTGCTTCCAAACACCTGATCTGGGCGCACACACGCAAACACAAAAATGTTTTCGTCCTACTCTTCGCCTTGTGAATTGGACCTTCCCGTTTTCTGGCGACAGTTTTGTGGGCTTCCTTGTGATAGACGTGCCGAGCAAATGTAGCGATGTCAGACGCATCTGCCTTCAGGAGCCCAATTACAAAAATAAAGACTGAACCAAAGCGGGCCGGATGGGTTTGGCCTGGGTTAGGGTACCTTTGATGTAACCTTTGTCTCTGACAGCCTGCATAGTGGGCCGCCGCGTAAGAAATTTTTTCAGCTTGTGTTTGGTCTTCTTGTTGTCGGCCGCGTCCACGCTGCTTGACGGTTTCATGACTGCACGGGAAGCAGAAACCATAATCTATGTCACCATGACGACGCGGCAGGAACAAAGACTGAGCGGAAAGCGTTGGATGATATTTTGTTTTAAGACAGCGCCGTTCATAGTATCGGAAACGCCTTTTATGCTTTGCTGTCATCTTCTATTGCGAGCCCATTTAAGTGAACGTACGTCTGCCTTTCTTGGAGTCTCTGCGTTCTTTCTCCATGTCTGCTCCAGGTGAATCGGGGATGTCCTCTTCTACAGCTTCGTCCGACTCGCATGCCTGGAGAGCACACAAATTATTACGCCGGCCGAATGTCATCGTTTCCCACCTTTGCAAGCCAGTGGCCTGCAAAGTAGAGTTCACGCAACAAAATTGCTGAGTCAGGAGTTTTCGAGAAGCTCCAGATGTAACGTTTTACTCTTTGGCTCCTTCCCGTGTTTGGCAGAATAAAATGTTAATAGCCACTTAGGTGTTTGGTTCCAACAATATCAATTCCAGGCAACCAACCATGTGTGCTTGAGAAGATCGGAGTGTGCTAATGTGCTTACCGGACCGCTGGCAGCGTCCCTTAGCGCTCGATACCACTCATTGACGAGGGTGTCGTTTTCCGACTGGATCAGGAGTTCCGTGCCCTGCCGGGTCTTCAGCTGTGCAAGTCATCAAAAGTCTTGACAATGACATTTTTCATGACTTGATGCTAGTTTATGAAGGCAAATCAAGTCCACCTCACCTCAATGACGTGTTTTTTACTAGATTTGTCCTTAGAGGCCCAATCCACCGAACCGCCCTTCAGATCCACCGTGAACTCGGGTTTGGACTGACCGCCGCCAAACTGAAAATGGCGCACAATCAAACCCAGGACAAAAGTAACCACTAATTGGAAGTGAGGCTTTGATTGACGCACCCAGCTTGTCCCGCCTCCCTGGCCTTTGGCGAAGAGCAGCGCTGAGCCTTGCAGAACTGTCCAGGAGGAAGTCCAGTTCTTCCTACGACGGAGAGTCAGTTCACAAGCGCTGCTCAACTCGGCACAGTCGAAAAGACAAAATGACAATCAAAAGTTGTACTTACCGAACTTTCTTGCCGTTCTCCGTAATCTTTGTCACATTGAGCACGCCACACTTCTCTGAGGGCTGAACACAAAAAGAGGGAAAAGAAAAAAAAAAGATCGAAAACAGAGCGAGCAAGCGGCTTGGACGTGCGCCGCGGCAACAAGCAACAATCATCGCAGCACGATGGCAGGCAGCACCCAAACAAAGGAAAGCTCGACTCTTTGATCTGCATTCAAAACCGGTCCACACGCAAATGCGCATGGACGTCAGCGACACACCAGCGACACGCCAACGACACGCCAGCGACACACCAGCGACATGCCAGCGGGCCTCATTCAAGGAAAAGCAAGATGGCTGGATCAAAAGAATGCAACGCTGACAACCGACCCAGCAGCCATCCTCGCTCTGAGGACATCAGAAGATTGGGTCCAATTTCAGATACAATGGATTGCAATTGCCATACGATTCACCCCGGTTGCATTTACATTACAGTTTGATCCAGTCACAAGACAATCGGATACGATTCCCAATTCACTCGAAATAGAATACGAGTACGATGATTCATTCTGGTGAGAAACTTGTTGCTTTTCCTTAAATCGCTTGTTTCCTCGAAACCTGCCGGCACTCCACCACAAAACAGGTCAATGGCGAGAAAAGAAGCAAAGGTGACATCAAGAAGCCTAAATAAATAAATAAACCAGATTTCCACAAGGGCGAAAGAAAGACGACACATTATGACAGTGCCGCCTTCCCAACCAATGTGGAAACCTTGCAAGAGGTGCACGAGACGGAGGTTCTTATTGGGGGCGGGGCTTTTACTGACAGAGGCGGGGCGCTTAGGAGACGGGGGGCTGGACCCACAGTCGGATACGGGGGACTTGGGGCTCACTGGGGAGTCCTGGCGAGGAGAACCAACACAAGGCAAGAAGCTCGGTCATGTGGGTTGCTCAACCGAGCAAGATGAGCGCAACGCACACGGCAACGTTTCCAAGGCAGCCCCACGTGCTGCTGCTTTCCATTTCTTCAGTCTTTAAAGGAGCCAAATGGAAGATTTTCTCCCTAAAGACTGCGTACAAGTCTTTGGGGCTTCTGCCAAGGCTTTTCATGACATTTTTAATAAGTGATCTTAAAGACTCTCCAAAGGCTCTTGAATACGCTAAGAAATGTGAGGACGCACACTCGTGGGAATCGTGCACATGATGACACCAATGCGTCTGCTCAACAACCTAATTTGGAGAAGGCGACATATTGCTGACTTGCATCTTGTCGTCTTTCCTACGTGAGGCACCTTGTCATTGGGTTCTTGAACGAAAGCGCTGTGTCTCCACTTGGTCAGGACAATGGGGTCCACGTGTTTCCTGTCTAGACTGCGAGTCTTGCCGGGCTCTGCCAAGTGCTGTGGCGGGGAATGGTTGTACTAGAACAAGAGAAGAGAAAGAAAACACATTTTCTCTCAGCGCTCTTTCCTTTTGACTAGCTTGGAGACTGAATCTTCTCCACACTTCCTGTGGTTTGTTCTTTGCTTTACCTTTGGGAGCTCCCATTCGGACCTGGAGCCATCTGCGCTGTAGTAATACGGCCGACCCTGCTCGTCCACGTGCTTTAACCACTGTTGGTGTACATTGGAAAAAAATTAGAAGGAAAAAAAAGATTTGCTGCAGGTGGTCACATCGGGGAGGGTACATTCGCACCGCAGGCCGGGCCAAGCCGAGCCGAGCCCCCGGGAGGAGTCAGTGTACCTTCTCGTTAGTATAGTCGCTGACATAAAGCCTGTGGCCGTACTCGTTCATCCCTTCGGACCACCCGTGAGGCGGCGAGCCGTCCGACAAGCTGGAGTAGGCGCCGAAGTGGGCGTCCTCCGAGCACAGCGGCCCCGGGCGGCCCGCCGACAGCGACAAGAAGGGCAAGAAAGCTGGCGAGAGCGACAGGGGAGTGCTCTGAGCGTGGAAGGAGGGAGAGAGAGACAGACAGACAGAGAGAGAGAAGAAAAGAAGAAGGGAGAAGTAGTCACCTTTCACCAAAAGAGGAGGGAGACACCATAAGCAACACGGCCGCATGTGCGGAGCCACTGACATGACATGTCCCAAGTTTTCAGGTGTAGATGTGCAAAAGATGCCAATGGGCGCTTACCAAATGTCTACAAAATGCTAATTTGAAGTGGTAAAGCAGTTACAGTGTACACACAAAGCTCTGCTAACAAAAAAAGCACACAAAATGACAATTTGTGGCCACATCATATATCAAGGCTGCCACATTGTGGCCACAACATCAGCCACTAAATCGGTATAATTGCGCACAAAATACTATTTTGTGGCTTTTATACAATTTTCATGACATGTCTGGGGCTCCCTACACACCCCCCCAAAAAAATTGCGCAAAAAGCAGAGGCAGAAAGCAACGTTTCAGACAAGGAACTATTGCGTGCTGTGCCAGTTCTGGTCTGCAGGGGGCACTGTGGCATAGTGCAGGGCTCATGTTGGGCTTGTGGATAAAATGGACCGGAAAAAACACTCACATTGCTTTTCATCTGATTTAATTTAGAACGTTCCAAGCTGCTGCTTTTCTGTTTATTGCCGTTTTTTTGTCCGTTCCTGCGTGAAAGGAGCGTTTTTGCTCACCTCGTTGCTTTCCCCCGCGCTCGTGTTGGCATCCCGGGCTCGGGGCGGCTTCCAGGTCCTCTCCTGGCTGCAGCGGTTGTAGTAGAAGAGGCGGCCGTGCGGGTCCTTGTAGGACTCCCAGTCGCCCAGCACCTGCTGGGGGGCGCCGGCTGGGAGCGGGGGGGCCGCCGACTGGCTCATCTTCAGCTCCTGCAGGTTGCTGTACACGGGCGAGTCCGGCCGGCCGCGGCCCGACGACACGCTCTGAAGACACAAGAAAACGCTTTTGAATTTTCCTCAAGCCACCATCAAGACCATGAAACAAATTCTCTCTCATTACACACGAAGCTGAGGCTCAGAGCCTACACACACACACAGAGCTAATTGACAAACGTGAGCAGAGTGGAACAAAATATCAAAATTAATGGTAGTAAAGTTACACTGAGGGCTAACTTGAGTGGGGAACTTCTGCCTCCCTCCCTCCCTCCCGTCGCCAGGGAGCTGTGGACATTGACAACAGCTGGGAGGTCATGGCGACACGGAATAGAGGCGACAAGTGCAGAACAGAGGAAGGAAGTCAGCAAGAAGCTGTGTCAGGTAGAAATGAGGAAGCGAAAGTGCAAGCTCGGCCTGCATCTCGAGGCGGGGACGTGCATCGGCCACCAAACTGAAAAGATTCTACCAATGTGGCGCTGCGGCACAATTTTCAAAAATTGCGTCTCTACGCGCAACGTCACGTGAGAGACTTGACTTCACTCAAAGTCCAAATTGGGCAGCAATTCCATTCCACCAGGATTCAGTCACCATTTCAAAATTACCACGAGGTGACACGATGGCAACGTCCGGAATCGTCAACGAGTGAGTAGTTTACTTGACTTTGGTTTTACTGGTGTAGGTGAAAAGAAGTAGGTCAATTAAAAATGTATTTTTTAATAAAACATTGACCAAAAAAAAACCGAATTGAAAAACATGAAACAAATGTCTTGTTGCAAAACTCATTTCAAGTCAAGCAGTGCCGCAAGAAGAGAAGATGTAACAAAATGCATAACTTTGTGTTTGCACACGCAAGTGAAAATAAAAAAATGGCTCTGCTGCTGCTGCTGTTGCAGATGTGTTCACCCCCATGACGAACAAGTGCATTTGCAAAGCTTTAGCGACGGCTGATGAGCTACGAGGGCTAACCCGCCCGCAGCATGTCAATCCATCCCACCCGCGGCGCGGTTGGCGTCCAATGCCCCGCTGTCTTTTTCACACACGCGGTGATTTCAAATGGTTTACCTCTTGGTGCATGGAGAGGGCCCGCCGACTACTCCGCATTCGTATGAGCGCCATCGACCCTCGTTTGGCTCCGCTGCGAGGGACAAGCGTGTGATTTATGCGGCAGTGCGTCTCAAAGGGGAAGTCCGTCCTGTCAATCGGGCGTTGATGACAGTTTTTGCATCCTGCTCTTGAGGTTGCTAGGAAACCAAAAGCACGCACACGCGAGAGGGTTTCCGTTGAATTCTCATTCTGCGTGCCCCTTTCACGCTGACCTGCCGCAAGGGCCCAGCAAGGTAGTTTTAGCTACTTTGTGATCTGTGTCTGCGCAAAAGGGGGGACAAAACACCACGTGTCATTGAGTTGTGTGCGGCAACACGGCGACCTCGATGATGGCGCTTAATATCAGCCGCCAGGTGCCGTAACAGCTGAACAATTGGGAAGCGCGGGCGAGGCAACATGTTGCCCTGATCTCAGGGATCGCGTTGACAAAGCGGCGCCCTTAAGGGAAAGTCACTGCCCTTCTGTTCAAAGTTGGAAGCGATTTTACACTATGGACATTGCTACCAAATTTCATACTGTGGAGCTTGGGTTGGGATTTGGCATTTCTTGCCCCATTTCCTCTGCACGAAACCCGCCAGGTTGCATACGGCAGCCGAGCGGCGAGCAAACAACACGCACGCGCAGGCGGATGGCATTCTTTTGACTGGCCGCACCGCACGCTCACACTTGTTCAAACACGCCGGGCAGCGCTTGCGAAGCAAACTGTGGCAGCGTTTAGTCGCAGAGTCACAGCAAGTCAGGCACTCGCAACTCCACAGTGACCTTCAAATGGGACGGTCCAATGTCTTTTTTGGGGAACGCATTTTTATTCGTTCACGATGGACACACTTAGCAAAACAAACACCAGAATGAATATTCATGCATGCCTGCACCTTCCCCGGCTTTGGCTGGCAAAGCACAAAGGTAATTAGGGACAAAATACACAGCATCACCACGTGCTTTGCATACGAAAAGCATTTGGACAGAAGAAAAAGTTGAATTGAGGCTCAAAGTTAACAAGGAGCTTTGGAGCGCGAGATTAGCGCGGGGAGACGTCATTATGCAAATGACAATAACGAGGCGCTTAGGACGCCTCGCGCTTGACAATGCGCACAAATAAGTCTGGCCAAGGTCAAGCGCGCTGCGGAGCGGCTCTGGACGATTAGAAAACTCTTCAAAATCAAATCACAATGATATTTCATCCACAAGTGAGGAAGATGAACTCTGTATTGAGCACGTATTCATTTGCAATGCAGACAGCGAAAGCTCCTTTGACAGACTTCATTTTGGGTGGAGGACATTTTTTGTTGTTAAATAAGATTTGGGAGTAGGTTCAATGATTTGAGATTGAGGAGTCAGGACAGCGCTGGTCAAATTGTACGCAGTTCTAGTCTGATGTTGTTGTGGAAATTATTTCTTTCATCAATCTGTCACTTGCTGCTACACCTGACTGAATCCGGAGCGCTCGAAGCCAATGAAGCCTCAAAACGATGACTTTTGTGTTTTACTGCGTCAACGTGTCACAAGACGTCACGTCACAACCGGTTTGACTCGTTTTATACGGCTGCATTGTCACAACGCTGTTGTCATATGAGGACAAGTCAATGTTTGTAAAGTTAGTTCTTCAATATCTTAGCATAAATCGGTCATAAAACGCAATTTACAAACAATAATTGAAAAAAAATGAAATTAATAAATAATCACGGTCTGCGTACTATTTGAAATTGCCAATGATTGCTTGAATATCCAAACTGACGGCGTGGGAACAAAATCTTTTTCCTTTTGGGAAGAGCATCACTTCATTCATAGAACAGGAACCGGTCTTTCTGGTCTCGAAGGCTTTGGTTTTCTAGGAGAAGCACACTCGAAACCTGCCGGGATCAAACCAGTCCGACGAGGCCAAAGGTCGAGCGCTCCCGTGTTCCCAAGCGCGGTCCAAATAATGTGCACAAACGAGGCGGTTCAACGCCTATGGTGACTCATCAGAAAGAATAATCTACCCATCTAATCTGGAGTGGAATGATCCAAATGGGCTTGGAACCACATGGAAAAAGAAAGAAGCCTTAATCACTGGTGCGATGCTATGCTAGGCTACGTCAGTCGTTTCACAACAACAATCGGGGGACAAGGAACATTACAAATGAGAGTTTCCTGTCCAGTTTTCCTGTGTTATTATAAATGACACGACTATTTGAGAAGTGAATCCAACCATTGAGAAATTGGTGTAATTACGAACCCAATTAGCAGTTCAATACAAAACGCTGTCTCAAGGTTTTTAGAGTGGCGTGCGTCAGTCAGAAATTTTACCGCAGCAAGCACAATTAAGAACTCTTCGGTGCAGTAGGGAGATAATATGTGGATCACTTATGAGGAATGAGAATAGAAATGAGTCAGACGGAGCTAATGATTAAGCGACGGAAATGCTTTCAGTGGGGCACAAAGTTCAGAGGAAAACTGGTCTTTCTTGAAGAAGGTGACAAAAGACAGTTCACCTTGTTAGGTGAGTGAGTGAGTGAGTGAGTGAGTGAGTGAGTGAGTGAGTGAGTGAGTGAGTGAGTGAGAGAGAGAGAGAGAGAGAGAGAGAGAGAGAGAGAGAGAGAGAGAGAGAGCGAGAGAGACAGAGATTATCCTGGAGTCGAATGATGCCGGATGTAGACAGTTTTGAGATGGCACAAAAACTCAATGAGCGGTCCCATTTTGCTCACGCTAATGCCAGAGCAGAGAGCAGCTATTTTATATTGTCTAAAAGCACAAAACAAATCCCCACACCCACTTCTCCACTGGCACAGCGGCATCCACGTATTCCGTACACATTCTGATAGTGCCCGCGAGGTGCCAGCTGTCCAAACAAATGTGATTACGGAGCCACCCGCACAGCTCGCTCTTATGTAATGTAGCACGCTTGCGAGCGCAGCGTGGCTCGCACTTTAGCCGGCATCACAAAACAGATTATGCGTGTGCGCTGGCTGCATTCAATTGCAAGTATAAAAGAAATCAAAAGAAATGAAGTACATCCCAGAATGGGGAACAAAGAGCAAATCTCATTTTGAATTGTCATTTCTTTTGTCTAGAAGAGAAGGGGAGTAAAATCAGGAATTGGATTTTGAGTAGGAACCATTTGAAGGCCGTCGTCTTTGCTCGACTGAAACGCAATTGGCTGAAATCAAAGGCATTTTAAACAATGCCAATTCCTATTCCTCAAAATAATTGACAATTGCATATCGTCAATAAATGCTTGCGCTGCTAGTTCAACCCTTTTGGTCAGTCTGTCGTGCGTCCCGGGACGCTTGTCGCCACGAGCGCTGTTGACACCCTGTGTGCAAAATGTGCTGACTGATGTTCAAGATGAAGCGAGCGAGCGTCCGTCTGTCCGTCCGTCCTACCGTGTGGTTGTCATCTGGGTACATGACGATGTCCACTACTGTCGCGCTGCTGTCGGCGTGACCGCTCGGTGTGTGTCTGACATGGGGGAAAATGCTAAATGCACACCATTATCGTACAAACACACACACACAGAGGTAGAGCGAGAGAGAGAGAGTGCAGTGCTCTGCTGACATAACACACACACACACACACACACACACACACTGACAATTGAAGAGATTGTAGGGATTAAGAAGAAAAGCTCTATCTAGCGAAGAACCGTGCACACACACGCTTGTTGTGTCTAATCAAAGAGTCAGCAGATGATCCCCTCCTAATCAGTGCACAGAATGCCGATTATTATTGAGAGACTGCGTTGAAAGGGATCCCTGCAATGGAGATCATCACAGAACGTTTCCTTCCAAGCGGCATGTCATGCACTGTCTTTGACAAACATTTGCATCTGCATGTGATTACCCAAACAAAGCTAACTTGTTTTCAACTAGTCTCAACTAATCTCTCCAGTTTTAATTTAGAGGATGACTTGGCATCAGTGAGCTGTAAAATCATCGTTTTAATACATGTCAAGCATGTTTCGGGGTGGTAAAAAACATCTATAACTGGACTGGACCATAGCCCGGAGAGAAGGTGGTGAATTTTTATCACGAGAAATAAACCGAGACAGCAAAAGGAGTCTTAATATGCGTGCGCGCGTTCCAGGTTGAGATCCAGCCAGGTCTCAGGAGGCGCCGGGATTTCTTCCTGAGCAGGCTTGCTTTTGGCCCCGAGTCAAAACAAAGACAAAAATTTGTCTTACTTGTCTTTGTTTTGCCCCTCTCAAAACAAGCACAAATAAATACGCAGCGAGGCGTGCGAGCAATGACCACAACGGTGGGCGGACTGGGCCAGACAGCCACTAAAGCGCTGCGAGCTTTACAAGCACTCGGAGTGACATTTGCCGTGGCCTTTAAACTGTCATTTTTGTCCCAGAGTTCCTGAGCTAGGAAAGAAGTTCGACAATGCAAGGAAAGGCGGATTCATTCAGGTTGCACAATTCATACCAACTAGGCCCTAATTTGGACTCAAACCAATAAACCGACACTAAGCCAGTCAACTCGAACCCAAATTCACACCTAACCCCAACCCAAACCGGGTTCCATCCCTAACCCCAACCTCAACCAATCAACACAAGCCAAAAAGGTCAGAGCAGAGGTCTGTACATAAAGAAATAATGCAGGACTGAGGAAAATGGCCACATCCCAATTATGCAAGAACCAATCAAAGTTACTTCACCTGGAGTTGTTCAGTAGAACTGCTGCTCAGTTCGTCCCCGGACTCAGAGTCGTTGGTCCGCTGCTCCTCACCCGCCGAGTGCGGGGGGCTGTCCACGTCCAGCGGGGCCCGGCTCAACTCTGGGGATCGGGCCCGGGTGCGCGGCAAAGTGCTGCTTCGTTGGGAAGGCACCGGTACGGAGCTCTGGGCCAGGATTTCGCCTAAAGATCGCTCAAGCCTTGTGGGGGTGCCGGGGACATGCTGGTGCTGGTTACTGTTCCGCCGCTGGATGGGCGGCGTCGAATGCATGGACGAGGTGGAATGAGCGGAAGGGGAACGTGTGGGGATGGACTCGGGTCTGTCTGCAGAGGAGTCCAACAGTGCCAGATCCAGATTAGCTGGTTTTATCCAGACAGCACCAGTGTTCTGAGGCGGGGTGTTCCCGGCTGAAACGGGGTGATGGTGATGAGGCGGGGTGTTCCCGGTGGAAACGGGGTGATGAGGTAAAGGCTTAGGGGGCGGCATGAGGGCTTTGCGGACCTCCTTGACGTACTGGGCTGGCACGTAAAAGGCCTTGCTGCCCTCCTCCTTGCGCACCTTCCACCAGTCTTCATTGGTCTTCTGGACCAGCATGAAGCATTCTCCCTGGTGGATGCTGACCAGTCGGTCTTTGGACTTGTACTCGTAGTCATACTCCACCTCGATGTAGACCTGGCCCGGAGCGATGGGCAGCTCCGCCATGGCGCCTCCTGCTGTCCGCCGGGCTTGATTACACGTTGTCCGACATGGCCTCCGCAGTCAGGCTGATGGGAAGACAAAAAAAGAAGTCAATATTGCAAACACTGAGCCAGACACACCACCATCCCTAAGAGCCTCTGCAATAGCTTTAATTCTACTAGATGGTGTACCTAATAGAGTGTCTTTGTTATTTGCCCATTAGGCACGCTCTGGTTGTGTGCATGACACAACAACAACAACAAAACAGCAGACACAAAGAGCCAGATGTCTTAGCCTTCCTAATATGGTCGTAACCTGATAAACGGAAGTGAATAAGAGGACCCGTAAATCCTCTTGAAACGCGAACACCTCGTGGGGATGGGAAGATTAGACGCTAACGCTAATAACGTGACTCGCACGCTGCCACGCCAGCTAAACTTATGACACAGACAAGTCGATGCTCATCTTTTTGATCACGCGCATAGTTTTATGCTGTGCGTGTGTGTACACACACACATACACACACACACACACACACACACACACACACACATACACACACACACACACACAGGAATTTAAAGGGCCTTTTATCTATGTATTTGACTATTAAAACAAAATAAGCACCAATGAATAAAACCACCATCTATGTATCCTCACATTAAACAGCAAGCAGTCTTGTTTGTCTATGTGGCCCGACATAATCCAGCGACCAATCAATTGTTTCACATTGGACAGCAACCAGTCTATTGTTTGTCTGTGTGCTCTTAGATTGACTGGTGACCAGTCAATTGTTTGTCTACATGTGATTGCTGATTGACTGGCAACCAGTCTCTTAATAAAACAGAAGTTAAAGAATGTGCCATGCCATTGAACGGCGACTGAGTCCACTGCTTTCGTACTGAAAGAAAGTTGTTCCTCAGAGAAGACAAATAATAATAATAAAAAATAGGATTTATTATTATAAAAAGTATTATCTGTTATTATTTAAAAAAAAAAAAAAAAAACACCAAGCCATCCACTGTGATAAATGCTGGATTAAATTGTGACAGAACTGATGAAGTCATCAAATTCCTCGAGCTCACCAGCGACCATCATGAGGATAAACGCTATAGAAAGTTAATGGATAAATCTTGTTCTTGCGGTTTTTTTTTTGTTTTTTTTTTAAAATCAGACCAGCCCTGTTAGCTCCTCTACTCGTGTATTGGGATTGTGACACTTCCTGGAACATTCCACCCAACTTTTTCCGCCACCTGGATACCTTTATCCACCACTTTAATGAGACGTGCGACTCTTGAAACATCAGAAAAGTAATTTCAAAACATAGTCACGTCAACATAACACATAAGGGGTCGATAAAACACAGTAAAACAAATCCGAGGCTCGCTAATTAGCATGGCGGCTAACTGGACGTCCCAGGGCGTCGAGGGGAGGGGGGAAATGTCCCGTCAAAGTCGCTCACCTCAAGGGTAACACATCCTGGTGGACCCGGTTGGGTGGTTGGTGTGTGGTGCTGTTTGAATCCCGGTCGATTTCACCCAGGTCAGCGTTTGTTCAGATAAAAAAAAAAAAAAAGGAATCCGTGCACTTGCCAAGCCTTGACGCCGAGAAGGAATCACTTCCTGTCTGCTTCCAGTTGCCCAACTACTCGCTCCCTTCCACGAGAAAGCTGACGTTCGTCGACGTCACAGTTCCACGCGCCAAACCCGGCGAGCTCAAGTCAAAACTTTTTGTAAGACAAACTTCGACATTTTGATTCGTTTCTTTTCAGAGAACCATCGACTGAAAGTTAATTCACACAATTAACAGATTCGTTTTTGGAGTAAGACCTCCTAGCGTGTTGCGTTCATCTCTCCGGGAGCCTGAAGTGTCCTACTGTTTTTCATGCTAACAGAATGGTTACGCCCCCTACGCATTGAAACGTGTAACTACAAAAACAATCGTCAACATCTACTTGAAGTTTATGAAAATATAACTGGTATTTAGTATAAAGCAGCAAGCCAAAGCCCAAAGATTAAAGGTACTTAAGGAAAAATATCTGCAGGCTTCATAATGGGTACTTTTACGAATAAATATAAAAATAAAACCACGAAGGTGAAGCACTGCCGTCCGCTTCATAGGGTGTTCTGGTTAAAAGAAGTACAAAACTGTATTTTAATATTCTAAACATAGATTTTAAATTAACACACTACCAAAAAACAGAAATATAAATAAGTACAGTATAAATAAAAAGGGAAATGAACTCAAATACATTTGTAAGCTTCAAATTAGAAAATCTAAACTGAAAATTTGACATTAACCAATTACTATAGAAAAGAGCAAAAAATACATTAAAATAAACAGAAAAATATAAAGACCTACATTTTAAATTTTACATTACCAAGAGAAAATAATCAAATGGGTAGAATTGTCCAGAGAAGCACGGAGACAAGAGCTGAATGTGTTGACTGATAATTATTTAATCACACATACATTTACATCATGCAGTCAATCCAAAAACAAACAAAAAAAAAACGCACACAAAAAAACGGTGAGCTCGTCTGCGTCCATGTCAGAACCTCAGCTTTGTGCCCCAGTTAGCCGGGAATGATCCAGTACCTTTTGTCCACGTATGGATTTACCCCCCATAACAACAACGACCCTTAAAAAATGAACCAACTATTACACAGTAATAAAAAAGTGGATTTTTTTTTTCAGTTTTATCTTTAATTTCAATTGAAGATGATTGGGAGCCACAGATTTTCTTTAATTCTAGTCATTCATTTACTTTTCAATCTAAGTTTCCATTTCATATCCAGTTTTTGGTGGGAGGTGAAAGACAGCAGAATCATTTGGAGGTTCATGCTCAATTACTTGCTTTATTACAGAGGGAGGGGGTGCGAGAGTCCAGCCTAAAGTGCGACTTGACTCCTAAATAGATGGAGTGCTTCCAAAGTCCATGTTAAAATATTTTCATCTTTAAATAAATGGATCATGTTTGTTTTTTTGTATGGTAAATGTTACATGAGGATGTGTGTGTTGTACAGTGTATCTTACAGTATATATTGCACTTGCACGCGGTGTTGGCGTCCTCATGCTGTGATTACAACACACTGAAGGAGTATTAGGGCCACACCCAAAAAAAACCCAAGTACAGGCAACAAGGAATATGAGCAAGGTACAGTGACACTTTGATATCTAATGGTATTTTTTCCAAGTCATTTTTCCGCATTTGGCCTATTTTAAGAAGTTATTTTTTGCCAAAGTCTCAGTTTTCCCCCCCAAAGAAAGGCCAAATTTAAGTTTTTTTCCATTTGTATTTTTATGCTACTCATGCTTTAGGATTTTTTTCAGTCGAATTTTCAATTTTAAGGGGGAAAGAAAAAAACAGGAAAAAAACCTTGATCATGAAAATTTATGAAAATAAAAAATCAAATTCATCCTCTAATTTCAATGATGTTTTTAAGAGAAAAATATTGAAAAAAATCTCAAAATAATTACTTCCTTGTGACTTATCAGCAGAACAATCCAACTTTTATTCTTGAAAAAACCTTCTGACATTTTTGGGGAAAACCCAATTTTTTTTCTAGCGATAACACTTTTGTCCCTCGGATAAAAAGACTACTCCCCAAAGAATGACTAATTTGGAGTACGTATCTCACTTTTAAATGAGAAAAAAACTTTTTCTTTCTTTTGAAAAAATACCTTTTCTCAAAATGGATTTTAAATAGCTCTTTATTCTCACAAATTTAAGCGCACGTGTTCATTTCTCATTTTCCTTTAAGCGTGATCTTAATAGTCCTCTGTAACAACGCACTGGGGATTCACTGCGTCAAGGGCGGGGGGTGAAACATAACCCCCAAAAACAACGTTAAGATTAAAAAAAAAAAATCC
The DNA here is from genome assembly GCF_059516105.1 of Syngnathus floridae. NCBI lineage: Eukaryota > Metazoa > Chordata > Actinopteri > Syngnathiformes > Syngnathidae > Syngnathus > Syngnathus floridae. Next base: position 6,001,662 of record NC_142426.1, on the reverse strand, counting down.
TACACCTTTTTATTGAATTAAATAAAGCATCGCAATGACTTGGTTTGGATGCTGCATTTTGCCGAGTGATGCGTGAGCAGCCGTCCCCGCAAGTGGACGATGGGACGCATCCAAAGCAGTCAAAGGAGCACAAAAGACGCACAAAATGGCCGCAGTGGCTATAAATAGTCATCAAGATGGGTAAAAACACACACGTAGCTTTACAGAGTTAGCCTAGCAGGCCTTAAAATGCCTGGACTGGATCATCGGCGTCCGTTTCTTTTCCTTTCCTTTGTGACGCGACGAGTATACGGCTTTAAGTTAACCACAAAAAACAATTGGCCTCCACAGGTGTCCAGTTAAATACATCTACAGTACACGCTTGCACATCTTGACTTCTTTTTTTTTTTTTTTTCCCTCCTCCATGTGAACAGCAAGTGAGTGGCGCGCTGACAAATTTGAATAATCTTTGTACAAGGGAAAAGACGCACAACAAAAAGAGTATGGAGGACATCGAGCCGCTAGCCGGATTTCATATACGCGGCGCGACAAAAGGAGGTGGACACTCAATTTCAATTCACTTCCTGGAGGGAGGTGAAAGATGAAAGAAATGTTGACGTTATGAAAGGAGCTGGGTGAGGCAGGGAGAAAAGGGTTAGGGTTAGAGAGAGAGTAGGTAGGGAGGAAAAAAGATGGGACTGAGGTATAAGGGAGCAAGGGAAAGAAGAGGAGAGGAAGGGTGGATAGTCTGACAGGAAAGAAGGGAGGAAGGAGGGAACATCGATAAGAGTGAAAGGAAGGATGAAAGGCAATAAAGTTGGTTTAAGCAGTGTAAAGTTGTCGGGAAGGAAAAGATGCTGCCAATGTACTGTCGTCTAATAAAAGCATTTTGAAATGTCCACCTCCCATTTGGCCCACCATGTATAAGTACAGTATCTATATATTGATGTCATCCTTAGAAATTATCGCGGAGAAACCGGTGTGCTGCTAACGTACGAAATGTACAGCGTTGTTGCTTTTCACCTACAAAGCTACGTCTGGCTGGCCGCGGGATCTCTCCTTTTTGTTTTCGCCTTTTATTATTTTAGTGTTACATTCAGCTTGTGGGCGCAGGGGGGGAGTCTGCAGGGCACAACTACTCACGCGACAACCACGTTGACAAACATGTGCCAAACAAAAAAAAAAAGAGAAAAGAAAAAGGAAAGCTACACATTCAAGTCACGTGCAGTTTTTGCTGGCCAAGGCTGCTGCGGCTGTTCGAGACTGGTTGTATTGGATATTGTTATTCAACATTTTTTTAGTAGCTTGCGTTGTAAATTCAATCTGTCGTCTGTTTGTTTTTGTGGTGACGGGTAAGCAAGCGGGTCGGAGCTGTACAGCCAGGAATATTTGTATATATTTTATAAATATTTATAATCCACACACTCACTCCTGGGCAGCTGGGAAGCTGTAATGGAATGACGGTGCCAGCAGGAGGTGCGAGGGGGGCGCGGAGGGTCGGCTGACCTTCGTCTTTCTTGCTTGCTTCAGCTAAAGAGAGACGATAGCAATGAATACGCGCAGACGGACAATAGCAGCATCAGTCACCAAATTTAAGAGGCATGGGTGGGCATACTTTCTGTCCGTCTTGGTGGGGACCGAGCCGCCGCCCCTGATGGATACCGTCTGGCTGTTCTGGTAGAAACCTCCCCCGCTGCGGTTGATGTTGGGGTGGGTGGGGGACGCCACTGGCTGCTGCCCGGGCCGGATAGGTTTAGCTGCGGTGGTGGGAGAATAGGATGAAGACCACAACAACAAAAACTATACTATTGTTATGCTTTCTGTTAGCAATTTGAGTAAATTGGTTTGTAATATATTTTTATAGGATGCAAACTTTAAGAGTTTGGGCCACTTCTGCTGACAAAGCTTATTTTTGATCTTATTAATATAGTGTCTTTGGACTTACTAACGTAAGTCTACACTTTGGAGGCGATGTTTGCGTTACACAAATTATTTTTCTGCCCCACTGACCGATCTGTGCCGAGTGTCCCCGCCTGGCCATGTTCTTGGCCCTGACGGCCTCCTTGATGCGATCCACCTCCTGCTGGTAGCGCTTGCGGTCGCGGGCGGCGTTCTCCTTGGCCTCCTTCAGTGCAGACTCCAGCGCCTTGACCCGCTCAGCTGTAGCACGAAGGCGCTTCTCCAGCTTCGGAAGCTCACAGCGAAGATCTGCGTTGTCGCGTACCAGCTAGCGGCAAAAAACAAATTTGGATGATGGCGCTAGAGCTAATGGCGGACGTGGCGTATTTCAGGCGTCCTACCTGTTTGTGAACCTTGGTGAGCTGCTCAAGATTGTTCTCAAGAAAGGATATTTTCTGCTTCTGGGCCGCGCTGCCCCCGGTGTCGTCCGAGTCCATCTCGGCACTCTGCACACAAACGGGAGAGAGCGTTGGCGTTACAATTAGCAATAGCATGTAAAGGTGGCATGAGTTGGCTACTATTTAGCCTACATCCAGATCCTGCTGGCATCCACATATTTGTCTCACCTTTTTCACGCGTGTGGCCAAGTCCTGGACAAAGAGCTTCCTCAGGTTGTGCAGAGTCTGTAGCTCCTTTGCCTTGAAGGAAAAGAAAACATAAGGCAAGATAGACAGACGCTTTTGAGAAAATTGAAACGGGCTCTGACTCCCAACTTACCACTGTCTCCTCCAGACCCTTTAGGTCCTGCCTGGCCTGCTCCCGCCTGTCCTGCATCACCCTGGATGGACATGCATAGTGGTCATGCTTTTCACATTTCTCCCTTTCTTTTGTTACGTTTGGTGCTTATATTGTTACGAATAAACAGCATTGTGCGGTCAAAATGCTCAAAGACAGCCAGTCTGAAAAACGAAGTCTTTGGTTGTCTTTTGTCAGTTTTACAGTCAACTGTGTGTGGGAACCTACGTGAGGTCGTGCAGCTTGCGGCTCTTGTCCTGATCGGTGGACTTGAGCTTTTCATGCTCCACTCGTAGCCTCTCCTGCTCCAGCATAATCTTCTGGTTCAGGCTGGAAAATATGACAGTACAAATAAGCGGCGCGTCTCTTCTCCTAGAGGAGCGTCGGAGATGGCGCGGTGCTGTCTTACTCCTGCAGCTCGGTGATGAGCTTTTCCTTGCTGTCCAGTTCGTCCCTCAGGCTGCTGATCTGTTTCTGGTGAGCCTCGCGGTGAGAGTGGATCTGCTTCTCCACTGCTTCCTGTGATGCAACAAATGCTACTTTTTGGGACGGTAATTGGAGAGAAGGCAGGTGATTGGCAAGAGCCGAGTCACGCACTTTGACTTCGTTGGCGGTCTGGATCTCGTTCTCCTTTTCCATGGCGTGGACTTTCTCTGCAAAGCACAAAGGCAGACGTGTCACCATGACAAGAAAACCGCAGGGTTGGCATTTCCTCGACATCCGACTGACATTTGCGATTACTTTTAAATAATTGGTGATGTATGACGAGTTGAAGTTTGGTCTATTTTTGCCTTTCTGTAGACTTGACTATCTTATACTGAGATCCAGCAAAATTGCTGAATGGCTCTCAAGAAAACGTTAGAATGCTATCTAAGTGCGACAAGATCTTGTCACAGACACGGAACCACAACATACGCAACAACATTTGTTAAAACAACCTGAGAAAGAGAAAACTTCCATTCATTGCAAGTAATTTTAAGGAAAAGTAATTTTTGACGCTTTTTTTTTTTAGTCTAGTGTTAAGAGGATCGGAATTGCACCCTGTGCGCTGAGTTTGACCAGTTCCTCGTTGAGCGAGTCTACGTTCTCCTCCAGCTGCCTCTTCTTGTGCTCCACATTCTGCAGGTACTCTGTCAGGGACTTGATCTTGGCCTCGTGCTTCAAAATGAGAGAAAGACCGCTCGTTATTTCACGGTGCTCCGTTGCCTCTCCGGGTTGGTGGCGGCGCTCACCTGAGAGATGCGCAGCTGACAAGCGGCCAGCTCTTTCTCGTTCTCGTCGATCTTCTTGTTGCTCTCCGACTGGGTGCCCTCCAGCTGCTTGCAGCGCTTCACCATGCTCTTCACTTCCGACTTCATCTTGCTGATGTACAGACGGGCCACCGTGAATTCCTCGTCGATGAGGCCGCTGCCACCCTCGTGCTGCTACAGACATGGGGAAAACGATGAGAAGGGCGGGTGGCAAGAACCGCAAAGACGGACAGGACAGGCTTCACTTTTGCTTCACCTTAATGTCATTGCTGCCCACGGCGATGCCGATTTCAGCCAAATCTTTGAGAAGTGACGACATCATCTCCGTCACCCTCTTCTTCTGGTGGTTAGACATCTCCTTCACCTTCTGGAGCTCGGAGTCCAAAGATGACAGGATGGACTGCAGAGAAGAAGACTTTAGTAACAACTCCACGGCTCCTCCGTTAAAGGAGACACAAATGGCTAAAATTTCACTTTTAAAAATATTTGCGCATCTGTGGAATGCTCAGCGCAGCCATTAAATGTGAAATTTCACAACCACGTGATTTGCTTCTTCATGAAAATGTGCCTACAATCAAGTTTTCAGGTATCCCTCACCGATTTCTGGTTGAGCTCCTCGCTGATAACCTCAAACTCTTTGGTCTTGTCCTCCACCTCCTGGCTCTTCTGGTCGTAGTTGACAGCTAGCTCCTCCAAAGCCTGCAGCACCTCCTTCACCTCCTCCTTGGAGGCCTCATTTTCAGCCTGCAGGCGGTTGAGCTCGGCTTGCAGGTTCTCGTGGTCGCGACGTGATGATACCAGCAGCTACCCGGAGAAAAAGTTGAATTTCAAAAAAGTACACACGCTGAGAGACAGCGAGCAAGAGAAAAAAAAAAACCCCAACAACACACTGCTTGGATATTTGTTTGTGGACTACAGGGCTCACCTCCTCCTGGTCCAGCATCTGCTGCTTGAGCTTCTCGGCCAGCTGACTCTGCTGGTTGATCTCTTCATCCTGCAGAGATGCAGGCGTGCAGGCACATTAGCATTCGCAGCGCGGCATCGGCATTGCACTGCGGCCAAGGTGAGAGACAGCTGAGAAATTTGTATTTTCATTGATTACAACAATAGAGGGTGCCGCCCCACCATTGAAGGTGATCACTACATTCCTTTCCATGCAAATGAAAATATTACAGTTAGAGCACTTTTTTTTAGGTGAAAATTAAATTATGTAAGGTTAAAGATGTGTGGTTTTGTTTTGTATTTCCAGTCTGGCATCACACAAATCTTTTGCCCTTAACTCTCGTTAACAATAGACACAAGGTGGGGTGCCCCAAGCCGTGACCCGCTGGCTTGATATCTACAAACACAGCATGTAATGAAGTGCAATAGTCATCTGGTAAAATAATTGCACACTCTCAAGCTTGATTTGAAGAAATAGGTACAAAGTGAAAGTTTCAAGGTCAAATTATCACAAAAAACAACAATACAGTTAAGAGACTTGAAGGTTTTTTTTTTTTTTTACCTTGTCGTCCAGCTGCTTATAGAGCTTGGACAGCTCGGCCTCGCACTTGTCCTTCTCCACGTCGGTGAGGCGCACGCCGGGCACGTTGGGCGTGGACGCCGGCTTGTCGTTGAGGATGTTGTCGAGGGCCAAAACCTCGGCGTTGGCCTTCTCCTTGTCGAACTGCTCCTCCACTGGCACGCTCTCTCCTGGGACAAGGAAAAGTTGGCGTGAATACACAGATCTGCGCTCGAACCGACGAGAAAATAACTCCGTTCAACTCACCGTTCCTCCAGCGATTGAGCTCGTTCTCTAGCCAGGTGACCGTGTTCCTCAAGGTCTTGTTCTTCTCCTTCTCCCGCTCGTACTTCTGCTTCCACTGTTCCGCTGTCAGCTCAACGTTCACTGTCACCGTGTTCTTGATGGTCTTTGCTCTGTGAAGAAGAAACGGACAAAAGCCGTTTGAGGTTACAAAGCAGCCATTTGAAAGCAAATTTCTACTTTTATTTTGTTCTTGCTTACCTTTGTCCGAACATGAGGGTTGATTTGGTTTCACACTCGTTGTAGGAGGAAGGTGAGCAGCAGATGACGATTGTGGTGCGACAGTTGCCGCCCAGCGAGTCTTGAAGGATACGCGTCATCTTGCTGTCTCGGTAAGGTATGTAGGCCTTGGTGAAAACACACATTAGTTTAGGTTTTTTTTATGCATTACAAGTAAACTGGTGACCTTCTGCTTGTATTCGTTTGACAAACAGTTTTTATCCATCGTCATATAACATTTGGAGGTTTGGTGAAAACCACTGCAGAGTAGTGACTTCAATGCTTCGTATTGTGTGTACACGTTCCATGTCAGAACAAAAGAGGCAGCATCTTAAATGCATTTTTTTTTTTTTTTTTTAATGCTAACGTGTTGTCAGGGGGCAGTGGATCTTTGCACTCTGCCAATTATTTCATATTTGCTTATGCAGCAGGACGGCTGCGGACGGGTCAGGGAGAGGTGAAGGACAGCAGAGTCCCGACTCCACACTGCCAAGGTGGACAAAAGCAAAGCCGAGGGTGGCATTTTCATTTGGCTCATGCGTGTCGACATGTTCTAATTTACTGCTTTCACTCTTTTTGTGGTTGTCTCGTTGTTATATCTCAAGGACTTTGTTCGAGCTCCCGCTGTTGTGAAATGCGCGACATTGCATTGTGTTGTATTGGCTAATAAAAATGTGGTGGCATCGTTTCGAATGGTAATGAAATCACAGTACTTACCGTCCCTTCAGCCAGAGCGGAGATGACGTTCCCGAGAGACGACAGCGACTTATTGATGTTCTTTGCTTCATCCAGCACGGCTCCCTCCGCTCCCGTTTTGCTGACCTGATGTGAGATTAGCATGAGGAAAATTTGCTGATATCGGCAGTAGCCAAATTTCCATGTGCTGGCCAGCCAGCATACGGAAAAAAATATTGTCATCTTGGCAATGCAATAATTGACATGCAATAATTGTTTAATCGGAATTGGAGCAGTCCAGCCAGAGATAGACCAAACTGTGAATCTCCATTCAAATAGTTGAACATTATCTGGGGTCATTACAATTAATTAGCTTGCTTATTTTGCTGCATGAAAAAAAGCAACCAGCAACCTTCAGCAACCCTATCGCACATGTCGTGCAGCCCTAAAGGGGAGTCAGTCCAGGCTCAGTTCCGCAAGCACCTGCGCACCTTTTCGCTACCGGCCAGATCCACCAGGTAGAGTTTCCCGCTCAGCTTCTGCTCAGTCTGGGTGTTCTCCTGCTTGACGTTGATCAGGAAGATGCTGTGACTCCTGGAGCTGTGCTCGTTCATGTCTAAGGAGCAGAAACGTTTGGCTCAGCGCCTCAGCACCTCAACGGGCGGGCCGAGGATGGGTTTGTCTTACTTGTGACTGCTACGTGTCTGTTGGATTTGCCTTCATCGATCGTGTCCATGACCTCATCCGGACTGCAGACAAAGCGCTCGGTGCAGCCCTGCGGACACAAGTTGTTTGGTCGCAGACTCGGGCCGACTTTAGAAACTTGGGTGCTGTGTTTTACCTTCACATAGGGTACTCGGTTTTTGTCTTCATGCACTGACAAATTGGTCTTTGACACTGGGAACAAAAAAGAGTAACTCAAAAACATATACAAAAAATGTGCACGACTAAATGAGCTTTGTCATTTAATTTTTCTAAGTTGCAAACATCCAACTGTGCCCTCTGTTTTATGTGTGAGCGTCGCTTTGCAACCGTATGAAAAAAAAAATTAAGAAAATCTGTCCCACTTACCATCCAACAGGTCCCGGATCTTATCTAAGTAAATTTCAAAATAGGAAACCTGCAAAGAGACGAATTTGATGAACGTTGAGCTGATTTGCGCCTGCATCCGAGCAGCTCGTCTGCCGACTTACTTTGATATGAAACTCCAGGTTCTCGTCCATGGAGTAGATGTAGTTGAAGATGTCCTGCACTATCCTGGGGATGATGCCCATGGCGTCTGTGTCGTGGAGGTTCCCCTGAGGAATCAGAGACACCGCAAGGTCATTTCAGAAAAAAACCCAGCTCCGTTTATTTACACATTTGTCTTTGCACGCACCTCCATGGTGTGCGTTTTCCCAGAGGACGTCTGGCCGTAGGCAAAAATGGTCCCGTTGTATCCCTCAAGAACATCTACGAGACGACACGAGAAGCGTCTTATTTTGATCTACTTTTTGGATGATTAGCACCTTACCTTTGACAATCTTCTGAGCGCAGGCATTGTACACTTGCTCCTGTGTCGTGCTGGACTGAAAGACTCGGTCAAACATGTACGGTTTACTCTGGAAGACAAATAGGAGGGAATGAGAACTGCCTTCAAGTGCAAAGTGCATCGAAAAATAAAATGTATTATCTGTGAAGACCTGCACGCAGCGAGAAAATAGACCACAACTGCCAAGCAAGATTAGTTTTCGGGCTTTTAGAATTGAAAGTGACTTTGCTTTCGCCCGCCACACATTCTGGTTGAACTGTTTTCTGTCTTTTGAGCTCCTCATCTGCCAGTTGATGTTGGAATCGGCAACTTAGGTAAAAAGCATTTGGATGCGGTCTTCCAACCACAATCAAGAGCATGATAATCATAAGGGGTAAACGTAATTTCCAATCAACAAGGCAGAAGCAGAACATCTCTGGAGGTTTAAACTCCACGTTGAGTCATTAAGTCCACTCATCTGGGTGGAGTTCCAACTGACATCATGCTCAAAGAAAATCCGGTCTGCGTGTACAGCATGATGTGAAGAGTGGATGAGCATATGAAACAAATGGTAGTATGTAGTGTCATCCATCCATATGTAAATCACTGGCCTATGATCATGGAATGTCAGCGCTGAGTGCAGAAACCAAATTGGACTGATGCACATTACATAAGCCATTAGCCTTTGCGTTATTCCCGCGTGGCCGTGAAACATCAGTACAATGATTTGAAATCTTGTTCCAAGAATTGCTTTAGACGTGACCGAGTCGGAGAAAAACATTGTCACCACGTCTCAAATAATCTCAGGTAAACAGCCGCTCGCATGTCAAGCGCCGTTTGTCATCTTAACGGGCTGATCATTTACTTGCTTGCACGTAAACCCGACGGCTGCCAGCGCGCCGGGCCGCTATCTGCCAGGGCAGACGTCGGAGGTAAACAAGAGTGCAAAAGCCGTTTTGTCAACTCCTCATTGTCGACGAGACCATTGGCTTTATCATCTACATTTGGGATTATGTGCTCAACATGAAAATATAATTACAGTGACAAGGAGGAGGCGGAGGCTTGTGCGAAAGGATTTCCTGATGGCTTTGCTGGTGATAGTGTTCACGTTGCACAATGGGAAGAAATCTCACTGGACTTTGTTGCTAGGCAGAACACAACACGATAGCTCAGCTCTTCACAATAGTCTCACCTGCACGCCGCACCCACCCAAATAATTTCCCACTTTCTTTCCTTACTGGCGCAGATTGCTGGCCTGCTATTAGTCAGATGGCTCAAGTCGTCCATCTTTGCGTTTCTCTCCAAATTACATTTTCATTCTAGTGAGGCTTTCATTTCATTACCGTAATTTCAAAGTATTCAAATGGAAGGCGGGCAATTGACAAGAACCAAAGTCCACAAGAGCGGCAGCCAAGGCACTGAATGCTTAGCCACCATTTTATAGGCTGAGCAAATGCCAAACATTGAGATTGAAACACAATGTAGGAAGCTTGATGGAAAAGCTGAATGAGCGTGCTGCAGTAGACTTTAGCGGTCGTCATCCAGCCTTCCAGTGTGGCAAGCGCACAGAGACAACACTTAAAGCAGCAATGGAGGCCAGGCCAGAAGTCTAATCCAAGAGATACAGCATCAAAGGCTGAAATTTGCTATTGTGAGAAGTTAGTATTCCTTTTTTCTTTTCTTTTTTAATACCCACAGTACGCAAAGTATCGCTGAGTGAACAATGCAATAAAATGGCTAATAGGAAAGCAGCTAATGGCATTTTTTTCATACACCAGCGTCCTTTCATTTCTGATATCAAATCATCTGTCCACCATTTATTTGTAAGGGTGATGTAAAATGAGTGTAAGAAGCTGTTATGAAGTTTGGGGGTGTCATGAGAGATAATCAGGTATGCCGTGGGAATTTATCCAATTTTACTTTACTGTTCTATTAAAACTAAAATAGCCTGAAAAGAACTTTTCAGAAAGACTGAAAGCTGTTCAAGATCTATGCGCGCCCCACCAAGGAAATTTGTGAGTAAATTGAAAACCCCATCGGTACTTGACGAGATACTTTTTGTGACATTTGTGTTAGGTGATACGATTACTGTCACGTGACTGGGGAGGGTTCATGTTTATCATTAGCAGCCTTTTGTTGATTCCACAATATTGTAAGCTATAAGCCTGAAAAGTGCCACAAATCATGGAATTAGCATATTTCACTTGGACTGTTTTCAAGAGTGACTAATGTCTCCTGAAAAGAATGGCAGAACCCGCCAAAGGTGCGTTCGATTTGCAGGTATCGATAGGATTCAGCGTCACGTGACAGATGACCTGCGTTAAAAAGGAGACAATTCCACAGACGTCATTGAACATTTTAGATCACTATTATCGCATGTTCTTCTTTCATTTAAACATAAATACAAACAATACATTCATTTCACCAAGCGGTTGTTGAGTGAAGTAACTGGAGCAGCTAAATGCTATTTATGCTTTTCATTAAATATCTGTTAAGGTCGGTCAAGCTTAGCCCAAAGGCCGGCTAGTAGACAACTGTTGGCCACTATTAAATCAGAGATCGGCCCCTAGCCACTCCAAATGGCTTAGCAATTAGCATTAGCCCCGTTTTGTAATGTTTACTGTGCGTAAGTAAGTGTTCTTATTGTACTGTGCGCTAACGCGGCTAATGTGGCTAACTGGCACGGTGTTGGGAGGCTTTGTTGATTGACAGCTGGCTAGCCGGGGCTGGGGCTAACAAGACAAACAGGCTGTCATTTAGGGTGACGCCATACCCAAAATATGGACTGGATACCAGATTGTAAATGTCGAATCCCGGTGACAGCTCACCGGGCGCCGGTTGCCTCTTCCTGGGCGACTCAAGGCTTCGAGCTAACAAGCTAAGGGCGCTAACTTCCCGTAACGTTACAAGACAATTAAAATGGCGTATCGGACTTGAGCCCGGGGGCCTCAGTTAATAGCGACAACAAACACCGCCTCGGTTGGCGTTGGACTCACCGAGATAATAACGGTGTCTTCCCCTTGGAACTTGGGAATGTATCGGTCTCCTCTGGTCACCTCGGAGCTGTTGAGAGGCCTAAAACGGCACATCACTTTGATGGTGCACTCCGCCGGGTCGGCCATCTTCCACCACCGCGGTGCTAGCCTTGAAACGTCGGCGGGGATCGAAGGCTCAGATTCAGCAGAAATTATTTGAAAAGACTCTGTCCTGGGGGGAAGGCGAGGCGGAGCGAGCCCCCGCTCCTCGGTTCAGTCAGAAAAGGGTGATAACGCGTCGGGGCCTTGGAGACAAGCGGGCTTGTTTTCGCTCTCATTCAGTCCCCCCCGACTGTTAGGAAGCCATGACACCGGTGGATGAGTCCTGGCTGCTGGCTGCTGCTGCCTGGCCACCACCTCGTCCCCGCCCCCGCCCCGCCCGGATGGATTGCCATGACGTCATTCCTCCTGAATGATGACATAAATTACATTGAAAAATGGTCACTCCGTTAAAAGAAATACAGTAAAGTATAAAATATGAATTTGGCTCTTGTATTAAGTTTTAAAAAATTACATTGTACAGAAAATCCAAACAATAATGAAACTAATTTAAAAAATACAGTAACATTAGGTTGAAGTATAATAAAGTACATACAAGAAATATGACCAAACTAAAATAATTCTATATAAAATTAGGCCTCGTTTGTAAAAGCAGAAAGAAAGATTATTATGAAAGTGAGCGAGCAACTGAACATAGGTTCATTTTGAAAATGTTTCAAGCAGCAAAGTGAAATAGCAGGAGTACTGGTGCTATTGTTAGGAGCAGAAGAGCAACTTTTCCATGTGCTGTGACTCAGTTGTTTGAGGAGCCACAGCCAAAAAATTCAGCAGGCGACAGAGCGAACGAGGGAGGACTCTATGGATTCTTTTTTTTCGCACCACTCCCTAAGAGATCATTTTCCTTTTGGGAAAGACCAGTTCTACCAGACTCGTTTGTGATCTGGCCTCAAGGGTGTGTCAAAAGCTGCTCCATGTGTGTCAGCTCTCAATCTGCAAATACTGCACAGCCATTCTCATCAATGCAAGCTGTAAATCAGATTTTGCATCACGGTAAAATGAAATCTGACCATCAACACAAACATTTTTATTGAGTGTTTATTGAGTTTCATCACTTCTGTATGATAGCACCAGAATTTTCTGAACATTGTGTAGGTGTGTGTTTGTGTGTGTCCATCACTTCTTTTGGAAAAATCCCATAATAGAAGCTTGTTTGGTGGCTTTGTTCTCCGTGCTTTTCTTCTGACTTTTCTTCTCTTTGCTCGTCGAGGTTTTGGCTTTGGCCTGTATTTTAGTCTCCGCTTGCTTGACGGCGCTGTCGTCTTCCGAGTACGACTCGCTCTCGTAGGCTTTCTCCGTCACTGCAACCGGACAAGAATCAGAACCGCAAACGAGGGAAAGTTGACATTTGTAATTTGCTTACCGATGCAGCCTTCTTCGTCCACAAAGGTTCGAGACTTAAGGACACGTCTGCGCTTGCGTATTTTTGTCGTCTCGCAGAGTCCCGGCTGTAATGAAAAAAACGTTCCTTCTTTATCAGAATGATTACAAGTGAGGCATGAAAGTGGTCATCGCAATTACATGTGAAGCAGGTTCTTTAGCGGGCACGTCCAGCGGCGCCATTTCTCTAACAGCTGTTCGTGGCGGTGAATCTGGAATAACTGCAGACAATTCTCATTTTAACTGCAATATTTATTGAATTTTTCAGAATTGCTAGATTTTGTCAGGGCAGGCAGTGCACCAGTTTCTACAGTAAGAGGCTTTTTACCGTCTTCGTCTTCACTGCTGTCGGGCACAGGCTTCTTGATCCGGCGCCGCTTCTTCGTCTCCATTTTCTCCTCCTCACTGTCAGAACTTTGCAGGCGTTTGGTTTTGCTTCAGGAAAACAAGGGGGAAAAATTTCAATATGCTGAAAGAATAAAAGAATAAATGCCATTGGCAGTGAACGCAATCCAGCAACATTTTTACACCGGATCTCATGTAGAGGGTGTACCTAATGAATTGTCCTGTCACAAACCTTCTTGAATCTTTCTTGTTGTGCTTTGGCGGTTCTGTTGTGACCTTTTGTTCTGGCTCTTTTTTCAGCTGTTGCAGTTCTGCCGATGAAGACTCCACTGTCTCTTCTTCCTCCTTCTTCACAGGTTTCTCTTGGGTCTCTGAAATCAAGAGCATTTACTTTGCCTTTTACAAATATTTCACAACAGTTTAGGCGACAGATTCTGCTAAATTTGAGCTTCTTTGTTCAAAGAGAATTCATGATTCACTTACTCGTGCTTTGATTTCCAAAGAAGTTCAGCGCGTGATTGGACTTTGTCAATGCTTTACCTTTGAAGACATTCACCTAGAAAAAGAAAACACATTTAACAAATTTCCCATTTTCTTTCAAATTGCTTTACATTTGCATGCAGATTCCATCCCACATGCTACATCGCACAAAAAGAGGACAAACCTCAGCCGCAGCTTCCCGAGGCTCAGACTTCACCTCTTTGCCGCCGTTTTGGCTCTCAGCCGCTGCAGCCTTGACAGCGAACATTCCCATGATGCCCTTGGCCGGCTTGGCTTTTGAAGACGCAACGTCGCTGTTAGCGGTGGGCTTCTTGCCCTGTTGGGGCTCTGGAACAGGAGTGGGCGGAGCTTGCCGCGTTTTTCCTTCGACCGAGGACACGGGAACAGCGTCGGAGCATCGGATGGCGCTATGCCTGTGAACAAGCAGAATGCAAACTCTCACATCACACATGCAGGTGAAAACCAGGAACTAGGGACATGTGCACATAGTTTTAAAGTTAAAAGGGTAAAAATCATCACGTGAGCCCAACGTACTTGCCGCAGCTGGACAGGTTGTCTTTGACAGCATCGTAATCGACAGCGTAGAGCGGCCCGCTGTCCCTCAGCAGCGCTTTCTGGACACTGTAAACATGCTCGCTCACGATCAAACTCATCTTGGACTTGAAGTCTGCAAAAACAAAAAAACAAACAAAAAAAAGCAACAAATGCACATTTTCATCTGCAAGACTCTTGAAATGTGGGTGAAATGACACACCTTCCAGCTGTTCCTCGCGCACCACGGACACCTTGTGACTCTGGTAAAGAGGAAATACTTGAATAAATGATCAGAAATAGTACAAGTAGGAGATGAGTTGTTTTTGCGCACCGCGTGACCATTGTCTACAAACTTTCCCGACACCAAGTACGTTGCATGGAGCTGAGCCGAGCTCTCCTTCCTTTTGTGGTCCAAGTAGTGGTAGAGCATTCTGGGCAAAGGAAAATAAAATATAAGTAAATATTGCATTTTTGTTTCTATTAAGTTAAAGAAGGGGTGGAGGGGGCTCACTGTTTAGCTGTGTTGACGTGCACTCCAAGAGCAAGACTCAGCCATTTATATGTAACCTGTTCAAAGTTAGACAAACAACTGTTATTAAACAATAACCAACATGGAAATATTAAGAGTATTATTGACGTCAAGAAAACATTCAAAACTAAAACTTTATACATTTTGAGCCTGGTTTGTTCAATTAGAAGTTCTAGTTTGCAAACCAGCGCGTACAATCAACCCCGAAGGAGTCTAAAACAGAATTTCAAACACTGTGACGTTGAATATCGGGCCATATGTGACATTAAAACGATATTCTGCGGAGCTGTACTTTCAATGGACGCATTTGGCAGTTGATTCCCATTTAATGTCTTTTTCCATAGTTTCAGCGCCTTTTCTGAACTGAAACGGACGCCGAATTAATCTAAATTGCCTGTTAACCAATATGTAGTTAAACATGGGGATTTTGTTGTTACAATAACGCCATTCTATCGACATTAGCTTTCATATGGCAGTTATGTCAATGGACATTCAGCACTGGCAGCTACGCCGACGCTAACGTGGTTGAAACGATGCAACGATGCTAACTGGGAACGTGAAAGTTACACAAAATCAATCTTACGATTTTGTCCTGGTCGTTGACATACTCGTCGATGTTATCTAAATAAAGCTCATCCATTTTACGGCTCGTTTTCAAAGCGTGCAACTGCGCGGGAAGGTGCTTTATTTACTTCCTGTAGAGCAGATCACGTGAGCACGCATGCGCTTTTCTGACTTCCGCTGCATGGCTCTCACCTCGCAACACAGCATGCAATAATGTCCTATAAAAATAATAATCCTAGTTTATATGGAGCAAACATGCCAAAAATGATAATATAAGCAAACAAGAATAAGAAAACATCTGGAAAAATGATAAAAAAGTGCTATAAACAGTACAGCTGGTATCTTGTAATAATTAATAAAACAGTAGACTGCAAAACATTTTTTTGTCATATTCATCTATTAGATTACTAACCAGACCGTATTATGATATCAATGCCCAGTTCTTTAAAAACTCCACAGTAGTAAAACAAACATTTAAAAACAAAACAAATAAAAAAACAAAAGCCAATAAAGTTGTTGTTTTGTTTACAATCTAACATTAACTAAGGCGTCAAACGATCCTTTCCCAGGATTGCTTAATTTGCTGAAAATGTCCACTCTGCAAATGAAGCTAATACATCGGGCTAGTAAAAAAAAAAGATGATAAATTGCCATTGTTTCCCTGATTTTAAAAGCTTACCGAGCAGCTGCTGGCATCATTTACAAGATCAACTCTGCTTGTTCATCATTTTCTGCATGTGTCTCACGCACGAGCGTTTAACAAGAAGCTAAACATTTTCTGGGCCATTTACTCTTTCTAAGCTGCTGCATCAAAAAAAAAATGTCATAAAAGTTTTCTCTCATCAGCAGAACGATTGAAACCAGCTAAAGTGAGAAAGTACACCTTTTAAAAGTTTCAGTAATTTCCTCTGGAACTTTGCAGCCCTTTGTAATGTTCCTAGGATGGAATTCTCCACCACCTCATGCCCCCCAGACAAGTCATTTTGTCACAATTTTTTAATCTCACCATCAGCTTACCATGGAATTACTGTGAGACAATTTACTCCTTTTTTCATTTAATGGAGGTTTTGCAGGAGCTAATTTCATTCGGCGTTGTTGTAAAGTGCATACGCCAGCAATTACTTCCGCGTCATCGCAGTCAGCCGAGCAAAAAAACACGACGGCGGCAAATTAACAAGGCGCGTGGACCTTGAAATGATTCCGTTGGAAAAAAAGGAGCAAGCGGGAGGACTTGGAGGGGGTTTATTGCAATTTCCACGGCTGCTTGTTAACGTTCATGACTTATTCACTCGGAATGGGCGCTGCACTTTTTCAAGAGTATTATTGGAAGCGAGGAGGAATATGGCACAGAAGAAAGATGATTTGACTGTGTGGGACAGGAAATGAGAAGCTGTTGTAATAAAGTCCAGAGAATCCAGAAACCCAAGACGATTATCGGCGGTTATTAATGACACGTTAGTGTTGTAATTTAACGACCCGCCCGCGCATGTTTATTCATCATCAATTGCAATTTTTTTTCTAATAAATGGTCAACCCCCGCTTTTTTTCTCATCAGATGAGATATCTGCCCCCATTGGCCAATTTTGAGAAAAGAAAGAAAGATATTGCAATATTAACACTATTTGGACGTTACAAACATGAGGGGCTAAAAAACCTATTCAGGTATACAAATGAGCGACAGTAGCTATCTGGTTATGGTGTGGGTCGAAGTGACCCATTTAAAACACTCAAAACTCAATCTTAAATATTTGTCGAGCTTGATCCTTGCGGTCGGATTAACCCGAAAACATAAAGTGAAGTCTCCAGAGCGCGGCCACTTGATGGGATCCGCGGGTGGAAAAAGTATCCGTGTCTCCCAGGCCCCCATTACTTGATCTTTTCACAGCAAAATGGATTTTAACTTGAAACCAATCGGGGGGGACCTCATTGATCGCTTCCAAGCTGACTTGGGCTCTTGCAACAGCTTTTTGGTGTCATTTGCGGCCCGAGCAATAACACTCACTCAGCTCTCCGGAGCGCCAACAAATCAATACGGAGGAGCAGTAATAAGCCGCAACCGTACAATCGCAATTATGACCTTTTTCACGACAGGGGTGTGAAAGAAAAAGAGCTCCACGTTTTGGGCTTTAATTCAAGTCGAGCGATGGAACGGACAATTTGTTCCAGTTGGAGCTCGCGGCCAAACCACGCACGTGGTTATTTGAACTGTGATATCCGGACGAAGGAGGGTATTTCGCTCTCGCGTGTCGGAAGAACTCATCAGGATGTTGATTTGAGGGATTTCGGCGGCCGAGCGCGCACAGGGGAAATAGGCGGGTGGAATGAAACCGGTTTTGATTGTGCTTATGTGAGTGGGCGGCGGGCAGATACCTGCAAATGCGTTATCGTCGCTGGCGGAGAGATTGTAAACGTTGACACCGGCCGGCATTGAAATGTGCAGCACGACGCAAATGTTATTTGCTTTTAACGCCAACGCATCTGCCATTAAAGAATCCATCAAGGAGGATTTTAAGCGTTCGAGGCAATCACAATGCTGATGCCAAAAGATCAATTCACGCGAGCAAGAAATTAACATTTTACAGCTACACATATAAATCATTTACAAAAGAACATTCACTCCATATTAAAGTGAAACTTCTAATTGATGCCTGTTTTTGGTATTCTCAATCAGATTTCCCACAGGGAAAAAATGGGAAGCATGCTATGAAAATCCTGTACGTCCATTTTCTGTACGAATCCTGAGTAATCCGTCCCGTCTGTTACTTTAACAAAAGCCAATTTGCGATTCACACGAAATGTGTTCCTTTGTGGAAACTTTGCAGCCGGAACGGCCAACCGTTGTCGACACTTGGCGTGGCCAACAAATGCAAATTTGTGAAGAGGCGAGGAAAATAAATTCCTTTTACTTAGGAGAGCAACACAGAGCAAACAGACGCAGAAGCCAACCTGCTGCTAAAAGATTCAAACAAAATGGCTTGGGCACGGCCCGCTCTCGCCGTCCGCTCAGGTAATGATGTTGGACTGACACGTGTCCGGCATCTAAACTCGAGCGACGGTTTGGCCCTGAGATGTTTTTTTTTTTTTTTTAACGCCAGACACTTGGACGGTGAGATGATGTCAGTCAGTTTGTCGGTTGTGTAATGAAGTGATGGTGCGGGTGCACAGATGGGGCTTTGGAACCGTAATTAGAATATTTGGAAGGCGCTCGCTACATGTCAAACGTTCACACAGCGTGAAAACCCGGTCGGCATCCGTGCGGGTGATTCGTGTCGTTGTCAATCAATGATCTAAGGCCATGCAACCGCCAATCATTTATCGAAAGCAATTAATCTGCCGGCAAATTTGAATGCCTTTGATTGGCGGCTTAATTAATGACACGGAACAGAAGCCGCTCCCCTCAAAAAGAAAAACATAAAAAACCTTGTGGTGTCGTGAGTTTCTTGGGTGAGTGTTGATGGGCGGAGCTTACGTACCAGATGTCAGAAGGAAGATGTTGAATGATTACTTACTTGCCATTCCCAGTCTTCCTCTCATTCCAGAAGCGCTCAAAGCCTCCCTTGGCTGGAAAAGGTATCTCCGGCTTTTCCCACATCGCAACGACGAGGCACTCTAAAGCGGCCAGCTAGCATGTGGTGGCTGGTAAAAAGTTGTTTTGGCGATCTGTCACACAAAACACAGGTTGCAATTTCTGGTGCGTGGGGGGGCTTTTGTGAGGATTTCCATTTGGGTTTGCTTATGTTTTTGTGTGGGAAAATCAAAAGAAGAAAGCAGAGGCCTCTCTTTGTTGCCATGGCAACGGAAGAACGGCCCACCACAAGAGGCGACTCAAC
The DNA here is from genome assembly GCF_059516105.1 of Syngnathus floridae. NCBI lineage: Eukaryota > Metazoa > Chordata > Actinopteri > Syngnathiformes > Syngnathidae > Syngnathus > Syngnathus floridae. Next base: position 5,982,756 of record NC_142426.1, on the reverse strand, counting down.
CTTCATGGCCGTCATCGGCCACCTAAGTGAAAGTCAAGAATTGCGAGGGTGTCCTTGGTAAAAGTTGAGTTTCTTTCGAAAGCTCCAATCATGAAGAATGCGTCTTTACAGGATGCGACTCGACAAGATGATCGACCCCCCGAGGTCGTAGTTTATCTTGAATTTTCCTCTTCATTCTTTTGCAAGGTAAATTGTTTTGAGGGGAACAAAGTCCCATCTTACATTTTGGTTGAGTTTTTCGTGTCTTTAAAGTAGGTCTTTTGGGTGTTTCACCGGACGAGAAGCAATTAAGTATCAAGATTGTCAAGAGGCTGTTGGCGCTGTGACACCGAACTTCCTCACAAAAGATTTGCTCATTTTCTCTTTGTCTGCCTTTTACAGATCCCACACAGAGAATACAAGTTGCAAAAGTATCACGGCGGAGCTTTTGTCCTGACACTTTCTTGTGTCTTTCACAGTGGAATAAAAGGGCGACGTCTCGGGGGGGGGAGGGTCACCCGAGCAAATGTGAGCCGATAACGGTGGGAGCAAAAGGAGAGCTCCCGCAGGGGGCGCCGCATTTGCCACTTTAGCCTTCACCTGCACTCGTCTCTTGTGCCTCTTTCACACGGCCTACTAAAAGGCAGCTTTCTTCCTTCTTTTTGTTTTTTCATGTCGTGTTAACGGCGTCCGCACGAAATGAAGCGGCAAGTCAACCTGGCACGGGAATCAAAATGTGCCACCAAAATGACACAAAATTGTCCTGGGCACTTTTAACGTAATACCGCAAGTGAACAAACAAGAAACAAAATCTGAAGTAACAAAGAAGAATGGCGGTGATGCTTTCCTCCTCCCCCGTCGTGTTTGTAATGCAGGCGGAACGTCGCAGCAACGGCGCCAGATTGAGGTCAGTCCATCGGGCTTTGTTGCTGTCGTCTGAAAGACGACAACACCTCCTTCTGTCCTCCTTCCCCTCCTCCTCTTCCTCGCTGATGGCGGTGGGGACGAGGCGCTTGTCAGCTGTGACGGGAAGAAACCCCGCCGGGAGGAACGTGACGGGAGCTGAGGCACACGTGACAGGTAGCGGGAGGTGGACAAACCGACACCTGCCATGTGTCATATAAGTCCAAAATGAAAACAGATAGAGAGAGATATCTCTTACAATCGAACGATACTAACTTGGGAAAGATTTGGAGCTCAGCAAAACAAAGCAAGTCCCTTGTTTTATTGACTTTATTAACTTGTCCTCAGAATCACCGTCGCAAGCAGAACGTATCGACGGCCCTTCACATAAAAAGAGGAATCTGCAGACGGCGGGATTTCTGGACTGACAAAAACGGTCTTAGGCGCGTCTGATCCCAGATAAAACGCGGCGCGGCGAAAACACGGCAGGCTTATCGCGGCGCCGACGCTTGGCCCGCTCAGATAAAGCCGAGCATCTTCATCGAGCCCCTCGGACACATTTGCAACCTGACTGATTCCGTTTTTTTGCAATCAGATAGCCAATGCATGCGCAAACATTCTTTAGCTGGGGGAGAAAATCATCATTTGATTATTTTTTTCTCCCTTCACCACACAAACAAACTAAAGTCTTTGGATTGACTTTCATCTGTTTGTTCTTCTCAAGCAATAATGCAGAAACACAAGGGGCGACGTTATTTGAACAAGCAGATGCTCAAGTAAATTGCATAAAAACGTCCAGAGAAGCGAGCCCGCCGCCAAATGTTTTCCAGGAGGAAGATCTTTAAAAAAAATGCCAAGAAATGCCCAAAATCAGCTCACTCCAACCAAACAGGCAGAATGTCTTGACATTTTGGGACATGACTCGAAATATCATTCTGCTTATTTGTTTTTTTTCAATTGATGAAATAATTCTCTAGATGGAATCTTGCAACTGGGCATGATTTTACCTCCAATTGCAGACTTTGCAATTCTTTTGTGCTTTGTTGCACGATGGACAAGTCTCCTCAGAAATGGACCGGGTCGTTCGGGAAACATGAAATTCCCAATGGCCATCTGCTTCCTTCCATCCTTCCTTGCTACATTCAACTGTCGCTAATTCTCTTCCTCTGCCTCTCTTCCCTTCCTTCATTCAACGTCTTTGGGCTTCCCAAATCCTCTTTCACCCATTTCGCTTCTCTCTTTGCTCTTGCATGGTCTCTCTCCTTACTCTCCTCTATCTCACTCTGCCCCCCCACCTCACTCTGGCTGGCCGTCCCTCACATCTCCTCCTCCGTCGCACACTTGCACTTGCAGTAGCAGAAGAGAAGCAAGGAGGAGACGGCTCGGCACCATCCTCCTCATCCCGTCATCATGATGGACGCCCCCGTTTGGATTTGTTTCTTTGCGCTCGGCTTGCGCTGGTGTGCCGGGACTCCTGCGCAAGGTGAGCAGGCTCGCTCGCTTGCTTCTGTCCTCTCTGCACTTTTTCTTTCTTGCCCTCCTCCGTTGGGGGACGGGGGAGACGCAGCAAGCGCGGCCGGCCGCCGAGCTCTCTTAACCGGCGTGCGGCAGCTGCGAGGCGACGCTCGCTCGGTCCGCTTCGCAATGCAAACTTGCGCGTGCGTGCACTTGCGCGATTTGGCAGCAGCAAAGTGCATTAGATACGAGTCGGGGGAAAGTTGCCATCAAAATGTTGGGCTTGATCATCTTTGATGTTTGATATGCATACGAGAACCTCGTATCTTCAAAATAGATGCAAGTTTGAGCTTTGCATCTCGAAATTGCGTTAGGTACGCAGAGGATGATTTTATCTACGTTGGTCGTCTTCTTCACCTCTCATGCTCTGCGGTGAGTCATCCTCAAGAGGGTCAGAAGGTAGCGTTTCAAGATGCAAAAAAGTTCAAGGCATCTAGGACGTTATTTGTTCTCGTCTACGCTTTCTTCTTCTTCTTCTCTCCCCTGAGGGTCCATTTGATGTCTCCTCTTCCACCGGCTGAGTGTGAAAATATGTCGTCAGCCTCCTCTTCCTCTTCTCGCCCTCTTCATTTGTTTCATCTTCTTGTTCATCATTTCTGTGTGTGTGTGTGTGTGTGTGTGCGCGTGCGCACGTGTCTTGCCCGCGCTCTAGAGGAACAAAACACAAAAGCTGTTTTTTGAGGGCATGTGTTTCTTTCTTGGCCGCAAGGGGGCGGCAAAGACAGCAAAAACTTTTCTTCACAGCGCGAGCTTGACAAAATGCAGCAAAAAGTTCTGATTTTGCCTCAAGGCTGACAAATGAAGCAGAGTGACACATTTGGAACAATACACCAGGAATAATGATTACTTCCTTTTTTGCAACCCTTACTCCTACTACAATATCTTGCTATAATTCTGCAGCAAACCGTTGGTATCGGCGTCTTAATATTTCAGTATTGATATTTATTTATACTGATATGTGGAGTTTGCATGTTCTCCCCGTGCCTGCATGGGTTTTCGCCGCGCACTCAGGTTGCTGATGAGTGAGAGTACTATTGGAGGATGATTATTCCAGTATCAATATTTTCTCCTCAGGATGGATTTTGGCATTGGAAAGCCTGGAATCGGAGTAAATTGTCGTTTTTTTTCTCCCGGCAAATCATTTCCAATCTGAGCAAAGCCGGTTTTGTTGCTGTTTTCCAATAAAAGACGGGTTTTGTGATCACTGTATGAACACAAGGATTAGAGATATAGAGTAGATGTCAGAGCTCAATGTTTATGCCTTTTGCTGGTACTGTAATGCTATCACGGTGCAATTAAAATAAAAACCCACACAGAGGAGGAAAGCTAAGGCACAAAATTGTGACCTCAGGCCTAATGATGATAAATAAGTCAAAAAGAGCCTGAGAATGCTAAGACGCTGCCATCAACATAACCCACATGTGAAGTGCTTTTGACTACTGACGTAGCAGAACCTGTTAATTCTTTAGTCCAATATCTGGACGGCTGGTTCCTACTCTGATATCGGAACAGCAATGCTTTCTCCTGGGAATTGATTCCATTATGGGGAAAGCTGCTATTGCAGTACAGCTATTTAAATATTGATATTTTGTCCTATGGATTGGATTACAGCTGAGGGAAGGCTGCCATCAGAGTATTGACATTTGAGTATTGCCTTGTGCAATGCTAATACATATATAAAATAATCGGATCATTGGATGAAAATATCAGGTTGCAAACAAGGTTGTGAAAAGTGAAGAGATTCATTTTTTTTCATTTTGATTCCAGCATAGGGTAGTCCGATGTTGGAAACTTTCTCTCCTGGGAAACTTTTATTTGGAAAAAATGATCTTGCTCAGGACAAAACGGCGAGGATGTGAGCGAGAAAGCGTGACGTGATCAATTCTCACGGCTCAGTGGTCGTTAAGGCTACATTTTTACGTGTGACGAGGTTGGAACCAAAAGCTTTTGATCAGTGAGGTCATGCACACTCGCACGCACACGCACACACACAAGCGCGCACACACACACAAGCATGCACACACTCAGTCTGCAGCGTGTCATCATCTTCACGTATGATCTCCTTTTCTCTCTCCATTTCATCGCCACCCCATCCCACTGACAGATCTCCGCGACAAGAGCAAACGACTTTGATTCCAGCCTAATGACAGATAATGGCGCCGCACGCTGCGCTCATTTGCATGCCGACGGTCACTCGCTCACTCGCTCGCGCCTTCCTACGGAGTTCCCCCCTCATTTCCATTTGGGATTGTAATGGCACACAACTAGGGCAGCGGCGGTCCTTCGCCGCCTGAGGTGAGAAACGAGGGTGGATGACAGCCGCCTGCTGTCGAGGTTAAAAGCTGTTTGCGTCCACGTCAAAGTGGTCATCGTCGCTAAGTCGTCAAACTGAGGATGGAACGCTAACGCTGTGCTGATACCAAGCGTAGGATAAGCTTTCGAATAGTGGCTGACAAAACAAATCAAGAAGATGCTGTTTCTAGGGAGTGGGAATCTGAACGCTAATAACAACAAAGCAATGTAGTGGAAAGTGACACACCAGAAATGATTGCGACGGCGGGAAGCCGTCAGGTTTTGGGCCACTTGTGTTCGCCGAGCCTTAACCAATGTCACGTCAAACAAACATGGCGGGCTTCCCGTGTCTTTTCAGGCGTTGAGCCTTTTTTGTGGTTCTTCTCGAGATAGTCACGTCCATCCAATGTTATGTAGCAAAACTGGAGTCAAGGGCTAAGTTTTCAATTCATATTAATGATCTGAGTTAGCGCTAACATTTCTTGAAACCTGGCCTACGTTAGCAAGTCTTTAGATACAACGGAAGAATGACGACGTCATAGAGCCACAAAAACACCTCCTACCCGTTCTCGAGAGTAATTACAGGCACGCTCAAGGCGGAAAGTCAAGCACTTCTTCAAGGAGTTGCTTGTTTAAAGCGAGGAAGCTTGAGGGGAACATTAGCTTCCCTCCATTAACCCTCGCAGCTCATCATCAAGCGTCCTCCAACTGAACAAAACAACAGAGTGGCACCGGAGCATGCTTGCTTTGTGCTCATATTTCCTCTTCAGAGTCACTTATGGAAATAAGCGCGAGAAAGGCGCAAGTCAAGGTCGAGGGGACTAAGGCGGATTTATTAAGTCAGAGAAGGCCGAGATTTTATTATCAGCCGGGTTGGGATGGCGTTGGAGACGTTTCCAGCGGACCAGGACATGATCCTGATAAGAGGAATGACCTCCAGGACTTTGCCGCCGGCTATTCATCATGTTTTCGTTGGGAAAAAGACATCTCCAGTTGTTTTCTTTTGCCGTCGGCACCCACGTGAGGGGCCGTGAACTTCACCCAACAACAAACAATCCACGTGATTTGAGCAAGTTCTATTTTTGATTTGGGGGGTGGCAATATTAATTTCCGATTTAATACAGACTGTCAAAGATTTTGAAGTCTGCCTGGCAATAACCAACCAGACATCCACCTCAAGGTAGACTCATTTTCTTGAAAAGTTGCCTATTTTCAACTTATTTCATAATTGATGTTAGCACAGCTCTCTGCACAATGACTTTCTTTCTTGTTTTTGTGAATGCCATCCCTCTCTGTGCGCATTTGCAGTTAGCGCATTAGCGTGACGACGATGATGACAGCCAACACGGCAGAATATGAACGTCGTTTGTATTTTTTTCCCCACACATGGATAATAAATAAATGCATGACTAATTGAGAAATAACACATCATTCAGTCCTTTTTTAACGATGTTCCTTTGGAGCTGGTGTGAGACAATCGATCCTCATACGAGATGTCCTCCTCACATAAATTACGGAGGACGCCAAAAACATAAACAGCTCAAAATCTGACAGTGGATCGTTACCTTTTTAATAAGTTCTCAACATTATTCAAGCCAAATCAATTTGTTTGATGACGTTGCGCTGTGTAAGACACGAAGGAGGACAAACTAGCTAAAGATGCTCCTCTGAGGAGGGAACTTTTTAAACGAGCTACTTGAAGTGAATAACTACCTCGAGTGGCTCGTAAAAAACGTCGGAACTAGTTGAACAAAGTAGCTTGTTAACCTCAATGACTTGTTGGACTACACAATTAATGGGCGGTGCCCAACTCCTTGGAGTTAGTAACGACCTTCAACAAGTGGTCAGTAACCTCTGAAAGGCGAGTATAAAAAATAAGAAGTTTGTTACAAAGAACGCTCATTAACAAGTTGAGGGAAGCCGTTAAGATAGGTAACAAGGTGGAAGCCCGTTAAGTGCAGTAGATTGGTCATTTAAGTAGCTTGTTGAAGTAAGTTCATTTGCGATAGTGATCCGTTGAAATAACTAAGGAGCTCGTTCAAATAAGTGAGCTCGCGAGCGTCTGGAGTGAGTAGCTTGTTGCAGTAATTGCATTTTTTTTTTCCCGCTGCTTTGCTAGCTAATTCTGGTGCTAATGAAACGATGAGGCGAGCACTCCAGCGCCGTGTCTTCACCTTCTGGCTGTTTGTTTGCATTTCAATTAATTAATTAACGCCTTGGCCATACACACACACGCACACACACACTTGCTCGGTGGCTCCTGCTGAATAATGCAGCAGTCTTAATCAGGTTGTTCCATCCACACTCCTGGAATGTAGATGATGTGAGGAAGTAGCTGACGGTAAGAGCTACATTAGCTCTCGGCGCTAAAGGTAATCGGAGTTGTTTCACGCGGCATGAAGCCTTCCAAGTAGCGCTCAGCGGGCACCGTAACACATTAATTGACAGCCAGTGGCAAAGGTGCACAAAATTCTAATCAGATTCAGATAGAAAAAATTTGAGTGAATGTGCATGAGATTGCAACGATATTCTCATGAGACTTTTTGATTGAATTGATGATTCAATTTTCGGGGGTCATTATTTTCAAGAAAGTAATTTATACAATTTCTCGTGACATTAGAATATGTTAGAACTTATTCTTTCTAGATTTACTTTTCAGAGATAAATTCCACCATTTCCCCCCCAAAAAAATATTGACTGAGTTAATGACACTCTTCAGGTGGTGTTCTGTTTTTTTTTTCCCTTTCCTTCACGCGAAGATAAAAGTGTGGTTTGGGAGCAGTATCTGAGGTAGAAGTTGTGCATTGATGTTTTCTGCCTGAGTGCCATCACCAAAACAACATTCCAACGTGATTGGAATGAAGCCCAAAAAAGCAGCAAAGCACTGTGGGAATTTCTTTCTTTTTTTTTTATTCAGCGTAAGAGCGGCAAAGTGCAAGACCTTGTGTGTGTGTTTGTTGGAGCTGATGGATGGAGCTCATCTATATTCAGGGGGCCTGCCTGCGTCCTGGACCCTCTGGGCTCTTTGTTATTCAAAAAAGAAAAAGTGGACAATGAGCTGCGAGTTCTCACTCGCGGGGGTGTGGGCGGGGGGCGCTTTAATTGTGCTTTGAGAAGCCTCAAACGCTGGCCAGAATCATTTTGAATCTCGGGACAGACATGCTTATTAAATGCAGATTTTTTTTTATTATTTATTTTTTTTGCCACTCAACTTTGGAGCAACTCTTTTGTGACATTTGCCAACTTTGAAGTGCTGAGCCGATGGTGGAAATATAGAAAGTAAAAATTGCAGACCAAGTGTGATACATCGCTTTTGTTTTGTTGCAACGACTTACGATATGGATGGATATCGATAGAAAAGTCACACTATGATCGTCACGCAGTCCGTACAAATCAATGTGAAGAGCTGGCTAGATACTGTGCAAGTGATACGACCGATTAGATGAATGCTTTTCGTTGCTATGGGAGACAAATACGTTACAGTCGACGAGTTCTTTCTCCTGTTTGGCATTTACACAAAAAAGAAAGCGTCCAAATGCAACACTCGGTGCAGAGCCAAGATCAATTTATACATCCGACATTTCGATTGGACGCAATTTATGTAAAAGGCTGACCTTCACCAAAAATGTATGGATTATTATGACTAGTGGAAAAGAAAGTGGAAGAAATGTGTTTATGGATTTGAAATGTCTAATGGTGAGATGAGGGAGTCGCATCGTGCAGGCTCTTTTTAGCCAATCGCAAAGAAAACTTTGAAATAAGTTTGAATAAGTCAAGTCAGTCAAGTCTAGAAACTGAAATTTAACTCTGTAAACCTAATTTGAAAAACCCTAATCCTGTCTTCAAACCCTAATCCGAATCCCGAACTCCATCCAGACGCTAGCCTTGAAATCCCAACATGAACTTTGAACCCTTGCTCAAAACCATAATTTCCCTCAAATCTTTCTCAGGACAGTCTTTGAAAAAGTGACAACTCAATTTCCCGCCAGTGTTGTCGTGCACATGTCCGGAATGTTAAACACGAAGAGAGAAGACTTTCTCCATCGCCTCTTGAAAAAGAAAAAAAAAAGTGCCGTGACAGGCAGCAAGGTGCAGTCGCTTCACATTCCAGGAAGTAGTCAGGGTCATGTCTGTGTTAGCTGTCTGAACACTTGAGCGAGTATTTTTCTTTAATGGACCTCCAATCTGGACACACACCTCAACCTCAGAGGGGATTTTCAGCAAGAATATCGGGACATAAATGCTTGCTTTTTGCGTCCGCAGAGGCGTGTGACAGCGCCCTGGTGTCCACTCTGCAACCGTCGGCCTTCCGAAGCTCCTCCCAGCTGTCAGCCAGTCACGCTCCCGTCTTCGCCAAGCTCAACAGACGAGATGGTGAGTGGCAATTATGGTCTCTACAAGGTCACCGTGACGACATTGTCTTTCTGCTCGCGTATGGAAATACAATTATCCATTGATCTCCAGTCCAGCCCTCAAGCATTGTCTTTCATTTATCATTCCACCTCCAGTATGGAACACTATTGTGGAATTTAAAAGACACATACTTTGCCCTCACCCAGTGACTTCACAGTGGGGCACATTCATAAATAACATTTTCAAAATGAAACCATTCATTCTCTATACTGTGTTTTCCAGGGAAGAACGCCACAGACATGTTTCTAAGAAAACTGGGCTCAGTTTTAAATCCTGACTTGCTTAATAAGTGTCTTTGAAGCACTATCATCTGAATTTCCGATTCAGTAAAGACTTTGTGACAATTGGCATCAACGTAAGGCTGTGCAAGGCAAACTTGCCAGTTTGTCTTGGAACACAAAGTGGAGGAGTTGTTGCAGCAGTGATAAAGGAAATTAAGGGGAACTGCTGGATCCGGAGGGGGGCATCGATTTTCGTCAAAGTGAGGCAAGCTAAACAAGAACAAAAGGGGGGGGACAAAATCAAGGATGGAGCAAATGTGCTGGCAGAGCCACGTTGGCAGAAGCATCGATCTGATGTTTGTGGCCTCCTGCAGCCGATAAAAGCTCTCTTGTAAAAATATCTCTGTCTCTTTACCTGTGAAAGTTTCCCCTCAGCAGGCCGTTAATGTGCTCCAGATGCCGCTTGCTCCATTAGAGCGTTACGGGCCAAATAGTGCACAGTGGAAAGTGCAGGCGGGTTGGAAGTTGCTATCGTTTGTCACGTCGCGTTGCAGCCTTCACCCTTTAACGCGCTTAAACGTGTGGAAAAACGACTGCTAGCAGTAAAATGTAAGAAGAATAAAATACATTAATGCTAGTTTTACATTCCCCTATTAACCATGTTTGGCATCATTATAATACCTGAAAAAACTCTGAGCAAACTTGAATGCTGTCTATGATTGAATTCTTGAATGATATGTCTCAATTTTGTTTTTTTTCCCCGTTTTCGTTTGAACGATCTTGCCGTAATTGCTGCCCGCTTTAACGTTAGCGCTGCTAGCATAGCAATCTGGCTCGAATGCCAAATGTTCAATGACGTGCTTTAGTGTGGCTTATTCATTATTTCATTTGAACTATTTTAATTAAAATCTCATATCAGCAGTCTTCACACATAAAAACACTCAATAAAGCACATGGAATCAAAAACTTACCTAAAACGTACCTTTTAACTCCAGAGTTGCTCTTCCTTTACTGATGACCTCCTGCTTCGACCGAAAATCCAGAGTTGAAAATCGTTTGGATATGTAATCCTACATTGTAAAACGAAATGTAAAAATGGGGGTGGGGGGGGGGGGGGGGGGAACTCGAATGTAAAACGAACAAAATGGACGACTGCTCCTTAGTTGCTCACCATACGGAGATCTCTTATTCTACAGGTAGGCGCATGAAGCATCCCAGGATCACTAGCACCCCCTGCTGGAGAACCTTTTTTTCGTAGCCTTGAGACTCAGCGACCAATCGTCTTTTCTTTTCACTCTCCCGGTTATCTTTTGCGGCGGCATCTGGAATGTCTTTGCATTATTAAGTGTCTGGTTAGGCTCTCGTCTATCCGAGCCGCACGCCGAGAGCGAAGTCTTCTCGGCGGTCGTCCATCCGTGCCGCCCGGCGTCCTTGTTGGAGGTTACAGGGGCTTCGCTCCGCAAGGCCGAGCAGACAAATTGAGAGGCGTCGGGTGTCGGCTGGCGACGACGTGATAGACTCGCAATTCATGTTCGGCAAAAGGGCAGCCGGCTAAACAGTCTGACGGCATCTGTTGCCCGAGATCTTGCCTGCTTTGGATTTGGGCAGAAAGCAGGGAAAGCCTCCAAACATGTTGGCCAACATCCAAAAAAGCACACACCTTTATTCTATATTAAAACACAAAACGGGTTCAATTAAGATAAGAAATACCTTCTGACTCAAGATAATGACAATTATATTCAATCTGATTAGAATTGCAGCGAATTAAAAAAAAACTATATGAATTGTAAACATTCAATTAAAAACTGTGCCGCTGTTTCTGGTGTCATTGAATTTGCTCAAACGAGGCTTCCCATTTGACGAACTGCCTACGTGAAATGTGTAGGCGGCATGCAAGTGTCCCACGCAGGATGTTTTCCGATAAAGGTCAAAGCGTCCGCCGGCCGTCCGCTTGTCCGGAGCCGATCAGCGTTTGACCTTTCAGTCCTTTCAAAGTTGAAACGTTTTCTCGGCCTTAATGAATGGGGAGCGCCTTTCGCACCCAGTGCAAGGTCGCTTTTGGGCTGGGGGCACTGATGTGTGATTTTGTCGTCAGGGGCGGGAGGTTGGTCCCCGCTGGCCTCGGACTCGTATCAGTGGTTGGAGGTGGACCTGGGCGAGCGGACCACCGTCACGGCAGTGTCCACGCAGGGACGCTACGGCAGCTCGGACTGGCTGACGTCCTATCTGCTCATGTTCAGCGACTCGGGTCACTACTGGAAGCAGCACCGGCTGGAGGGCAGCATCGGGGTACGTTCTTTCCTTCATGGCTGGATATCCTCGTTGTTAGCGTACCTTTTGTTTTGGCTTGCGCAGTCTTTTTCGGGAAACATCAACGCAGACAGCGTGGTTCAGCACAAGCTGCGGCAGTCGGCCATCGCTCGCTTCCTGCGCCTGCTTCCCGTGGGCTGGAACCCCGGCGGACGCATCGGACTGCGGCTGGAGGTCTACGGCTGCCCGTATAGTGAGTCGTCCGCCGTACGCCCGTCGGCCTCTCATGTGGGAAGATTAAAAACCTCCCGTCACACCTCTTCCTGTTTCAATCTTGTTTTGTTTTCAACAGACGCGCAATCAGCCTTTGATTCTCGCCTCGATCTCTTAAAACGGCACGTCGTCATATTTTATTGAAGGCGAGCCGGAAAGCAAACAAATTAGGGCTTGGAGCTAGGCGTTATGATTGAAACGTGGCTGAAAATGGGTTGCCAGCCGCGTTGAGGGTTTTAAACAAGTACGATTACAAACTAGAGGGATTAAAAAAAAGGCGAGGGTATCCAACTGGGCTTTTTGAACTGCAGTTAGGCTTTCAAAAAAAGCTTAGTATTTCCTGCGAGAATTTTAAAGAGGGCTTTTGAAGTTTTGTGGCATGATTCAGGTTTCAAATTAGTTTTTCAAGACAGGTGAACAATTTGCTCTGCTAATGATGACCTCGTCCTTTGGCGCCGGTCAGCTTCTGATGTGATGTCGCTGGATGGCGAGGGCGGGGCGGTGGCGTATCGGTGGAGCCAGGAGAAGGAGAGCGAGGAGCAGCGACTGTCGCTCAACTTCAAGAGTCTGAAGAACGGTGGGATGCTGCTACACGCCCAAGCTGCCTCAGGACTCGGACTCGCCATGGAGCTCAGGGCCGGAAAAGTCGGCGTGGTCGTCATGGGGCAACAACAGAAAGGTAACAATAATAATAATAATGACAAATTTTGTCAATATTGTGTGGCGGTCCCCCAAAAGTGGTACTCACCACGTGTTTTTTATTCACTTTATGCAGTTGGTGTCACTCAACAGCGAGTCTTGTTATCTGGCTTCATTGACAAAACAAGCTATTTCTTTCCCAGAGTGTAAATAAGTTGTTGACAAAGAGACAAACCCCCGCCTCCTCATTTTGAGATGAAGATGTTTTTGTCCATCATCCTCCTCCCCCTCGGGCCCCCTCAACACCAGCGGATACATTTTTAACGACTGCGTTGTTTTTTTTTTTCTGGAGCTTTTCCTCACTTGGGTCTCCCCACAGAGCTGGACCGCGGGGAACCTGGCCCGCTAATTTGGAGCCGCCGACGCTCATCCAAGATTTATAGCGTCTCACGTTTGGCATGAACGGCGGAATATTTGGCTTCGCATCTCAATTTTTAATCTTTTTGTGATGATGATGAAAATGAGATACGACAACCCGAGTTTAAATCTCCTGCTGGGAGACAACATTGCCTTCAGAATACACAAAACTTTCCTTGTAACTTTTTTGATGTCTTGTCAGAAAGCTGTGCTTCCATTTAGTATTTTTAGCACTCTAACCACACAGATTACAAATAGTCGACATGACAGATCATCCCCACCGACGTGATTTATCACAAAAAGTGGTGCAACAGTTCAAGAATGAAAAGGACATCGTATTCCACCAAAATTGAAGACCAAACAGCCACCTCCTGAATGGAGTCCGTATGATTTCCGATGGTCACACCTTTCTTTTGTCTCTGGTGGGGCACTGCCCCTAATGTTAAATTGGAGTTTCCAGAGAACCCCCTGTGAGATCTGGCAAGGAACTGCCCCACTTAATTCAAATCTTAAACAAATTCCGGTGGGATCCTACTGTAAAACTACCTTGACATCATGTGATTTTTTTTTTCGCCTAGCATGGAGCTCCAGTCCCGGTTTTGGCCAGCTGGCCTCATTAGGCAGCCTCTTGGATGACCAACAGTGGCATCTGGTGGCCATGGAATGTCACGCCGCCCGGTGCAACCTCACTGTGGACCAGCACACAAAGATTGTGGACCTACCGCCACAGTTCCTCCACTGGCGCGTCCAACAGGTCCTCCAAAAACTCCTTGCCAGCATCTGTCTCTTTGTCACTCTGTTGTGTTACACCTACTCCATCTTCCAGCTGAGCGTGGGGGGATTTCTCGACATTCCTGACGAGAGATTCCAAGGGTGCCTGGAGAACTTGGCGTACAACCGGCATAACCTGATTGCGATGGCCAGACAAGGCGACCGCCGAGCTACCGTGTCGGTCAGTTCACGACGGCGTTCCTAATAAGGTCAAACGTCAAACGGACGGACAGTGATGAGCTTCACATTTGTTCTAATTGGCTTCACATTTAGCTAGTAACATTTTAATAAAGGATGGAGGTCCTTAAAAAATTCGCATGTCTCGTAATCAATCCTTGTGTAGATGGAGATTGTGGTGGGGCACTGCCCCATTGGCCCAATCATGCTAATTTGCCACTGATCTTAAGAACTGGAGTCCCTCTTCAAGGTTTACAAAAAAAGAAAATAAGTTGCAAATTACTGCCCCGCTTCCACAAATCGTCAATTAATCGAGACAAATTGAAATGCTGTCAAGCAGGCACGCAAACGTAGCTCCTCTCTGTGGGTTACTTGAAAGCACCATCCATAATTCTAATACAAGTCCAAATATTCAGCACGATGTTAAATGTTTGTGTTTTTTGGTCACCATCTCAATGTCATTCAATAAATGGCGCCCTGCCGTCTGACTGCATCGATGTATAGATTGTTTGTCCCCCGTCGGCTTTTTATGAGAAATGAGGCGTGAGGGCAACGTCGTCGCTCAGCATATTGGCCACGAGGACCTCCCTTACGTTTTAAAATTCAGACGCACTGGGGAACATTTCGACTCGCCGAATTCACACAAAAAAAAATGATGAAAAGTGGAGGAAGAAAGTTGAGCTCTTTGCATGCTTGCTTAATGCTGCAATGGAGACTCTTTGAGTTTCTAAAGCACAAAGGCAATCTGTTTTACTTGTGTGTGTGTGTGTGTATGTGTGGTGACTTTGCAAGTTTCTTTTGCCCCCCATTAGGTGACTTTCCATGAGCCTCATGAAACTCGAATTCAGTCATTTGTGTGACTGCCCGCAGAATGCCGGGAACAATAAAAAAAACAGCGACCAAAAAAATAGCAATAATATAAATAGTGGATGAATAGTTAATTGAAATCCGCTGAGCGTTGCCACTAGGAACAATTTGTCTTTCGTTTGACTTTGTTTCCCCCGTTTTGCTTTACTAATGCTATTGGCTGCTCACGGTTATGCTAATGTCGCGTTTAAGGAGACTCGCTGATGAGGACGACGGTGACCCCAAGTTACACGAATATGCCCCACCCCCCTGATTAATATTCATACTTTTACCATTTTATTTGACGTCTCCCAGGGCAATGTCACCTTCACATGCTCCCACCAGACGCCAGCCGTGGCCGCCACCTTTCCTGGGCCCCGAGGCTTCCTCCAGTTGCCTGGGGCCGCAACCCCAGTGCCTGCAGAGAGAGTTTCCGTTGGACTCCATTTCAGGACGTGGAACCGAGACGGGCTGCTGCTGACCTTCCGGCTCCCTCAGCGGGGCGGTGTTGTCTGGGTGTACCTGAGCGACGCCCGGCTCAGGCTGCTGGTACGGAAGGCTGACAGGGTACTGCTGGAGCTCAAGGCAGGTTAGTACAGAGCATGATGTAAAGCGGACAAAATGGAGAGCGATGCATTGAGCACTTAACTGGGACCGGTCAGGCTCCGGTCTGGATGATGGTCTGTGGCATTCAGTGGATCTGAAGTCCAGACGAGGGCACCTCAGCATCTGCGTGGACAACATAGACATGGCTCAGGCCAGTCCTTCCTTCACCATGGCCATCGAGGGGGACCTCTTCTTCGGCGGTAAGCGAACGTCGGCGACCCTCATGTGGGGTGGTACTCTCGATGTGGTCTCGTTGAAGGTTGTCCGGTGGACGACGACGGGCGGGAGGACTGCCGGAACCCCTTTGCCTCTTTCCAGGGTTGCCTTCGCCAGCTGACCTTGGAGCAGCAACAAGTGGATCTCATTCTGGTGCAGCAAAGGATGCTGGGAAACTATAGCGACCTCTTGATTGACATGTGCGGCATCATCGACAGGTAACGGCCAATTCAGCGTACCTGGCATTAACGTCACACGGAGCGAGTGATGCAGAACTAATCGTTTACTTTGCTCTGGCTGCTGAATTGTCGCTCAATTAACAACACGTTCACAATTATCAAAGCAGTCGGGTGTAAAAAAAGAAAAAAAAACCCCACGCATCTGGAAACGTGTCGGGAATAAAGGAGCCAACACTTAACGAAGCGAGCTGGCGTCCTTGCCGAGGTCACGGCGCCTTCCTTTTGCGTCCGTCGTGCTGTTCGCAGCCGTATGCTCGCTGATCGCGCTGATTGAATTGAACGCAAGTCAGGTGGAAAACGTCATTTTGCAACCAGGGGTCAGCGAGCTAGTCATGCTCCACGGCAGGTTATTATTGCGCCAAACCTCCGGTCTTGCAACTCCAGCACGCCTGCTACAAAACATCCCCCCCCCACCCCGAGTTTCCATCTAGGGCGAATGAACAAAACGTTAAATTGAAACTCAAATTGAGTAGTCAGACTTCATTTTAAGGGTGAGAAGCAAGGCAACCATCTCGCAAATACAGTTTTGTACAAAAATGGAGTCGTCAGTCAGCTTAGCATGCATGTTTTTGAAATGTGGGAGGAAATTTCACACAGGAAGGCCAAAGCTGGCAAAACATTTTGCAATCCTACACAAAAAAAAAGGAGCTTATCTATCGTATGTCTTTGTTTGTGTTTTTTGAGGTGTTCTCCAAGTCGCTGCGAGCACGGCGGGCGCTGCACTCAATCCTGGACGCATTTCCATTGCAACTG
Organism: Syngnathus floridae; assembly: GCF_059516105.1. Lineage (NCBI taxonomy): Eukaryota > Metazoa > Chordata > Actinopteri > Syngnathiformes > Syngnathidae > Syngnathus > Syngnathus floridae. The sequence goes on along the minus strand of NC_142426.1, from coordinate 5,966,246 downwards.
CAGCGACAGTGGCTACAGCGGTGCCACCTGTCACAGCTGTGAGTCACTACGGGGACAGTCTCTTAAATAAAAAAAATAATAAATAAACATGTGGCCCTGCAAGCTCAGCCCGAGTCAGCCCACTGCAACATTTCATCTGGATCAGATGGCGTATTTCTTCTAAGTTGCTTTGCTCAGCGACCCCAAAAAAAGATTGACCACCACCGACTCCTCAAGGTTGAAGAAGAAAAAAAAAAGATCCAAAAACTGACCCAAAACTAGAAAACATTTCTGAAAATACGTTTTTTAGCGACATGAAAGATTGTACATCTTCTATGTTTGCAAAAATAACAAAAAGATGTAGCTTGGAAAAAAAATAGTGTATCTTTCTAGACATTTTTCAACCTTGGGCGTGATTTTAGAGGATCCACTAAATTTGACGAATTTCCCCGCTCCAAATATTACCTAAAAGCTTCAGGCAAAAATGCAATTACCAAGCTTCTTTAAATGTCTCGACTGACTTCCCTCCTAGCGGTGTATGAACAATCGTGCGAGGCGTACAAGCACAACGGCAACACGTCGGGCTATTTCTACATCGACGTGGACGGCAGCGGCCCTATCGGCCCGCAGCTGGTTTACTGCAACATGACAGGTGATGCGCGTTGGCATTGTTTGCGTCGCCAACACGCCAGTGCTCCTTTTTCCTGATCCTCCATTTTATCCAGCAGAGGAGAACACCTGGCTGGAGATCAGACACAACAACAGCGAGCTGACCCCCGTGAGGCCGTCTGGCGGCGAACATCAGCACCTCGTGCGACTGCACTACTCCGCCAGCGAGGAGCAGCTGATAGCCGTCATCGGGCAGTCGGATCACTGCCAACAGGAGATGACCTACCGCTGCAGGAGGTCCCGCCTCCTCAATACTCCCGGTGAGGCCATCCTTTCTTGTTTAATGGTCGCCTTCTAACAAGAAGACTGAGGAAAGAAAGGACCCAGACAAGATGAGTCAGGAAAGAAGAGTCTAAAAGAGCACCCAACTGCAAGAGTGGAAAAAGCTGAGTCTGTAATGAAGAATCAATTGGCTGAAAACAAGTGTCAGGGAAATAAGAAGAGCCCACAAGGGAGGATCTTGAAAAGAAAACAGAGTTAGAAAAAGAAGAGCCAGAAAAGAAATTCTTTCCCTGTGTCCATATCTTCTGTTCAACTTCCAGAGGGCTCCGCCTTGAGTTGGTGGCTTGGCGGTGCTGCTCCGGGCGGACGTCAGAATTACTGGGCCGGAGCAGAGCCCGGCAGCCGGCAGTGCGCGTGCGGCCTGCGGGGGGACTGCACCGACCCCAAACGTTCCTGCAACTGCGACGCTGACGCCGCTGAATGGTAACAAAAGGCTTTTTCGACACTCACCGCAAATCTCCACCTAAGCCGACATACATGTTTGATGACGACAGCTAGCATGTTGCTACATGTGCGTTTGCTCTTTGCAAGCTGCTGTTTTATTCAAGACGCGCTTAACCTTTTACCGCCACGCCTCCGCTCAAACGTCTATTTCCAGTGGCTAAATCTTTCAATATTTGATACAACGGGCTAGCTTTTGGAGCTAGCTTGGCTCGAATTAACGCAGAATATGTATGATTAAGAAAACTGTTGGCATAAAACTGTCAAAATGATTTCCCCTCTGGCAGGGCTGAGGACTCGGGCTTGGTGACTGACAAGAAGAACCTCCCTGTGCGGTCCCTGGTGCTGGGTGACACGCAGCGGCCTGGCTCGGAGGCCGCCTACCGGGTGGGGCCGCTACGTTGCCATGGCGACAGTAAGTCCAGTCGCCTATGCAAATGAATAAGTCATGCAGAGAGAGGATGCATCAATTCAGCACTGTAAAATGTTCCTCCCCTCAGAGAATTTCTGGAATGCCGCCTTCTTCGCTACGGAGACATCTTACCTCCACTTCCCGACCTTCCACGGCGAACTGAGTGCTGACATCTCCTTCCTGTTCAAGACGAGCGCTCCCTCTGGCGTCTTCCTGGAGAACCTGGGTATCAAGGACTTCATACGCATTGAGCTGAACTGTGAGTTGGTGCCCTATAAAATCCAAATCAAAACATTTCTGGGGGGTCAATGCAATGATCATTGATTCATTCCATAGGATCATTTGAGTGTTTTGTGTTTGGTCACGGACCGAATCAAAGTCGGATCTCAAGGCACCACTATATTGACAAATACTTTTGTGGCAATTAAGTGCTGGATTCCTCATTCATGTTTACAGTGTATCACCAAATATGCCCTCATCCGCCATACGAGACGAGAAGTAAGACGAGAGGGCTTTGACGAGCCTCACGAAAGGGCCTTCTGGGTGTCATTTCGTTTGCATGAGAATGAGACGGTTGTTTACGACGCAAAACTTTGACGAGTCTGCGCACTTTCATTTGTGGTGCCGCCGCGGTCCACGAGGGAACGGAAGGGACAAACACAGCAGCTAATGTAGAGGCGCCCGGGGGAAATCACCAAGTTCCAGCTTGGCATACTGCCGCTCCTGGGCTCCTGAGAAACGGAGCGAGTCGCAATACTGTTTCATCTTCTCCTCCCGCCCGCCTGCCCGCCCGCCGCTGGCGTTCTGCTTGGCCAGCACTCTGCTAAATCTTTCAGGAGGCCGACACGCTCCGGCGGCACTCGGGCACGCGGCGATCCATAACGGGCCCGAGGCAATTATATCAACAGCGCAAATGAAAGTGGTCACACAATACGGAAAAGCTTCTTCTTCTTTTTTTTTCAAGTGCCGGAGGCTCGGGCTGGTGCACTGATACCCGCCTCAATGCTTGCAGAAAGGAAGTCACGTGTCAGGAACAAAATTGAAGTAGCCCGAGGAGTCAACCCTGAGGGTCTCCGTAGTAATAGAAAACTCAAACAATGGATAGAGATGCTCATAGTAGATTTTACTCCATGGCATTGGTTCCGAAATAACTGTAAGGGTCTCACCATGTTGTGCCCCACCAGCTCCCAGCCAGGTTCTGTTCTCCTTCGACGTGGGCAACGGTCCTCTGGAAGTCGCCGTGGACTCGAGCTCACCGCTCAACGACGAACGCTGGCATCGGGTTCGCGTGGAACGCAACGTGAAAGAGGCCTCGCTGCGATTGGACGACATGCCGGCTGCCACCTGCCGGGCGCCTGCCGAAGGACACGTTCACTTGCAGCTCAACAGCCAGCTCTTCATCGGTGAGCCCGCCAAAGTGTGTACCGTGCTAAAAGAGGAAGGTTTTTCATGCATTTGGTCATTAGCTTACCTTTATTAGCTCCTGACCGTGCCTTGATGTGATTGTAATAGATGATTCTACCCTTTGCAATGAAAATGCCTGCTGTGCCATACTTGCACAAAACTTAACTGAAGCCCATCGTGGAAACGGGCATTTGATTGGAGGCCCCTGTGTTGGTTAGCATAGCGTCATTATCTCCCTAACCACAGAACAAATAAGTAAAATGCTCCGGTCAGCACGGCACACTAATAAACTTCCCAATGTGATTTATTCTTGCGAGGCTCTTAAAATAGTCATTAATTGAACCAGCAGCGCCACGGGCGAAGTCATTAATCAGTCCGTCATGTAATTAGCCATTAACAAGCTACGACAAAGCTTCATCAATACAGCCAGGGGTCTGTTTATCAACACTTCGCCGACGCTGTTTGTTCATCTTCACAAAGCGAAATCCCCCATTTAGGACTTATTGTTGTGCAAATCTCAGCACGCACGTCACTTCATGTCTGTCAACAAGCCAGCAAACAAGTGAGCAGATTGCGGCGGTAAATATTGATTTTTTTAGCCACTAATGTGCTCAACGCCTTTACCTGAGCACTCTGGATTTGGTTTCCGGCGAGGATATGAAGCATCATTATTCACGCCCAACCTTGATCCCAGAGATTCTGCCGGAGTAGGAAAGGTTCCGTGCCACAGGAGTGATGAATTTCCTTCCATAAATTTCCCTCATGCTGCACATGTTAGAAAGAAATTAAAATCAGTCCTCCTGAAGTTCAAAGTAAGTGGTTGAAATAAGATTGTAAACATCCTAAAACATGCGGCAGTTGAAAAAGACTGCTGTAACTGTTGTGCAAAAGAGAACCTAGATATAAATCCTCCAGAAATCGCACGGCTGAAAACAAGATAAATACCTTCAAAGTTGCAGAGGTCCAAATAACTTTCTGTCACGGTTGAGGAGGAAGTGGTGTGCAGTCAAAGTCATTTGCCCTAAAGGAAACAAAAACAACATCATCAAATCATAAAGCAATCTCACACTAATGCTGATATGGTCGTCCAGGTGGGACGGCGTCACGCCAGAAGGGTTTCCGCGGTTGCATCCGCTCACTGCAGCTCAACGGTGTCACCCTGGACCTGGAGGAGAGGGCACGCATCACGCCGGGCGTCCGGCCCGGCTGCCCGGGTCACTGCGACAGCTACGGAGTGCTGTGCCGCAACCATGGCCGCTGCATGGAGCAGAACAATGGCTTCCGCTGTGACTGCCGCCAGTCGGCCTACGACGGAGTCTTCTGTCACGTCGGTAAGCATCCACTTGGGGAGAAATTGTACACTCAAAACCAATTTTGCTTAGCAGGCTGAAATTCGGTGGGATTGTCGATCACGAAGTAAGGATCAAGAACATGAGCCATTTTGGTCAGAAACGACCATTTTAAGCTTATGTAGACCATCTCCAAGGTAGACTTTCAGCATAGACGTTTTTTGATTGCTATCAAATTTCTCAACTGCCAATTTGAGCGAAATTAAATTTGGGGGGAATCTCGATCATAATTTGGACAAACAAAAAAGTCTGGAAGGAGCCGTGCTGTTAAGCAAACAGAAAGCTACCATTTTGGAAGCAGACAGATGGGCGACACTAAACCCGCGTCCTCTCTCCAGGAGTCTCGGCCGTCTTCAAGCCGACGACATCCGTCCGCTACGCCTTCCAGATGGAGGCCCTCGAGCGGGACGGCGGCAACGTCAGCGCAAAGCTGTCTCCACCGTCCTCCATCTTTTCCGACCTGAGCCTGAGAGCAGAGAACGTGTCGCTGAGCTTCCGAACCAGCCAGAGTCCCGCGTTGCTGCTCTACGTGTCGTCGCACCAGCGAGAGCACCTGGCGCTGCTCATCAATAAATATGGTGAGGAACGGTTTGGCTTTTTCACCGTGGTGAAAATGGATTTTCAAGGACCCCAATGTGATCTCCCAGAACTTGCTCAGTCACATCCAAGTTGGAACAAATTAGCACTCCACCAGTTCCAACAGTGAACATAAAATACGCATGTGTCTTTGGCAACGACATGCACGAAAAGTCTGAAGGATGCATGTTGAAGCGCCAGATTGCTGTTGTGTTTCAAGCAGCCAATTCGCATGCAGTCGCATCCATTGGGAAATTGGAAAAATCAACGCGACACCAGTTCCGACGATCAACCCAAAATTGGGAGGACATGTCCAGCATAGCAAGGCGTATGAAAAAGTCTCAAGGACCCATTCCCGAAATTGGACATTTTGGTTTGAAGGCACCATTTTGCATTCGCTTCTATCTTGGACGCTTCATAAACATGAGCCTCCAACACCATGTTCGCAGATAAACTCCAAATTGGTGTTGCTTTTTTGGGCACATTTACAAGGCTTGGATTTAAACAGACAAGCACAAAGTTGACATGCAAAACAAAGCAGCATTGCTAAATTGGCGGAGGTCTTCACTCAACTGGGTGCGATTCCCGTTTTTTAAAGCGGAGCCGAATCAAACGCTAATAAAATAGCTCTAAATGCTAACGTGGCATGCTAAGTAGGCTATTAAAATCTTGGCGGGGTTCTCCAGGCGGTGTATTGTTTCATCCATTTGCCGTTATAAAAATAACCTCCTGGCCCGGCGCTGTTCTTTACAGGATTAATTAACGCGTTTGAAAGCAGCTCTAAATAGTCCGTGTGAAGGACAATTCTTTTTTTATCCCCACGCTGCCTCAAAGACCTCCGAACGTTTCCTCTTAACACCGGTGTAGTATTAGCAAAATTAATGACTGTTATTGATAGGCAATGAGCACTAATCCTCCTTAATACGCAAAGCTCCTCATTGAGAGTCATCATTGGGATGAAAGATGCAACTTTGTAATATTAATAAGGGATGCCTGGGCAAGATAAAGAAGCTCCAGATTGTGTGTGTGTGTGTCACTTATTTTTGTGTGTGTCTGCATGCAGATAAGCTGGAAGTGCGCTACAAGCTCCATGGTGGCAAGGAAGGCCAAGTATTAAGGAGCCAAGCCAAGAGTTTAGCCGATGGAGATCTGCATACCGTCTTGGTCAGCCGAGTGATGGATGCCGTTTCTCTGCAGGTAACGCAAAAACAAATGGAACAAACACAGATCATGTGACTCCCCCAAACTCACTCAGTTGCCCTTTGCTTGCTTTAAAAGCCACTAGCCTCTAACAGCAGTTTCTCAGCTTGACGTAAAAATTGGTGGAATTATCTATTGTAACGGGGGAAATCTTCTAATTGTCAGAAGATGAAACTCAAGGTGACCTTCTCCCGCCACATGAACATCTTGCCAATCACGGCTCCCGGGATTTCAAAACAGCTGCCACTCTTTTCATTGGGCAGATGCTACGCTAGCTTGTAGTAAGGATAAAAGTGTTGTCGTTGCTATGACAACCCTGGATTTTTGCTATTGATGGACCAGCCTAGGCACTTCTCCTGTTGCGTTAGCAGTAGCGTCATTGCTAACATAAAAAAAATACAAATAGGCAATCTTTTGGAGATGAGATTGGGGGGAAAAAAAAGTCAATTAGAAATTCGTAAAGCAGTTATTTTAATGATGCAATAACTAAATTGCAATTGTAATTGTATTATTGGTAAATAATTTAATTACAGGTATTTTCTTATCTAACTGTGCATTAGCTTAGTTGCTAACACAGTTGCTCCAACAAACTTCAAAGCGAACATACTGCTTGTCTCGAGACATGCATCTGTGAGTAAAGTTTTGGAAGTAAAAGATTGTGAAAGCGAGCTAGTCCGTTATTTCCCTCGTACAGTATGTACATCTTTTTTTCTAGGAAACACTTCAATCACTTGCTTGACATAAAAAAAGCTCCAGGGGTCGACCAGCTGAGTCGGCGGCCGGCCGGCTGGCTGGCTGGATCGGCCGTTTGAAGAAGAAACTTAAAAGATTTCTGTCAGGATTTAAGGCTTTAGCTCAACAAACGGTGTCAGACTTCTGAGCAGGGGGAGTCTGCTGTGGGCTGCCCAGGGTCTTGCGCGGAGTTAAAAGTTCACCGTCCGTCTGTCTGACTGAGCCTCTGCCACTTAGGTTTGGAGTGGCTATTTGAGGTTGATTTTTCCAGGGTCCTTCAAGGGCGTTATCAAATTTGAGCTTTGCATACGGGACGATCCTTAAAATGCACAAAATTTGAGTTTTTGTTTTGGCACGCTGGTGAAAAATGGCTGCCATAAAACAGGAACTCCCATAAGTAGAAAATAAGTTTGATTCCAACTCGAGCAAACTTAGACAACCCACCACCACACACTCGCAGAAATTGCACAAGCTAAATCCTCCGATTTATAAAAGCAGTCAAGTGATATTTGACACAAGTCAAACATCAGTCAAAAGTTTTGTTCCTGTTGCGCGACCTTAAACGTTTCAGATAGCCTTTGGCTCCCCTTTGCCGCTCATTAAAATCACCTCCAGTGGAGAACTTGATTGTATGCTTTTTCATGTGAATTTCAAACTCTGCGGAGGCATATTCTCCAGCTCCCACGGTCGACCGCTGAGAGCGAGTTATGAGCGACCTCGCTCGCGTTTCAAGTACGTCGTGAACAATAAAATCACTTTTGTCGCGATGAATGGCAAGCCATATTGCGTTTCTCTCCTTCAGATTGACCAAAGCGCCAGAGAAGAATTCAACTTGACGTCCGACAGCGAATTCAATGGCATCAGGTCACTGTTGCTCGGCAAAGTACAAGGTGAGGAGATACGTACACAAGACGGATGGGACTACATTTACAAATTGATGGATTTAATTATTTGAACGTGATAAGTCTCAACAGCCGTGCAGGTGCGCACTTCTTGTCACGTCTCCAAGTGGCAGTCCGATAAATCTCGACCTGTCAATCAAACAAGTGGCCTGTTACGGTCTAAAGTTCGCTAACATTTTCTCCTCAGCGTGCTTTCCACTTGTGTTATAACTGCTGCTGTCAAATTGTCATGGAGGAGAAGCGATGACAAAGTGGACTTTCTGTCGCTTGCCGCCAACGCCGTCATCCATCAGCACCGCAAATGGAGGCGCCAACTCGCCGGGTGGCTGGGCCATGATAGAGGGTTTGGGCTCGTGGGAGCTTTTAGGGCACACGTGTCACTCACACAGTCGGGAAAGGGCTGGTTTGCCAAACGCCACTTGCAAAATAGTCACGAGAAAGTGAGAATAAGCAAAGGCTGAGAGAATTCAGGAAAAAAGGGCAAAATGTCATCCAAATATTTTGCTCTCTATCTTGGCAGAGACAGACGAAGTGGATCCGGAGCTGGTCCGCTTGTCCTCGTTGGGCTTTAGCGGCTGTCTGGCGGCAGTTCGCTTTAATTCCCTCAGCCCCCTGAAGGAGGCGTTGCTCAGGCCGCACAGCGGCAGCGTGGACGTCAGCGGGCCTTTGCGCCGCTCCAACTGTGCCTCGCCGCCTGCGTCTGATCCCTACGCCGCACAAAACACGCCACACCTGTCGGGTGAGAACGAAGAGCAGGCATCATGATGACATCATCAAATTACGCGGCATCTGTCTTGTGCTTTCTTGCCTGCCGTCTGTCCAATTGGTCGGTTTATTTTCTGCCTGGCAGCTTTGTGCCCCATCAGACATCTGGGTTCTGTTGCAGTTGGCTTTTCCTTAACTTTTCCTCTTTTTTCTTCCTCTTCTTCTTCGCTTCCTCGGCCGTAGATCCTTCTGGTTCCGGCCAGCCTTTAGTCAATTCCACGCGGGGCGACTCGGCGCTCATTGGAGGTTTGCATCCGTCGCCGACGGGCTTCGCGTTGACGCTTGTTCTTAATGCGTGACTCTTCCTGGCAGGCATGATCGCCGCCATTGTCTTTGTGACAGTGGCTGGCCTGGCTGCAGCAGCCAAATTCCTGTACCGGCGGAAGGAGACGTATCGGAACCGGGAAGTGAAAAACGGCCAGCGAGAGGAAAGCCAAGACTCGGATTTTGATCACCAGACGGACTCCAGGAATGCCTCGGGCCACAACCCAAAGGAGTACTTCATTTAGAAACGCGACGAGGGGGCGCATGCCGACGCCCTCATCAAACACGCCGGGCGGCACGTGTAAATAGTTGGACACGCGTGTAAATATTCAACAGTGTCAATGGTGGCTTTGTGTCTTTGTGCAAACGCTGGGAAACGGTCTTTCAACATGACGCGGATGATTCCGGCGTGTCGTGAAGGACGCGGCTAACATTGGGTGGCTGATGGCAGCTAAAGCTGGCTGGCGGCGGCTAACGTGCCAAAGCAAGCACTCGCCACAAAGAAGAAGACTCCATAGCTGGAAGAAATGGATTTGATGGATTCTTGCGTGACCGCTCAACAAATGTCAACTCAAAGAACATGTTTCCTGTTCCGGGCTTGTGTGCTATTTTTTTTTTTTTGCAAACGCGTTTTGATTAAGAGTAAACATCAGCTCGTCATACGTGGAAAAGGCGCCGCAGGGAGATAAACAAAAATGTATTTTGTCCATGACTGCAGTGAACAGCAGCGATGTTTCTCAGTGGATCCCGAAGCGGTCAAAGAACAAGTTCGGGGCGTTTGCTATTGCTTTTCTCAAACTATTTTGAATTGAGCTATAATGAAAATCAAATGAATAGCCACGAAAAAAAAATCCTGATCTGATCATAACCATCAACACCCTCCACAAGGCCCCCCATCTATCTATCCATCTGTCCATCTACCCACCTACCTAATCCATCCATCTATCTAAAAGTCGTCGGAGTGCTCGCCAAGCTTTGAAGCGTCTTCGAAGGAGGCCGCGGCAGCGTCTGTTGCAGCGGCATCTGCCGCTTGTTTTGCAAAAAATGGCTTTTGACGGCGACGAGAGTGACGTCTCGGGCGCTGGCGGACGTAATGAAGACACGTTCCAGCGGAGCCAAGGCGAAGATGATGGACGGCACGGCAGCTGTTTGTCAGGCAGATGCCTTTTTAATGAGGAAACTCTGTACGTCTTCAAAATGCATCTCCACATTCCGCCAACAACTGACAACTTTTTCCCTTTTCCGCTGTTTTGATTTGTCTGCCTTCCTGCAGCTTCTCAGGAGAGGTAGAAAAAAGAAAAGCGCCAGGCAGGCGCTTCTTTCAGTGTCGATCCAGCAAAGGAAGTGGGGGGGGGGGGGGGGGGACTAAAGTATTGGGACACCGCCTTGACCTACTTATTGGCCCCGGCCGGGCGAACCATCAATTATAGGCCGCCCATCACCTTGTGCTGATAATGTTGTTTGATGATGTCACTGAGTTTGAGTCAGCTGCTATATTCATGTCCCAAAATATTTGAAAAATGTCATCATCTTGTTTTTGTTGACACACTGTTTAATGATATTAAGAGATGTTTTATAAATAACCACAATCCAGGTTTTTGTTTATTGCCACTTGGCGCTAATATCAATTTGAACGGTTTTAGTAGCGGTGCTGCTGGTTTCTTTTTCTCTTTCTGCAACGTAAACATGTTTGGGTGCAAAAGAAGCAGCAGTGCCGTGAAAAGAGCGAGATGCCCCTGCGGGCCTGCTGAGCGGCGCTCTCATCTTGCGTGTCGCTTTTAATCCCACGCTGCTGTTCCTTCGAGGGGATGGTAGAGGGGGGGGGGGGGGGGGCATACCTTCTCGTCAGATCCGTGATATTTGAAAGCAAAGCGAGAGGGGATAGGTTAAAGAAAGCATCTGCTATTTTTGCAGGATACATTTTGGTAAATATTAATTGATCGTCGTGGAATGAAGGATGAGTGGTGACTGCTTGGAAGGATAACGCCAGCTCTTTTTTTTTCTTCTTTAGAACGCTACAGTCGTAAATGATTTGCAAATGGTGGAGACATAAAAGCAAATCACACACAAAAACCCTGATGAAAAACATAAAATCACACATAAATAAGACAGAAAAAAATGAAATCCACAGAAAAGCACATAAAAAAAGTCCATATTAAAAACACGTAGTCATAAAAACATCACAAAAATCACACCAAAAAAAAACAAAAAACATAGATGCCCCCCCCACCGAAAAAAAACCCCCAGATACGGGCATAGATAATTTCTGCACAGATTAACGCAGCAGGTTTTTTGGCCAGGGCAAAACAAACCGCATCGACGCACAAAAATATAAATGAGACTCGCGACATCCGGAGCCACAAACAAACTCAAGCCAACGCTAGCCTAGTGAGCCAAACACTCAAATTCGCTCATGAAGGACGCAGACGCGCTTTTCTATGACCTCCTGCAGGGCCAGCCCGTCGCGCGCGGGACAAATTGCCGTAATTACGGCAATCGTCTCAGCAGACGCTCAGATCACAAACGGTGGGCGGTGGGCTTTGTCATTAGACGAGTCCCGCGATGAGATGAGATACCTCCCGCAGGGTGCAACAACGCGAGTCGCTCGATGCTGCCTTGACACCGTCGCTCATCACATAGCGTGCTGGCAAATACGTGCAACAACAACTTGCCTTGTATTATATTTTCATCAGTGTACTCTCATTCTGTTCTTATTCTCTTACTCTTATTGTTGAGGCCTTATTTTTGTATTAGGTCAGACACTGGTCAAGGCTACGAGATAGCAGAATCTCGTACAAGATGTCGGCCTTGGCTCCAGGAATGTCGACCAGAAGACACAGGATGCAGGTGCATGTACTCATAAAAACATCCTAGGAAAACCATATAAGGTTTACCGGACAGAGGAGTGAGCTACGTATCAACCGGTATAAAAGGGGGACGACGGGAAGACTCGGGGCGCGCACTTGACATTTTTCTGGGCATTTTTCCGTTGAATAAAATATTTTTCCCAATCAGCCATGTGTCACTGAAGTTTTCCTTCCCCGAGCCAGCCAACTGCCACCTCGTGTTCCTGAGGACCAGCTGAGCACCAAAGACAATTCACCACAATAGCAAATAAAAGTCAGGTTGGGGTTGATGACTTTTGCAAGCGTACTTATTTTAAGCATCCCGACTGAAACGGCGTAGGAATAAGGTCGATCTATCCATTTTCTGTACCGCTTGTACCCACGGGGGTCACGGGTGTGCTGGAGCCAATCCCAGCTATCATCGGGCAGTAGGCGGGGGACACCCTGAACCGGTTGCCAGCCAATCACAGGGCACACAGAGATGAACAACCATACGCACTCCCGCTCTCACCTAGGGGCAATTTGGAGTGCTCAATCGGCCTACCAAGCATGGTTTTGAGATGTGGGAGGAAACCAAAGTGCCTGGAGAAAACCCACTCAGGCACGGGGAGAACATGCAAACTCCACACGGGGAGGGCCAGAGGTGGAATCAAACCCACACCCTCCTAACTGTGAGGCGGAAAAACCCGCTGTATGCAAGCTGCTCCATTTGAAAGTGTTTGCTTGCATTTTATTAATCCACACTTTAAAACGAGTCTTGCCTGATCTTTTTGGGATGCTCACGTTTTTCTGGGAATATTTGCAGCGTGTGAGACGTTTGATGACATGTAGGCGAGCTATTATTACACAACATGTCTCAGCATGCTGCTGGAGCGCAATGCATTAAATATCAGGCAAAAATACATTAAGTGCTTGTCGGGCTGCATGAATAATACATTTGCAAATGGATGTATTTAAAGCCAGGTGTGTGAGTGTGTGTGTTTGTGTGCGTGTGCATGCAGGTGCTGCTGACAGCGACACTTTAACTCAAGCGGCTGAAAAGAGGATTTAGGGAATCGCTGCCTCTGGGTGGGGTGGGGGGGGGTCCTTTATCATAAGTCTCCTCCTAAAATGAGCTCTTAATGACGTCCTTTCAAGTGAAAAGTGCTTCCAGGGAAGTTGTCAGCTACATTTTGGAGCTTAAACCAGCTTTCACAAAAATGAGGCGGTGGCGGTACATCAGGGAGTTGATGTGGTTGCCAGGCAACCGGATTTGGACAACAGCTGGAAACCGGAAATACAAAGTTGGGTCGTTTATTTGGGCAAATTCTTTATGAAGAATACGGTTGTTGTTGTTTTCATTGTTTTGTTTTTTTGTAGTTGTTTGGTACAGAAAATGGTTTTATAATGCTTGTGTTTTCTGTTTGTTTAACTTTATTTATAACATTTGAACAGTTTGGTGTTATTTCAGTTATTGTTTGAATTTTGCTTTTACTTTTAACACACTCATTGGCACTCTTGTGTGTGTGTATGTGTGTGCGAGAGGGAGAGGGCGAAGGAGAGAGAGGGCGAGGGAGAGAGAGGGCGAGGGAGAGAGAGGGCGAGAGAGCGAGAGAGCGAGAGAGAGAGAGAGAGGCAATTGTGTGTCCTTTAATTAAAGCCATAAACATGTTGCAAATTTCATGAGCCCTTGTTGAGTTTTGTTGTAAAGTCTTGCTCACCTTGCTGATAAAAACTTCTTTGTCCTCTCTTTGTATGACTGACAGACCTAACATTATTGAGTATAGTTCTTGTCACACGGTCATCTTAAAACACTGTGTACAGCTGTTGCTCATACCTTTTTTGAAGATGGAGGTAGAATGTCCAAAATGGAGGCAAGCAGGGAGTGAGGCAATGGCAGGCAGGCAGGCAGGCAAGGCAAGGGAGGTGCAAATCCAAATTGTTTGTAAACCAACTACGGTTTCAAAATAAAGGGTTCCAAGAACTAAACTAAAGTTTGTTTTCTAAGTCCAAAGTTTTCAAGTTCCAGAAAAATACAAGCTTGGAGCAGGCTTGAAGTAGTTTGAAGCGGTAACAAACTATATCACGACTATCTTCTTTCTTTGTCTAACTGAGACTGGCTGACACTGACTACCAAGTGGAAGCAGCCATCTTTACCTGATCAGGTGATCAACCAGGTGACCAAAGGCTTTGTCAAATAAAAGTCCATGGCCTAAGGCCAGCAAATCTTAAACAAAAATAAGAATTTAAGCCAAGGAAACAAAATTGGCTCCAACATTATTATTGTCCCAATTTACTTTGTGTTTTTGAAAAATAAATTTTATGTCTTTCAGTGGAAATTATTGGAGGGGGAAAAAACAAAATGAACATCAGGTGCGCCGCGTGATATTCATATATTATATATTAATATTCATCATTGCAGCCTTTTAGCAAAAGCACTCAGGTGCCCTTTTGTAATGCCAAAGCGGCTGCTGCTGCCACCTTACATTTACATAAAGCAAACTTAAAAGCTGCACTTAGTCATTAAGACACACACACGCACACGCACACGCACACACACACACACACACACACACACGCTTTTTATTTGTTTCATTGCTTATGATTCCCATTTCCGTCTGCTGCACTTTTCAGATAGATTAGAGGGTTTTTTTTTTGCCCCAAATTAAAAAAGTGAGTGCTTGCTCACACAGTTCCTTGTCCTTGATCGCCATCTAGTGGAGACTTGTTTCTACAGCCTGTTTTTCTTTCTTTGACCTTAAAGCTGTGGTTCTTAACCTTGTTGGAGATGCACAGTAAAACACATTCGGCAAAATATCATGGTGACATTTTTGACCACACGGTGGCAGCAAAATAAAACACGTTCTCTTGCAAACATTTGATTTTATCCAGATCGAATCCTCATTGTTCAATCAATCGGCTTGCTTATCTCTTTACATTAGTCATGCAATTATTATTAATTTTCTTTTTAAAAAATATTATTGTCAGTACTGGTGGGTCACAGTTAGGAATTCATTGGTACTTTGAACACGTGGGAGAGCGGAGGGGGGGGGGGGGGGACTATGTCTCAAATGAAATATTATAATATTACTTAGAAAAAAATGACAAATAAAAATGTGTAATATTACTTGGAAAGAAATAACTAAACAATTCGTGAAAATAAAATCCAGATGCAATAAAGTTTTAGTGGAAGTGAATAGACCAGAGTTTTTTACAGGAAATTGAAATTCAGCGAAAAAGGTATTAAAAGAAAGAAAATGTAAATTTTACAAGTAGTGAACCTGCTAGAGAAAATCTGAATAAACATTTTAAGTAGAACATTTGAAAAATATTACAATCCAATGAGCATAAAATCGGTATATTGCAAGATGGGAAAAAAAGCATTAGGCAGAATTACACACGAGTAAGATTGGACTATTAGAGGGGAAAATATTCCTCCTTTTCAGAAAATGTTCTCTGGCGAGTGAGATCAGGCCGCCTTTCTCAAGTTTGACCAGCTTTGTTTTTTGTTTTTAAATGGAACATGCACCACATCTCCACCAGGGGGCCCTAACATGAAAAATCATCTCGGATATTTATAATGTTTTGTCTAATTAATTAGAATTGATTCATTAATAATCAATAATTAATTAATTTATAAATAATTATCTCGCTTGCTCTCTCTCCTCTCTGTCTGTCTTTCTCTCTTTCTCTCTCTCTCTCTCTTTGTTTTCTCACTGCATTGTTATTCTAGATTCATATAATGAGAGCATCTCCCAACACGGTCCAATGTTTCTCCAGGCCTGGCAATTATCAGGCTCTACCGTCCCAGGGCCCAAATCATTTGCGGAATGACACTCTGGGACAAAACAAGTGCGGGCCAACAAAAAGAGCATTGTGCCTTCGGTGAAGGCTAAACTGCAAAATGTGTTTGCCAACACATTTCTCCAACCTCACTGAGCATACTGAAGGAATTAGGCGGTCACACGGCATATAACATCATGTGAAGACGTTTTGAGTCATATCACGGCCATAAGGGGCATAAGTGCAAAACAAATCTGGAAACAAAACATACAGCGATGTTGATCCAGAAGAACCGGTGACAATTTGTGACAAAGTGTATGAGTTAAGTCTTCCACATATTGTGGTGAAATGACAAGTGTTGAGAAATGCTCCCAAAGTCATTGGAAAGTTATTTAATGATTAGCTCTTATTGCACACTTAACATGACTTACTTACTGACGACAGGACTTTTTGAAGGTTAAGATGTTACATTTGCTTCAATGTTCTTGGCTGTTGTCACTTTCACAGATGTGTTAATATTCTGCCCATTAAGCAGGGCAATCATCAGCAGTAAAGTCTTGTTGTCATGGCAACAGTAGTAACTTAAAGTATACAGCATGAATGGATGAAAGCCTTCCTCGGTCTTTTGCTTTTCCGCTGCTTGCGTCTACTTTTACTGGGCAGCTGCAATTGTAAAATACTGTTTGGAAGTGACCACAATGCACCTGCAGATTTACGGGACGTCTTTGTTCATATTGTTGTTTTTTAAAGAGAGACAAAAACTCCTTTCGAGTGCACAGAGTAGTAGCTGTAAGACACAGGAGTTGACTAAAACCAAATCCCAGCAAAAGTAAGGCCTTGTAAATAGTGGCTGGCCAGTATCATAACAGACTCAACACACTACCCTAACTCTAACCCCAAACCCTACCCTAACCAAACCAAACCTAACCCTTACCCTAAACCCCAAACAAACACTTCCAGCCACCCACAGAGGTAACAGGAAGCCACAAATGCTTGGTTAGGAGTTTTTCTCACAGATTTTCTGTCTGGCCTTGAAGTTGACACATTGGTTCCATGCTAGTGTGACGGAAAGGAAGCCTTTTGAATTCATGACAAGGAAACCAACCTCCATTTGTCTTGTTTGGGCAGAGGGCAATGTAGTTTGGGGGGGGTCAAAGGGGCATTTAGTATTTTTTGGCACTAAGGGCAAAATAAAACGCACCATGCCTTTTTTTTAAAATAGCAATTGCTATGCTGTGTTTTCATTATGTAACTAATGTAAAGAAAATTCCAAATTAATTTAAAAAAACTTATCTTCTGTTGAACTTTTTTAGTACAAATCTGAAAAATTGACAGAAACATGCTTTAATTGGCATACTCGAGCAGCAGCAGATACAAAAATGAATGTAAAAATTGATAAAAGCCAAAGACCCAGTGGACTTTGGCAGTGGAGGGCTGGAGGGATGCCAGCGGCTTCTGAGAATTGTCAAAAGGACCCCCCCCCCCTGCGTCGGAAGGTTGCCCGTTGCATTTGATCAAAGTACAAAAGCGGTAACCAACTCAAAGTTTTTGTTTGTAAATTTGTCATTATTTTGAAATGAACTAAAAATCACCATGGTATCAAACCATCCTCAGAGACTGAATAGCTATTAGCAAGCCTCCCTGGGGGTAGGCAGTTTTAAAGGCTGGCCAGTGGAACCAGACCCCCTTGGTATAAGATCCAGCACACTGCGGGCAGGGAAGCAGTCGCTCGCTCCAACTCCTTCCAATGGATGTTCCGGAGCGAGCGCCCCAATGGCCTTTGTTGTTAAGCGCTCATCTGCACATTGGCTTATTTTTGAATTCCTTATTTTTTCAAAGCTACTATGGAGCCCTGTGTTCATTTCAAATGTTCGAATGGAACGCCTCCATGCTCCAGAACACATCCTCTGACATCATAAGGGAGCCTTCCTGAGCTGGTTCAAGGAAGCTTGGTGAGGAGGATAAGCCATTTATGAACATGTTCAACCGACTGTTGACTATCACTCAAGTCCTGCAGAAGAGACATTTTATCATTGAGAGATATGACACTCAAGTATTGAGACAACCTGCATCGGTCGAATATGATCGGTTCATTATTTGGGCACCGAGTGCTTGGGAGGCCCCAAGAGAAAATTTTCCCCCGAGCCGGCCCCGCTAAAAGGGTTAATCTGGCCATTGATGAATTCGTTTTGCCAACTGGAAGTATTCCAGAAAGCCCCCCGGCCGGGGCCCCCTTTCACCTCCATCGGAAACCACAATAACAAACCGTAACCTACTAAAGAAACAACAAAAAAAGTTTAAGTGAAACAACGAGTGTTTTATTATTTTTTTAAAAAAAAGTGACTTCAATATGATAGAGGGAAAAGTGAGAAATGCACATATATGAATACAAAAATAACAGAATACTGATAATGGGAGAACATTTCAACACACGCTGATACGATTGCTGCGAGTACAAGCGTGTGTGAATGTGTGTGTGAGCGCGCTACAAAGACCCTTGCAGCTCCCAAAATGAGATTACGCTAAATCAGCTTTCTTTTTATCCATTTTACAAGGGCAAGCCACATGCTCCGCCCACTACTTGGAGGACATTTCCACTGCTGAGGCGTCGTTGGGGCCGTTGACGTCGTAGTCGTCCACGGGGCCGCTCACCAGCACCCTTACCCGATCGGGGAAGTCATCCATCTTGGGCGAGAGCAGGAAGTCGTAAACGAGGGCTGCCGCCACGCCGCCGCACATAGGCCCGACCCAGAACACCTGCGGTGGGATTCGCTGAGGTCAATTCCGTTCCGCGCGTAAAGTAATGACAGCAATTAAAATACATCTTTCATATCTCATTTTCAATTGGGTTAAAGATGTCAGACAATATCCCACCTCACATCAAGGGACGACATGAAGTCACACGTGCAACCAAATCAAAATAAAGCTTCATTTGTGACATCACGTGCGTGTGTGGAACGTGCGATTTGATGTCATCGTATCAACCTGCAGTGGATTGGTGAGGTCGATTCCGATGACGAGTTTAAAATTGTACATAATGCAAAGATAATAATTACAGCCCGACTTGCATGTGATCTTATTCCATCACGACTCAATTCAGTGGCTCAAAAGTGTCACAAAATAGTCCCAATTAAAAATATCTCACGTACCCAATGGTTGGTGAAGTTATTCAGGACCAAAGCTGGTCCAAAGGTGCGTGCAGGGTTGATACTGCAACCCGTGTAGCTGATCTGGAAGCACCCAAATACAAAAAATAAATAAATTCAGCGTGCAACTTTTTTATTTCCCCTCGGCAAGATGCAAACTCACCGCCGCCAAATGTCCCAGGCACACGGAGAGGCCTATGGCCAAGGGTGCCGAGCCGGTGACGTCACGCCTGCGTTTATCAGTCACGGCAATGACACACAGCACCAGCTGGAAGGTTGCCAGGAGCTCGATGCCCACGCCCTGGCTGGGGGTGATGCCAGCCAGCTGAAAAAAAAAAAAAAAAAAATACAAGATCCAGTTAGTTGGTTTCTCCTGCTGCTACGAACATATGCAGTGGTCAGTTATCTCGCCGTGCCAGATGCTGATACTGGAGGCTGCACAAGCTGCAGGGACTTTAACTCAGAGGTGGTTTAATGAATAACAGCAGAACTGAGGAACTAAGGTTATACTCAATTTGTTATTTAGGACAGATTTGACTGGTTTGGACAACTGCATGCTTGGCCCAATCAAATACTCTTGTGGGCCATATTTGGCCCAAGAGCTACAGGTTGCACATCTTTCTTGTAGCCAAAAACAAAACCTTGTAAAATGTAATTGTTTTACATAGTCTTATGAAAAGGGCAACTTTACCATTTAAATATTGGCAGTATTTACTTCAAATAAAACCATTTTCTTCAAGTAAAACTATAAATTTTAAAGTTAAAAAAAATGCATAAAATCAAAATATTTTTCCTCACAGTTGCATCATTTTTCCCTTGTAAATTTCAATTTTTTTATATTTTAAAATGCTGACGTAGCCTCTCGAGGTTACAAAAACCCTTGTAAAATATATAGCTCTATTCTCTAACGTTACCACTTCTTTTCCCATAAACGGAAAACTTTTTTTTCTATTAAAAGCTTTAGATTTGGGATTTTTCTATTTAAAATTATACATCTTTTTTTCATAATTTTTTTTCCTTTTATGGTTACAATTTATTTTTACTTTCTTCTGGTAGCATTAACACTTAATACTCAACATTTGCAATAAAAATTTTATTTAGAATAAAATAACTAGCAAATTTTTACATGGATTTAGACTTGAACAATTTTTGTTTGTGAGGTGTAGAGTCATCTTAAAAAATGCACCTGGATCCAGATGATTTTAATTTTTTGCAACCACATTACAAAACAAATGAACTATTTATTAATTCCAGTAGGTTTTTTTTTTTCGACGCTTACCTCATTGAGGCCCAGCTTGTCGTTGGCTGCGGGGCGTACACCGTACAGAATGCCGCTGGCGAGGGTGGAGCCCAATAACTGGGCCACAATGTACATGAAAGCCCGGAAGAGACTGATCTGGCAGCTGGCGAGCATACCCAGCGTGACGGCTGGGTTGAGGTGGGCGCCGCTGATGTGACCCAGGCTCTGCGCCAGCGTGGCAATGGCCAGCCCAAAGGCCAGCGACACCTTGACCTCTTGACCCGGGTCGCCTGGCTTGCCTATGGCCGCCGCGATGCTGAGAAAAATGAACAGGGTCATGCCCACCAGCTCGGCCAGGACGGCCCTCCAGAAGGCTTTGCTCTTGAACTCCCTCATGGTGATGTGTGGCTGCAAAGTGTACGTGCGTGCCTGCGTATGCGCAGGCAAAAAGCAAGCGGCGTATTTAAGGCCCGAGGACTGATAATGGTCAATGGGCGGGCTTTAAAAAACTGAAAGGGCCACAGTGAATTAATGAGGAATTGAAAAGACCTCCTCCTCCTCCTTCTCACCCAGCACCTCCCAGTAAACTCCAAAACTCGCAGAGAATCCTGCCTCGTGATAGCGAGCTTGAAACCTTGTCAATGTCTCAAAAAGTCCAAAACAGAACTTGTTAAATAAGTCTCGTGCTGAAAAACATTTCAGTGACAGTTGTGCAAAAATGAATAATCAATCGGCACAAGCGGCAGAACAAAAGTAGTCACTCATTAACCGCAAGGACGAGCGCTAAATACTTATTACATGTGGTGTTGCTCGGTGCAGCCAGAGAGAAACGAGGTGAAACGTCAACACTTGAGAAAGGAGCAGTCGCCTACACCTGGAGCTCCCCGATTCTGACGCGGGATGTTGGGCATTTGCCGGACACCGATTTGGTGGAACTGATTGGCAAGTGCGAAGGTGTGTGGTCACACTTCAAGGACGACATGTTGCATGTGACTTTATGAGTCATGCAACATCAGAGTTGAGTGAAATCGTGACCCCCCCCCCGCCCCCAAAGCTTGTCAGAGCAAAACCTTTTTTTTCGTTGTTTTAGCACTTTGAGATTTCTTTGAAATGTACACTGCATTACAAATACAATCTATAACTACGCCAGCCAGCATTTTACAAGCTTCTAAACGTACGTCCGAGTTAACCCGCAGTGGTCAGATCAGAAAAAAGAAAAAAAAAAACCCCGACAGAGTGAGGGACACCGTGTGTTGTTTTGCAGATTTTTCCGGCCATACGACGACGGGTGAGCGAACAGAGCGAGGGGTTAAAGGCGGAGGAGCGCCGACCACTCTGAAATGCAGCGACCCGCAAAACTGCCTGTGACAGGCGGCGGGGACTCATTGTACTAATTGCTCCAATGTGTCCTCATCAGCAACAAATACCGGACAGTGTCTTCCGTCTCTTTTGGCAAAAAAAAAGTAACAAAAACAAGATGGAGGGTAGCACAAAAAAGATGAGGGAAAATAACCTCAGTCAACCTTCAACTCAATGCCAGGTTAGTTTGGATTTGGCGCCACCTTGTGGCATTTGGGTCCTAAGGAACCATGTTGCCGTTTCAACAAAAGTAGTGCTTTGGTGCCACTTTGATACCAAAAACACTATATTGAGGGGGCTTCACTTAGAAAAAGTGATATGCTGCCGTGCAGCGGTATCTTTAGGCTGCTGTTTTGGCTAGCAACAGAGTTCAAATGGGTTCAAGAGATGCACCGTGTCGTCTGGTTCCCTCCACCAGGGACGCAGTGTTGTGACGCTCCATTGTAACCCTGACAGTTTACGGCTTCCTCGCTCTGTCGTCACGTGGCGCCCGCTGACGGTCGTATCCTTTATTGTTGTTTCCTCATCAACACAACGCATCCTGCCAAAGGGCATCGGGGTGCTTCTCGTCGTCACTTGCGCCACCGCACCCCCACTACCAATATACACTGCTTCACCCTGGGTGGCTGTTACTTTTATCCAAAAGCCAAAAATGTCAACGGTAATATTATCTTGCATGATATTATCATTTTTTTTCTTAATATTACCTGAATATTTTGCAAAACACCGCTTTAAATCATAAAATGAGAAATAAATGGTAGTTACACACAAGTTTTTATTGCCTTGTTTTCCTCCTAACGTCATATTTTTTTTTCTTATTACATGTTTTCTTTTCGCTGAAAGTGTTTTCCTGTCAAATTTGATTTCTCTTTTTGACCTTAAGTGCCTCTACATAAATATCCAAATAACATCTGAAAAAACATGCTGAATTACATCCTCCACTTGTTAGCAGTGCGCCCCCGCCCCAGTGACGACCCCACCCCCCTTGCCCCCCGTCGCTGCCTCCCTCTAACAGCTCTCTTTCATAAACACAAACCCCTCAGGACAATGAATTACACTCGGCAAGATGTGTAAACTTGCCCCCCACACTAAACTTTTTGAAAAGATTAGAGATGTCAAGTGAAATGTGATTGAATTGGGGAAAAGCCGAGTAATGGACCTACCTGAAAGGCAAAATTTATTTTATGTGTCAAAAATTAAATAGTTAAATGCAAAACTTGACCTAGTTCGCATCGGAAGATTCATGTTTTCCATCCAACTAGTGTGTGAGCGGGAGTAAAATTTAAAATTACAACACTAACGGCATCAAAAAGGCGACCTTTGGAAAACCTCTCCGTCTTATCTCAAGCACTTCAACGGTGTTATCAAAGATTTCAGATGCAGTTAAGATAAAAATTCTTCTTTCAGCACTTTTGTAAATGGCGCGTCCACTTTAAATTGGGATAAATAGTAGTTAAAATGAACACTGCTGATGCGTAAAACTATTCATATTAATGAAACGCACAGTGACATGACACGGACCCTTGAGGCATCTCAATTACAAAATTCAAATTTTTCTAAAATTCAAATGTAGGCTGTCATACAGTATATGAGCATAAAGTTTTACAAGATCATATGAGCATTAAGTTTTATAAGATCAATTCAGAAGCTTGTAAACAAGTGCAATCATGAGAAATGTCCCATTTCCCAAATGGGAGAACACGGGACATTCTTATTAGCCAGTATACTTTTTATTCATTCATCAAATGCTTTCCATTCCAAAGAGGTTAATATTATGCCAATTCCTTCGTGGGACGGACGGCAGACTGGCCATAAAACCCTAATCGAGTCTGGTTAGCTTAAAACAATTGGCTTCTTTTATTATCTCCCTGCGGGGACGTGGCGATACTACAAAGGGCACTGAGATTTTATGATGTGTGAAAACATCATAAAAACTCTCATGGTGTGTTTGCGCGTCACATAAAATGGGAGGGTGGGGCGAGTTCATGATATCCGGACTGATATCTCGGACTCTACATGACGAATCGCAAGAATCATGATCATATCTACCTCATTTGTTGTTTAGCCTAGCTTGGTCAATTTAACTGGTTTACTTGTAAAAGGTCCTCCAAGGCCTTTGAGAATAGTGCGGAGAGGTCAACAAATATGCCCTTCCTTGTCACATTGCAGAATACGAGGATATTGCCAAACTAAACAAGCTTCTTCCCTGATAAGGGGTTGGGAATTTGTTAACGCTTCTTCGGAGAATTCTGGACACTTCCTATGCTGAGACAAACCACAACAAAACAAAAAGCCGCTTTGAATTGTTTCCAAACGAGCCTCAAGCAATGCAAAAAGTTTTGGTCGTCTCTTATGTGCAGTCTAAAAAAGTGCTAAATTGTATTATTATTGTTACTACAGTAAACTCATTCAAAATTATTTCTGCCAAAGTGAATTCTTATGTGTTCATTTAGATGATTTTGGAGATTCAGTCAGTGAATCTATGATGAGTTTGTGGCGGGAAGATGTTCATGAGGTGACATAAGACCATTCGCACGATACCGGATGACATCAGAGTCTCATTCCATCGATTTTCATCCATTACCTCCCACAAAAAAAAAAAAAAAAAAATGGAAAATACATTACCCAAAATGGCTTTTAATCAATCTAAGAGCCAGGAAACGTTTCCAAAACAAATAGACACAAAGAATGACGGTGAGGATGAAGCTCTTGTTTGTATTGGCCCTTTCCAAGCACGGCCCTTGACCGGCTGCGCCGTCACCTTTGCCCTTTTAACACCGCCATATTGTGTCGCTCGGGAACTGAGGTGTTCCACTACGTGACGTGGGGTCACGTAGTCCCTCCTTTACATTTCAGCTGAAAAGCTTTACAATGCCAATACTTGAAATGAGTGCTCCAATTTGGATCTCATTCAAAACAAATGCTGGTTGAAAATGACTCCTCGATACCAACAATGAATTGAACTCATATAGAGTTGACATTTCGTTACATTTCTATCTAAAAAATTCATCGGATTCTTGATACAGACGAGCGACTTGCTTTCAAGTTGGAGTCGGACCGATTGCGTGCTCGATAACTATGAGTTGACATTTCACATTCTGTCCGATTCCAATCTCATTTTGAATCAACGGGCTGATATTTTAACTGGAAGACAATTGCGACCTTATTGACACCAATAGGAAACCGCGATATTGAGAAGCGAGCCAGGTAGCCATTAAATTGTAATGTCAATGCATGTGCTTTGTTCATTATTGTCGTTATGTAACGTGTAAACACGCTAGTGGCGTCAAATAATGACAGCCACCTCCCAAACACATGCAAACAGACAATCAGGGTTATTTCCTCCAGGCAAGACAGTTAGCATTAAATCTTGAAACACAAAGCAGCGTCGACTGATAATCAGCCGGTGGTCCCAACGCGGGAAGTGGCGAGGGTCCTAACGGGGCAGGTGTCGGCAGGATCTTCTCACAGAGCGCCGGTCCCCCGAGGTGCGACGGGGCTCTCCCGTCTCCTGTTCCCTCATAGCTCTTGGCTTTATTACGGGAAGGAACGAATCGGATCACTGCTTCCCTGCATTGTGTGGGCAAATGGGAGGCGCGACTGTTTTTGCCGCTCTCGAGGAATGCCCTCTCAAACCCATAAATCACCACTCGCTGGATGTGAATTACGAGGGACCACAAAATGTATATTTTAAAGCCAAAATTCGACTTTTCCACTGTGGCCACAGGCAGAGCTAGATGGAGAGCCACTGGGGCACCCCCCCCCCCTCAAAATATGCTCTGTGGCTTTTGTTAGAGGTCTGCGCTCTCTCGGGTGCCATTTTGTAGCATGATTTATTTTCCCTATATGAAAATCCATCCAAACAAAGTTGAAAAACTGCATCCCACATTGTTCCCGCCCACTCATTTAATGGGGTTAGCGCAACGGCAGACTCCGGTGCCTCATTTAATGAGAGCAAGTCAAAATGTGAATATCGCAACGTCTAATTAGAATATTGGCTGATATTTGGAAAGGTCAGCTCGAGCGTGCCTTTTTTTTTTTTGAAACTGCAGATGAGTCACTGGCTCGTTGCCTTTAGTTTCGAAAAGAGCTGCGGCCGCTTGAGCTCGCCTGGAGTGAGGAGAACAAAAGTGTTCATGTTACTGATTTTGGTGCCAGTTTTTTCTCATTGAAACATCAATCAGAATGACATTTGGAACCCAAAGTCAGAACTCCATCGTTTCGCACGTTGGTGGGGATGCTCACCCAGATGTGGCCACACGGGGAGTAGCGCCTTCCAAATTCAACAGGAGGCCTCTCCTTGGGGTCAACTATGACATTTGTTTATCTGCTTGTGGTCAGACCATCCTGACAAATACCCGCCTACATCTCCGGGTCAAACGGTGTTGACCTTTTCACGTACGCTTTTTAGCTGGCATCTTTATCAGCTTGTATTTGGATGCAAAATCGGGGGAGTCAGCTCACTGCCCACATTTTCACATGGCTAATCTGATTGCTCATTTGGAGAATATCTGTGCTGGGAGGGATCGCTCGGCCTTCCGCCAGATGGCAGAGCCATTTGGGGTCCGCTTATAGCAGCAAGGCGGGGGTTTCTGCTGTACGACCTGGGTGGGATACGGTAGCGTTACGCTACACGTGAGCGCTCGGTCGTCTTGGCCACCGACAACCACAAGGCAGTTTCCAGAAATAGCAACAGCATTGTTGACTTACTATGGCGCTCAGGCTTCCTTTGTATTATGTTCCTTGAATGAAGCGGGCTTCAAAACATGAGCGAAGATTTCCCTAAAGGCTTTCCATCTCCTCTCACGTGGGAAATCAAAAGATGATTTCATCCAAGTTCCACAAGTCATGTGCAAAATGGAGGAGTTGCCATCACGGAGCTCCATGTTTATCTTAACTTGATGGAAAGGTTTATAAACTATTACTGGAGTCGTCCTGCCAGTACCAGGTACCTTTTTGCATTAGTGACCCCAACTTTTTTTGGAGAGTTTTACATTCATCTTTTGCTCAGGAAATTAGCGGATCCCTCTTTGGCTCGAAAAAAAAATAGTAAATCACACTTTTAAAAAGGAACAGCAAATTGGCACTACACACTAATTTGGTTTTACAGTCACTTAATGTAGAAAAATTAAGAAATGCGTTCAAATAAACGTTTCTTCAAATCTAAAAGGATGAATTCAACCAGTCACACTTAACACAGTCAATGAAATGTGACAGGCTGTTTTGTTGAATGGCGCAATGATGTCCAGCAGAGGGCAGTAATGGCTCACCATTTAAATAATCCACACATTCTACACATCAGCATTGCTGGGGGGGCCTTCTAACAAGCAGGAGTCATTTTCTCCTTGCTTTTGATAATCCCCCCCCCCCCCCTCTTCCATCCTGACGTTCAATTAAATTCCACTGAGACTTGAAAGGTGCGGGGAAAAATAAGATTACATCAAGCCTGAGGAATACCTGCTTGAAAGTTTTTTTTTCCAACAACGGCACTTCTTGTCCCGTAAAAAGAAAATTATGTAAATGATACGTTTCGTGTGAATATTTGCATGATATCCCAAGAAAGCACTCAGAAAAGAATCAAACAGGACGAGCATCCATTATTCATATTTACCGACTAGTAAACATCTGCCCAATATAATTAAATATTATGACTTCACTGCATTGTGAATCTGCTTTGATTTCAAAGTGGAAAACATGCTTGTTAGGCCGACAGCGACCCCCGTGGGGACAAGCGGGACAGAAAATGGAAGGATGGATAGATGGATGGACATTTTGATTCAATTCAGTAGGATTGCGATTCGATATGATGCCGTGAGTGTCTTCTTGTCATTTTCCGTACCGTACATTCATCAATGAACTTGCCACTAATGTAAACATTTCCCTCAAAGCTATACCTCTCCCCAAAAATCCGTTTCGAGACATCTCGGCGGCGGAACCGTTTCGATTATTTGCATTCTCAAAATCGATTCAAGTCGGTTTTTGTGACAGCCTCTATCTACTATCTATCCATCCAATACAGACACACGCACACACGCTGTATTATTTCAGATAATGAGTCATGTCAGCGCAGTGTGCAACCAGAAGCTGAGCTCAGGCGTAACAACAAAACAAAAACATAACTCAACAATGGCTGCGATGAAGCTTTATATACCGTCACGGCTGTTTACACACATTGACTTGCGGGCTGTCTAATGAGCGGTTCAGCTTGTTATAGTTATATATATATTTTATTTTTCCTCCTCTGCATTTGCAGCCATCATGAGTCAGCAAAGGGAATGTCAGCTAGTGCTTTACACTTGTGGAGTTAAAATACTCATCTCAAATCTTATGTTGTTATTATTATTATTTAGATGCATATCTTACCTTCTGCCATATACATGACTTGAAAGGTTTCCATGGTGCATGTTTTCAAAAGCAATATGCCTGACGGCAGAATGCATTTCTGGCTCATACAATTCGGCGCTTCACCCCCAAGGACAAAATGTGACAAAAAAGGGAAAAGAGATTAATTTTCTTCAGGCTTAGCGGAATCAAATTATTACAGAGACACACATTCATATGCACAAGTTGCAGAGGAGTCAAAAGGAAAACTCTCAGTTGCCCAATGTTGTTTAAAAAAAGAAAAATCATGACAGTCTTTGGCTAATTGATCAGAAAGAAACTATTTTTGGCAAATATATTTCTGTCCTATCACCTGTATGTGTGCTAGACATTTTGTATAGGATGTGTAAAAAGATGAAGCTGTAACATAACAAGGTGCTTCAGCTTTACACATTGAAACATATTCTGCCGAAAAGTTCAAACCTTGCTCCAGGCAATTATTCAACACTGGAGCAAAATAGCTTCAAGCTATATATTAGGATCCTGGACAGCAGTTACTGAATGGATATCACTCATGGGCACGTTATGAGCCAGGGTGTTCTTAAATGTCCTTCTAGCTATAAAATGAGGTTCGCATATTTCTTGCCAAATATTCCCCGATGCAGCCAATTGGGCAGTGGTCACTAAAATTTAAGAGGAGGAACTCCAGAGGATTTAAAGTTATGTGACGTGTTGGTTAAAACGAGCGCCATTAAAGGGACCGTGTTGTCGATAGACATCGCCACAACGAGAGGATGTATCTTAGTTCTTCATTTTTACATCAGCTCATTAAAAGCTCCTTCCGCTCCAATTTAATTGGAGAGTTATAGGTCACATTAATAATGAAAATACTTCTTTTTTATTACAAAAACCTGGCATTTGAGTGTGCCGTCTTTTTATGAACCTTGACTCAATAAAAGTTGGCAAACATCGCACTCGACCTTTAACTTAATGGTTAATTTGATCAAGATGAATGCTCATCCTTTGACAACCACATAGAATGTTATAAGATGTTAAGAAACATTATTAATTTAAATAAAAAGAACACAAGCCACCTGTTTGATTTGGTAATAGCCAGCTTCTGTCAGAGTGCACAGATTTTAAAGAGGCACTTCACACACTTCACACACACACAAAACCAAGAATGCAGCAAAAAGAAGCAAGCGGTTCTTCTCCAATCACGTAGCATTGCTTGTGCATGTGTAATATTCATGGCATGAGGGTGAATAACGGGCCTGTCGATGTTGCGCCATTCTCATGAAAATTGTGTTGCATATATATTCGGCCCTAATTGGGCTGAGTGGGACTGAAGCCCATATTGTGTGACACGAAAGACCAACAATAATCACACACAAGACGAACTGGACGAGGAGGAAGCTCTCAAATGCTGTCGTGACCACCGTCCAGTGTCATTGTGAATATTTAAGTTCAATAATTGGGATGAATGAAGCCAATGTAATCCAAAACTCTGTTCCAATGTGAGAGTATTGATCTGGTTAAGAAGAGAAGGTCAGATGGCGCTATGTTTATGGTGCTATTATAGTGCTAGATGACGATAAAGCCCACGTTGGAGCAGAAAGCCGAATTGTACATTCAACCTCTTTTGTTGTGGCTCTGGTCTGTTCTTTGGTTTTATGACTTCTTTAGCTCAGGTGACCTTAACAAAGATCCTATCACCTCGGGAAATGTTTAGCGCTTGTCGTTGAGGTGGTGAAACTTTTTTTTTTTAATCTTAAAGTAAGGTTTTTAATTGTTTTTCACTACTCAAGGCAGTTGTGTGTGTTAAAAGTCCAAATATGTCAGAGAAATCCATCCACTTACTTGGTCACATGTGGAATCCTTGTTGGATCTTAACTGGAACACACACAGTTACAAAGTGGAACTAATCAGTGAAGTGTCTCCTGAAGTGGGCTGCGCTCGCTCCTGTGTTGTCAGCTGCACCCAAGCGGGTGTGCTCCGCCGCAATCAATCTCAGTCATGTCTGGCCAAGAGAGAGAGAAAGGAGCAACTTAAGTCCGGAATAGTCAAATGCTTGAAGAAATGAGAAGATAAAGCAAAGACAACAATACAATTTAAGTGATGTGCTGCAGAGCAATGGCGGCTTCAGTCATCATTGACTGACAATTTGTCACAACCTCTGTTACGGCACGAGTTACGATTAGCTCAGATCGGAAGCACATACGTTGATGAAGTGCGATCAGAGGTGAGTGCCCCCTGGTGATCTCATTTGGAGGCGATAATAAAACATATCTTGGCAAACATCTAATTAAAAGATGCCTTCTCAGGCCATCACAGCGGTAATGAATTGGTAATTACTTGACACAATAAATCCCAGAGTGCTTTTGCCAGCAGATTTTAAAGGCAATTAAATGGTTGAGAAATAACACCCCCCATCTGGGAGGAGGTTAGGTGGGCTCCAAACCATGTGTGGTATTAATGGACATCCTTGAGTGAAATAATGAAGCAGTTAGTGACCAATTGCGACGCACGCTTAGTTAACGACAGCAAAAAACGAAAAGTAGTTAAAATGTAAGTAGACTGGCTGCTTGACACTAACCAGTGGCGGTTCTATACTGAATTACTCCCTGGAGGAGACTATTTATGAGTCCCCCCCCCCCCCATGGAAACCCCCTACATTTTATTTAACATAAAACACATTTTATTTCACGTGTGAGGTGGCACGTGACATAAAAATATAAAAAATATATATTAAAAAAATCATATATAAAAAATTAATTTGCGACTAGTTTTCTGTCATTTTAACTAAGCTTGGCAAAGCAGTGGTGCATTGGTGTTGTGGTACCGTTTGTAAAACGCAACCTCCAGGAAAATTCCAGCACAATATGCAAGGATAACCTCAAACTAATTGAATTGAAGAGAAAACATGTTTTGACGTGTTTTACCTCTGCGAGGCATAAAAGCTGATTAGTAAGTCACCGGTGGTCATCCGTTTGGCACAATTAGGAATTTTGCACGTATACGAGTAAGCGGGAGCAAATTGAAACGCCGATGCGGCGGGCTTATCCGCTCACAAACGCTCGTCTTGGCATTTCAAGGGCAAAACATGCAGCGGACCAATGCATATAATCCTCTTATATGCGTGAGTAAACAGTTGATAAGACACGTCAGCAGATCCATGCAGGGCAAATCAATGTTCGCACGTTTATTACCATGCAAGGATAATGTCGGAAAATTCTCCAAGGCAGCACTTCTGCAGACAACACGGCATGTCCTATGTCACGCTTTTGCGATAAAAGATAAAGCTGATCATTAGGACATGTTCAGGGGGGCGACTCGCTCTCATTACTTGGCAGATATGTCAGGACTAATATGTGTGACCATTCCTCAGGGCCAATCACCAAACGGCCGGAAAAGGGTAAAAAGCAAAGGCAGCGCAACGGCCGATCTGAGAATAATTGCATTAACGGGGTGTATTGATCAAGGCCTTTAGATGAACAACATTTTCTTGTTGATGTGAGCTGCTTGGAAAGCATCCAGAATATATGCACAATTGTAGATGACCCATTTGTCTTTCAGATACTCACACTTGTGTCAAGGAATTTCCTGAAAGTGATTTTGAGAAGATGTTATTTTCATTACTTGACAACATTGCATTATTCTATTTGAAAAACTTCCAAAGATTGAGGCCAAACAACATGTGAGTGTGGAAAATTTGGTAGATATTGACTGGTATAGAAAATTTCAGCAGAACTGAGATGGTCTGCCAGCCTCAAAAACATTTTCTGGAAAACATATTTCGAATAATAATTTAGAATGACAACCAAGGAAAACCTTGTGCTTTGTGCTTAAGTGTTTCAACGGAACCATGAGAATTTAAATTCTGCACCTGAAAGGCACTTACCATATATATAGCACAGCTTTTATCATATTCAACAGCATAAATTCCATTATTTGTTGATATTTCTTTTCCGGTGTCTTATCATCTGGGAATGATTTGGACAAAACAACATCAGAGTAATCAGACAATATAAAGCTGTGACAAAACCACCCGCTGCCTATCAAACGCCTACCTGCTTTGTTTGCGATAGAGGAGATGGAATAATCGATTGCCGTCTTCCTCCTCCATCTGGTGATGTATTGCGACTTATTGAAGTTCCTGTGGCTGCATGAATAACACAACAGAGTAGACAGAGTGACAGAGTAGAAAGTTACTGAATAAGATAGACACACAAAATATTCTCAAGCGGAAAAAACAAAACCTGGCCAACATTTATGAGCCATAGTTAAGTTTGGAATCTTAATGTTCTTACCAGATAAGCTAACGGTTAGCCTAGCTTACACCCCCGTTTTTGCTTCTTTATTTTTCTTAGTCTAGATCAGCGGTGTCAAACTTGTTTTTTTCGCGGTCCGCATTGTAGTCATAGCTTCTTTCGAAGGGCCATTATGATTGTCAACCCAAATAAATGTATGAGCACCTCATATTTTATACAGTAAAAGCTACAAAACAAACTGACATATAACTCGTTTTCAAATCAGACGAGTAAAAATTGGTCAAATATTTAAAAAAAAAAGATATTAAAAGTGAAGACAATTTGCAATTCGAGTAATGACACACGAGTTTAATGCACAATTTGTCTTCGCGGGCCACATAAAATGATGTGGCGGGTCGTATCTGGCCCCCGGGCCTTGAGTTTGACACCCGTGGCCTCGATGCATAGTTGACTCTTGGTAACACAACAGTCATCACATGTGGTTCTCAAAAATCAGACTTATTAACTTCCTGAACAGGATTTCAAATTAAGAAATCGTTGCTTAAATGACGGGATCCAACACGAACGACGCCATCAGATCAAGGTATCGTATGAATGGATTTATTGCGGGAGCTGCAGGCAACTGACCGCGTCGGCGTGTAGACAGTATATAAGGGACACCTAATAAATTGAAACAAGTATGTCCCTCAAGGCTTTGACTCCATGCATACATAAGTCTGACATTTTCTTGAAAGCTTCTTGCTCTGGGGCTGCGTCGTAAAAATTCCAAACAAGTTAATAAATGGATCTTGGCTCATTTGAGCACATCAAGGGTATTTGACATGCTAAGAAATTCTAAACACTTTACATATTCCTGGAACTTTATTTCCTCATGTAACTTTAAACGAAATCAAAGCCCACTGCTGTGAATCACGGACAATGGAGAGAAGATTAAATTGAGCGCGAGTGAATGCGTGATTATTGATGAAGGAAATTGTCGTTATGCGGGGCTCGTTGGAGTCGAGTTAATCTAAAGTCTTGTGGCCCCAGCACGGAGGACGGAAGAGCAGCACTTGCAGAGCGCACACACAGAGACACGCATGCGCGACCTCAGCTCTGGTTGACCTTTCTCCCGGATAAAGACATGGGGTCAGTTGGAGGCACCCCTTTCGTATGACAGCTCATGAAAAACGCTATCGCCCTCCGTCATCCACGATTCACAAAGTGAGAACCTTGCACCGAAAATACTCTCAGATAAAGTGGCAAACTAAATTATTGATGGGATACGTTTAGAACACAGATAGGGCAAAAAGCCAAATTGTCACAAAAACATAAGAATACGGAGTTACAATAAGCACGTTAAAAACCAAAATGCAACTAATGATAGAATATAAAACAAGTTGTACATAATAAGCACATGCTACACAATACAAAAATTTACATTTTTTTATGTAAGAAAACTAAGAGCCTGTTAAAATACATTTAACAAAATTAAACTAATGTCTGAGGACATACAGAGGTGGAGACTTAGCAACAGCATAAAGCAAACAATGACTATCCAGTATCTCGACTGACAATCGTAAGACTCCTTATCTGAGAGAGAGCACACAGCTCATAGAGACGGCTGGAAAATACTAAGAAAGAGAAGTAGAACAAAATGAAATAGAAGACTCAAAGATAGTCAGAACTGCAAAAGGTGCTTTACTCTGACAATGAGCTTGGATCGTCAAGGTTATGTTGGTACTTCATTTGTAAATGGCAAGCTGAGGTTGCAAGTAGGAAATGATTGACTTCGCAAACGTGGAAAAATCACGACAATGGATGGTCGCCACAATGACAAAAACGACTCACAAATGCAAAAAGTGTATAACTGCTAGCATGACAATGTTTGTTTTGCATCGTGTGTTAGCATTAAGCTAGCTTATGTTTTTCTACATGATAAATGGTACACAACATGGGTGTTTGTTTGAGGGGCCTATAAATCCAACGCCTTCCCAGAGAATACCTTTGAGCTTTTTGCTATGTTTGCTGTTATGACTCAGAATCATAAATTACAATCTTAATAAAAAAAAAATAACAATGGTTGGTGACAGCCATAATAAATGCATTAAAGTAGTGCCAGTGTTGTACGATGCTCTGGAGTGTGTGTGTGTGTTAGGCCAGATAGTTTGTTTGGATTTTCACCCAAATAAATCACAGCTCAGTCTGCGGTGTCAGGTCTAGACCAACCCACAGTCACCATAGATTATTATATCTTTAGCCTCTGTTTTGGAAAGTATCATCCTCCCAAGCGAAAATAAAACATCTCAAAACAGGATGAAATGTGGAGTGATTTTGAAGCTGCCTCGTTACTGTTTGACTTGAAAAGGAGTAAGTGGACAATCTAATAGACGTCAATTCAAGAGCGGTGATGAAAACGTCTATTTAAAGAGAGAATTGCTCAGTTTGGATTGAAAAGAGAATTCTATTCATGGTTTTGCCGATCTTATTTCGATTGTGAGGAAGCAGAGTAGTTGGCAGTCAGCA
The DNA here is from genome assembly GCF_059516105.1 of Syngnathus floridae. Classification (NCBI taxonomy): domain Eukaryota; kingdom Metazoa; phylum Chordata; class Actinopteri; order Syngnathiformes; family Syngnathidae; genus Syngnathus; species Syngnathus floridae. Next base: position 5,931,821 of record NC_142426.1, on the reverse strand, counting down.
GTGCTCTGAAATTTATCGCAAGTCATTTTTATTATGTCTAAATGGCAGGGATAAACAAACGAGCAAAATAAAAAATAGCATGGAACTAGTTTATATTCTGCAAGTTTACATAGTAAAGAATTGGCCCTCATGCATTTTCCATGGAGTATTCTCAAGGTGAATTGAACTGAAGCCCTGCTCTGCCAAACAAAACTGGGTATCATGCTATTTGTGCTTATCATACGTGCCACCTGAGTAGCACCTCAATAAAGTTGGACCTGAGCATGGTTAGACGCTGGCGAGCTCTTCACTGTAGGCGCTAAGTAGCTCCTGTTAAGCCGACGCGCTGCGATGCAAAGCTGCTTGGGCTGACACACGACAACCCCAGTCCATGAAAATCCATTTTTCTCCATAAATGCATCATCACAGGTGTTGTCTTTTCACACATGGTCGACACGCTTGCATTTAAATCGCACGCTGTGCAATTCCTGCGCTGAGCTGCGTATGATAAGCGGAGGTGGCAAAAGTAATTATTCTGAAGGTGGAAGTTTGTAGTGTAAAAATGGCTAACAATATTTGAACCTTAATAATATCTCTATGACAAAATGCCGCACAGCAGACCTGCTTTGTTGCTTGACATGCAACAAAATAGCTGCGCTCGCAATACTATGCTAGTATTAGCACTGTAAAAATGGTATTGTTAGCCATAGCCAAACAATTTTAGTTTAATTCATTTGTAATGGAATGTTGTTAACAGTAAGGGTCCTAGTTTCAAGCCCAGTGCAGGCGGATGTATACCATGCCTGTTTGGCTAATGAAATAAAATCAAAAGGAAACCACCAAATTTCTTCTCCAGGGTTAGACACTACATCGTTCTTACACGAACAATATATTTTGCCTACCTAAAATATCTAAACCTAAAATCTCAAAATTGGGGGCAATGACAAATTCCACAAATCTGTTGTTTTCAGTGTTTTCTGTTATTTGTTAGTGACGATTCTCATTGGTGTGCTTCCTATAGAATGATACCTCCTCCATTGTACTGCAACCTATATAATTAATTAGGAAGCCAGTAAAAGGAATGCTTATCATGACTTCCTAGGCGGAAAAAATACAACATAGCAGAAGCGGGGGGGGGGGGAAACTGCGGCGCACGACGGTATGTCAAGACCTGTCCGCCTGAAGTAACAGCGAACTAAATTGATCAGAAATATCCAAGACAGAAATAGATGGGGGTCTAGTTAATAAACCACTGAGTCATTACTTTTCATGTCCTCGCCGAAAGGCTTCAATGGCCCCTAAGAATGGAATGGAAATTGAACACAAGAGGTTGTGTGCAAATAATATCTCGGGGGAAACAGAACGTAGCTCATTATCTGAGGTTATTATGACCACCCTGTTCCGAGGAACTGTAAATATTGATGTGTTTGGATCGCTAGATCCTCGAGAACACTAATCCAGAGGTCGAACCAATGTCAGATATCAACTTGTGAAAACAGAGCTAATTGTAGTCAAACACTGGTTACATGAGTTACTACAAAAACACGGGAGGGGGGGGGGCAAAGATGGAGAGCCGAGGAGGTTACCAATAAGGACTTGCCATTTACCACCTGTGTCTGTTTTGTGTGCCATGTTACCTGATTACTTTCTCCCGGTCCCATCAGTCATCCCCTCATGGGACAGCCAGTCACCTCCTTCTCCGGGTACTTATGTTTGCCCAGCTGAGTCCCCTTCCCCGATGTAATTTGACTGAGTGCTCATTTCCGTTCAATTGTTGTTGCATTTTGTTTATTTGCAGTCAATGGCCTTGAAACTGCCGTTGTACTTCGACTTGGTTCGTTTGGATTGGCTAATTTTTAAAAAAAAATAAAATCAGAAATAAAATACCGTATTTTCTGCACTATAAGGCGCACCTAAAAACCTCCAATTTTCTCAAAAGCCAACAGTGCGCCTTATAATCCGGTGCGCCTGATATATTGAGCCACTACAGCAGGTGTCCAAAGTCCGGCTCGCGGGCCAAATGTATATATCTTATATATGGACGAAGTTTTTCATATTATTTAATATTTAATTTTTTTTTTCATTATATTTAAGTCAGGGCATTATTGTTTTGGGCATGAATCAAAAAGTCCAGGGACTCTTTTAATATAAGATTTATGTCTTATTTTCTTTTATGTGGACCCCTAATTGATGACTCAAAATGACAGTTTAAGAACCACTGACTGAGGCCAATTTTATTTGCAGCCATTTGTTATTCCATGTTATTCCATCATCGTCTGATAGATTAGTACAACCCCCTTCGACTTTCTTGCACGTGTTTTCGATGTCTAATTAAAATAAGCAGTGTGTGTCCATTTGCAATTACAATTGAATGGATGGATAGATTTCAAAGTGAGGGACCACAGACACCTCACGCTGTGAGAAGTTTTAAATTGTCAGGCCAAGTAAACAGTGTATATAATTAAAACGCTCACGCAAGTTAAAATGTAGCATTTGTTGGTGGGCGTCTTTGGTTATGCTTTTGCTAGCTATTAAGCGTACAGATACAATCTAATTCAAATTTCAACGCTAATTTACAATGTGAGCCACGTGATGTTATGTTTGCCCAAATATGTTTTTCCCCTTCAAGCAGAAAAGGCCTCTTGATATTTAAAGAACATTCATCTGACTTGGAAATTAGCATCCGCTTCTATGCTTCTGACACTTAACATTCTCCGAAGCGCTGCAGGCTTTGAGAAGGTTGAGTGGTGCTTCTTCCCCATCACCTGCTGCAAGACTACACGTCGAGTCCGTCACATTGTACGTCGACATATACTGTACGGCACAATACACAGCAGACCGGATGGCTATATGAATACTGTCAGATTGTTTTGGACTGGACCTTGGGAGTTTTCTGTGAATATTATGACCTTTTGCTGGTCTCCCAGGACTTTTTCGAATTTCAGTAAACTATAAGTGGGTCATCGAAATTGTCAAAGATGTCAGCTATAGAGCGTTACAAAAGAACGTCTCTGCGTTGTTCTTGTTATCAACCTGCACGACATGAAACATGACCTTTATGTTTACAACTGTATAAAGTTGAGATTTTGCGGCCCCGACTCATGTGCACATCTGTTTCTAGAAAATTAGTGGTACAAAATTAATAATAATAATAAAATAATTTTCATCCCTTGCCCTATAGGCTAAGACGCGAATGTTTCCACATACTAGAAAATAACCTAACAGAGATGATCTTGAGTTTGTAACACATATTAATACACTATAATATAATTAATAAATGATAATAAATAAAAAAATAAAATAATAATATAGTTAAACAATGTAAACCCATGATCTTGCTATGTTACACTTTGCAAAGCTATAATAGAACTTTTAGTACTACAAGGTAATTACAAACTCTTATTTGCGGCGTACCGTAATCAAATTACCAAGTTGAATAATGACTCAGAGTCAACCCCCCACCCCATGACATCATCACGCACCAGGAGAGTATTCGGTGCTAAATAGCAATTCCATTTAGGGTAATATAATTAAAGGCTTAACTCAACAAATCCACTTGTTTATATAATACAGTAACATAATTGGGGACATGCATTTACGGTAACCATGCAAACTAATAATTTCTGCCTGTTCTCCTCAATGACGTTGTGCTTCATTGATGCGTTGCACCTGTATAAGACGTTTATTACATTGTCTGTGACGGGGAGCGCTTCTGATTGGCCACCGCGTTGACAGCCAAGCAGGAGCGCGCGTCCTCCGCTTCGATCGTCAGGGGAGCGAACCGCTGCCACCGCTCGCTCACTCGCTCGCTCGCCCGCCCGCCTGCGCTCGGTGCGCGCGCGCCCCACCATCCACATGCACTGGGACCATGGATGCAACCCTCTACCAGATTATTTTCGGGGAGCTGGTGGACTTAAATTGCACTTTGCTGGACGCGTTTCAAGACACTTTGTGGGAAAATGCTTCACTTTCACTCTTGGGCACTGATGGTAAGAGGGAGCACTTTTCTCCCCGCTACACTCTTGACGGGGGAGGAGGAATTGGCAACTCAAATGGAAGCTTTTTTTTTTTTTTTTAAATCCCTCCCAGGTTTCTATTGTAACGCCACTATTGATGAGATTGGCACCTGCTGGCCACGGAGCAGCACGGGGAGGATTGTGGAGAGACCCTGCCCTGAGTACATTAACGGAGTCAAGTACAACACTAACAGTAAGTCGTTTTAACCCTCGAGGGAAAAAAAAGGAAGTTCCAGATTTTTGTTTGAGGCTCTGCATGCTTCCTACGCTGTTGTTTGATGCAAGCGCATATGACAGGGGGGGTGACAATTGTTAGCTCACCTCCTGTCACTGAAATAGATGCTCCACACGGAGCCTGTGTGATGCTACAAGACAAGGCACTTAAAGCGAGATGGCAACTCTTTCTTACAAGCTTGAGTTTTGACTCTTGTGTCAGGGGGAATTAAGTAGTCCTGGATGAAAGAAATAAACAAAACAAACAACAATCCGCAAAAACAAACCCACAAAACACAATGATCACAAAATAAATCAATTTCATCAATTTTGAAAGGGCAACCAATGGCTGGTCACTTTCACCGTTGTGCTAAATTTCGTCCACTCGATTATTTCCTGGTGTGTTTCATGTCTTGGAAATTCTTTTGTACGCTTCCCCTGACTTGAAAGATACGAGGAGTAAAACTAGTTCATGAAGCTTCATTTTCCCATGTAGGCATTAATCAGCCATGCAGCAAACACCCATCCATCTGCCTGCTGTATTGGTTCATTTCACCCGTGGGTGTGTTTCTGCATGATACCTCTGCAATCAACCTTTGATAGGTGCAGTTAAATATTTACATTTTTTTTTTTTTTTTACATACAGCATTGATTGTACATCTCACTTGTGATGCCCTCAACATCAGGAAATGACTAGTCTCCTTGACAGCATTGATGTCGTCGCCTTCAACAGGAGGCGTGAGTGCTAATTATTTCAGGCAACAGTGTTTTGTCTGCCCTCAAAACAAACTTTAACGCCATCAATATAAATGACTCCTCTCCTATCCGCAAGGTCATTTTAATTGGCTGTGAATTCACTCTGCAAAGCTTCTCTTTAAATGAGTTTATCATTTCAGGAGGCGCGTGTAAACAATGGCGGCAACATGAGTCCTCGCGGGGATTTCCATGCTGGAGCTGCCGCAGCGTGAAAGCGCAGAAGCTTGGCGTGTTTGCTCGTACACACACGCTTTTATTTTTTTTATAAAAAGGTTTGACAGGTGCAGGCAGGTCATACCCGCGACTCTATGCTGTGACGTTAGTATGTTTGAAGCATTCACGTGTCACAAGAAGTCACACGTGTGACCTCTCTGGTCATCTTGAGACATCCATGACGTGATTAGACAAGAAGCTTCCGAACAAGAAGCTTCCGAAGGTACTGGGGGTTTGCAGAGGAGGCTGAGTTGATGACAAATGAGTACCTAAAACCTCTCTCCCTTGCTTCTTTGACACTACTGCAGCGTTTCCATTCTGGTTTATATTCGCGATTCAAATTCGAAAACCCCACCAAGGAAATCAGCACAATAAGCCAATATGGTTGCAAATGTATTTTTCAATGCAGTGATTGATTTCCAGAAGAAATGCATTATAAAAACATTTCAAAAGAAACATCTTTTTTCTAAATTTGTGTGACGCCATAGCGGGAGCTTCGTGTTGCTTCCTAATTGCCAATTACGGAGTTGTGTCTTGCCCTAGAGCTCACATTTGTGATGGGAAATATGAAACGAACTTAACATTTAATATTGTCCGAATTGATGTTTTTGACCAGCCAAAATGAAAGCACTGACAGATTGAACATGGCCTCTCAGGTAAGGGGATGGAAATTCCCGTCCATGTTTTGCAGCCTGTATGAATATTAATGTGCGTGCAGAGTGCTGTAAGAGGTTTATGCATTTTTTAAAACGGCCCGTGTTCTTCTTTGTGTATTTATAGTTGGTTAAGTCGGCGTGAAACGGGCAAGGTTGGGACCGTGCCGTTTTTAGATGTTTGAAAACATTTTTTTTTTTTTTGCCACCGTGTGATCTTGTCTGTCAGGCCTCGGGCGAAACAATGTGCCGTTCGTCAGCTTTGCAAAGTCGAGCCGTATCTCGGTCAACCGCTTTTTTTCCCGCTCGGCGGCTGAGCCGGGCTGTAGCTAATTATTGTCTGAATTACAATGGCTTCCCCCGGATGGTCGCCACCATCGCGGCGCACTCCTCGTTTCATTGTGGTGCCGAGTCGGGACGGCTATTGATTCCCTTATCGGGATTGATAATGTCGGAGTCATATCAGTGTGTGCAGGGCCGCGGCTTGTGGCTTTACACTACATCTGGAATAAGCGATAAGAATCGCGTGGCTTGTTATGAAAGTGAAGCAGAGAGACGACCGTGAGTGAACTTGAGTCACCTTTTTTGTGGCTCACAATAAAAAAATGAGCTGAATCGACATTAGGTGGCAGGGTTGGGGTACCGATAAGGTGAGAATGGGCTTTGAGTTAGACTTAAGGCTTAGTTTTCACTTGGGGTCTTTTTGCCTTAATTTGATGTGATATTTTTGGGAATTTTATCTAATAAGGTCAAGTCAAACTCCATTTTGAATGAACTATTGTGGAGAAATGCAAGTAAGGACTTGGTCACACTGCTCAACATACATTACGAGAATAGAAGATTGAAAAATGTATTTGAAAAAAAATAGATTTTTGTTAAATCAAGCGTCATCTTTTAGGAAACATGACTTTCATAGGACATTTCAAAAATATTGTACGGATACGAGCAGAAGGAGGACCTGTTGATGGAAACGTCGTAGTGAACCTGCATTTTCTTGAAAAGCTGACAATCCATACAAAGGCATGTACGCTGACATTTACTATTAGATCAATTTGCTACATTTCAATACACAAAAGCTTTTAGTCCGGTGGCTGCTTCTCTTGTGTGAAGTCATTCTCCCGCAGTCTATGCGACTGGGTCAGTGGGCTTGCTTAATGTGTATTGCAAACATTTCACCCACCGTTGCACAGCAAGTTCCCCATGAGATTTAATCAGCTGCAGCAGACACCAATCTTCTTGTATCAAACTCGGGGCTTCACCCTGATAGTGTTCCACCCTACAAAATAAAAAAAATCCACCGCATGATCATTTTAATATATAAATAAAAGTGCAAAAAAAAAAAAAGATATATTCTGATATTGAAGCAAAATAGTTTTTCTTTAGACTGGAGGTGATGTTTCTGTTTTTTATTTTATTTCCACTTAAAGCTGTCACAGCTGCCTTCTTGGCTTTAAAGCTTCTCTGCGGAGCTTTTTGCCTGCAGGTAAGCCCGTTCCACTTGTCTTCCATTTTTCATACAATTCTTTGAAGAAGCACCCCGGCACTTTTCTACATCTGGCGTTGGGAAATGAGTAGCGATCTCCACGAGGGAATGTGCGAAAAAGTCAAGTCGAACACCGCTGAGGCCATGCAATTCTAATTTTCACCAACATTTTAGGGGGCACAAAAAATGATTGAAATAGGATGTTTGTCATTTAAAACAGGTGTCAAAACCCAAATGACAGCGTTTTTGATGGGAACATGGCTTGGAGGATACAAAGTTATTGAATATGCACAACTATAAAATGTAAAGCCATAACAACGATACTAACAGCCAATCTGGGATCAATGCAGTCGGGATTTTAAACAGTTTTTTCCCTCCCTTTAGTTCACAATTCACTTGGGGTCAAATTGGGGCCAATATGGATTAAAAATCTGACATGATGCATTAATGGTGCTCTTTATAGTCCAGTGCGCCTTATATAAGGGCAAAATTTCAAAATGGACCATTCATTGAAGGTGCGCCTTATAGTCCGGAAAATACGGTACAGCCATATTTATAATTCATAAAAAGTAATTTTCAGACCATTTAAGTGTGATTGGATCAATTCCGTAGCGCACCTGATTAGCTCTAATGAATCCCTCAGGAATCAATCAAACACCACAGTGTGATCATTGCACTGATAGTCACTAAATGTAATTAATAAGCTCCCACGCAAATGTATGTTCAAGTCGTCGGAGATACAAATGTGACGCTACACTGCAAAATATCAAATAAATAAATTGTATTTTTTGTAAAGCTGAAGAACATCTGACATGGACATAAAGTGATGGTATGTGTAAGCGTGTTGCTCGTACAGTATGCTCTCATTACCCCGACACGCGATTTCATGTTTGGCTTATTGCCCCCCCCCTCAGGGTCTCTTAACTCTGGCTCATGTCTCTCACCAACTGATTGCGGTAAAAAGCGACTGATGGCAAATGTTCGGCCGGCATGTATACGCTGTACAGGAGCAAAGATTGTATTAATTCCCTCATGCGACAAGAGGCCGTGAAGAGAAGGCGGAGGGTTAAAGAGCAGCGGATGAGTCATCGGCCTGTCTCTTCCAGTGACCATTAACACACTTGTCATACGCAATCCTGTGAAACCAACGATAACCTTGCTCAATAAAACGCACTGATGGGGACAGAATGGTGGCCATGTTTGAAATGCTGCTTGGCAAAAAAAACTTAATCTGAATCTCGTGGAGTGACAATGGTCGGATGCGCTTTCCTGTCCTCAGCTTCTTCGCGTGCACTTCCGAGCGACTGACTTCTGACTCTCAAATTCGTCCCGCGGTAAAATTTTCCGAATGTGGGCAAGATTTCCTAACATACAGACTTATTCGTTTCAGACTCATCTGAGTCGTAAAGACTTTTTTTTTTTTTATCTTAACTATCTTGACCTCAAGATGTGACCTTACTGCTCTTAATGGGTCTATTAAAAAAAAAAAAAAAAAAAAAGCCAAATTGTTTACTCTAATAGTGTTTCTCAACCTTTTTTAGCCTCCTAATTTTATACTCTTTTGGTAATCACAGTTAAACTTTTCTCCTTGTTGTTTTTCTTTTGTTAACTGATGTGTGAAAGGCATTACACAAGCCCTAAATTACCTTCAGGTCACTTCCCTTTCATGTGACAAGAACAAAATGAAACAACCAAGGATTTGCCATCGTAACAATCGAATGCGTTCAATGCTTAAGACTGTCAGTCAAAATGTTTTCTAAGCAGATCAGGAAGGAATAATTATGTAAAACACTCCACACTAACCTTTATCCTAATCTTAAAAGATATGAGATATCCAGTTATTGGGTTTTTTCTGACTTTAATCGAAGGGGAGAGCTAAAGCTCAAATGAGGTTTGCTTATCTGTACGTGTACACCGATTCACTTGATTGTATCTCAAAATCTTCAAACACAACACACACATACAAGCCTCTACTTCTTTTTAATTTAAAACATGAATCCATTTGTGGAAACCGCTAATCCTCACGGATGGCAGCAAAATAGCTGCTAGCTAGTTAGCGACAAGCTAATGTAGACAACAGACTGATAGATGAAGAAGAGGAAATGTATTTTCAGGGCTTTTGAGGTTTCTACGATGTCGATACAACTTTGCGAACCATTCCTTTCCTTCTCATTGTTTTTTTATTATCCCCGCTAACCTGCTCAAAATTGCAGCCGGCATCCAATTAGGCTGCGGACGACCTTTTGTCACTGCCTCTTGAATTTGGGCTCGCATCCTAAACTAGCTAATCCCTGGCACGAGCGGAAGGATTTCCACAACATTGCTCTGCGTGTATCCCCTTTCTGCAAAGAAGCTCGACTGATTTGCTGCATGGGCTGAAGGGGGAAAGGCTCACCCTTGATTGCATGTTAGGGGAAATAGATTTTGGAAGACAGTTGTTTCAAGCAGCGCTGTTCGAGGCTTTTGACATGGACGATTCATTTGAGCCAAAGTGAAGGGAACTTTTCATTGCGCTCTGCTGAAAAACATCAAGTCGGGAGGGCAGTTTTGCTTTTGTCTCCTGAACTTTCAAATAGATGCAGACAATTGTACTCATTCTGACGACTGATTATATGTTAGGAGAACTGACCACGACAGCACTGACTATAACAAAAAAGTGCTGATTTGACACGTGACCCTATGCCTTGATTGGACATTGTGCATAGGGTGGCAATTTAACTGTCCTCAGAGATGGGGCAGACCTATTTCTTTAAATCCAGATTCCACCGATTTATAAACTGTGGGTGTTTGCGCCGTTGTGGGGGGGGGGGGGACATAGCTTTACCATCCAATGGAAGCGACGCCCCTAATTCTCTTAAAATCCAGGAGTCCATGCAGTCCATTTAAATAGTGCTGCAAGATGATCTCCACTTGCCGATGTACAATTAGCCGCTGCGGGTCGTCGTATAGCGACCGCCCTCGACCCCCGATCGTGCGTCCGTGTGTGACTCCTCTTGTTGGTTGGTTTGACTTGTCATACGAGTTGCTCTCACTACACCGACAGCAATATGCCCACGTAAAATGCACGTTCAAAACCGACAATCTAACGATAAGCTTTCAAATCCATGTGAGTGTTATGCTGCCTTTAGCTTGCAACTGACACCCATGTGACACCCAACGTAGCACTAACAGACTCAAATGCAAGAGGAAAGAAGTCCGAGCCTTTAAGAATAGGACGGTAATAGCGCCTGACATGGCTCAGAGGGAGGTTTTTTAACTGCAGGGCGTCCTCACTTTACGACAGAAACCCTTCCTGCGGCGATGATGCAACCTCAAGTCGTTTATTACTGACTGACGCAGTGCTAACTAAAACTCAATTACAGTAAATATTTGTATGCTAAACGAGGACCTCCTTGACGCACTTTCATTAGTAAACGCATACAATGAACATATAAAGCACCTGTAAGAAGATTGAATCGACTCGCCATGATAACAAGTCCTACTTAGTGGAGTGTGGACATCTGTCAAGGCTGAGCAACCATAATTTGGATAGGCACCAAATTGCCCGCCTTCATAGACACTCACCTCCTGTTTATTTCTTCATTAAGATTCATGATTAATTCAGTGGAAAATTAAAGAAAATGCGAGCAAAATGTCCTGTGGCTCAAAGGGAAAGAACGAAGATCCAGTTATGAGTTGTTGTTTTCCTTGGCCCTTACTTCTGCAGATATCTCTAGAAAGTGTTATTTGGTAACAAATGCAAAAGCACACGTGTGTGAGAAATTAAACGTGACTCAGACGTGGCATCTTCTCGGCTTATTTCAAAAGTCAAGAGTGAAGAATTGACGCCGAAGCAGTCTGTACTTTAAAAAGGGTACGTTTCTATTTCAAATGTATTCTGCATAGTCACGAATCCAAACTGGAGACCGCCTTAAAAAAAAAAAATGCTGTGGCAAGTGACACATTTCCTTTCAAACTGATTTTAGCTTCAATACAAGACCAAGAGCTTCTCTGAAGTGCCACAAGGCTTGGGGAACATTTCAGTATTCATAACGTGATGGCCAGTCTTAATTACTGGGGGAAAAAAAATGGATGCAACGCCGTTTGTGATCAAGGCCTTCTTTCATTTGAGGCTTTATAAACGACAAATTGTGCAAAGGCCCTTTTCAAATGGATTCTAAGGCTAAAAAAAAAAAATACGTACATTTGTAGGTGTGTCCTGATGAAAATCCTTCAAACCTATATACTCGCAATTTTAATATTCCACCAATTTTGAATCTCATATCATAGATAGATGGAGCAGATCTGTCTCGCCTTGTACGCCTCTTCTCTGCAGTCTCAACAACTGCTTAGCTAACTTGCTAACTAACGTTCTATTATCTTACTTTGAATTATTACAGCTGCCAGTAATAATTCATATTCTAATTATTATTGGGCTCTTTAAAATAGTACAGACTACAGCTAATAGATTCATTAAAAACAATCCATAAACTACAAATGAGAGAAAAATGATTTGTTGGGTAAAATAAATTACAAAAGAATGAGTGATGGTGATATGATGATCTGTGTGTGTTTGTGTGAGTGTGTGTGTTCACCTGGTCTCTGACACTCTCTGGCCTTGCTCCAGTTCCCCCGCTGCCTAAGCGAATCACTTTATCAAACTCAAGCCAGCACTGTGGCCTAGTTCACTCTGTGCCCGGCGTGTTAAATTAGATTTCGGCATGTGAGCCATTTTGAGTATGCAACTTTAATGTAGCAAAAGCCTTTTCATCATACGGCTACCTGGGATTTGGATACAAGCTCGGGGTGTGTGTGTGTGTGTGGGGGGGGTCCTGTTTGGGCTGGCTCGTAATGTGGCGCCATGCGGCCGGTTAACAATGTCAACAAATTTCCACATCATTTCCACGTCAGTAGCGAAGCTCCGAGTATGTGCACTTCTGCAAATACTTTTTTTTGCTCTCACACACATTTGCTTTTTGGTTTAGTCGGCGTGACAGCATTCACTGAATCACACGCACCTCCTGCGACTGTCAATTGAGAAGGCGGTTGGGTGTCAAATAGCTGGCGAGAAGGAGTCACATTCTGAGCATTATCACAAACCACACACATGACGTTCCAACACCACACATGGAGGAGCCCGAAAGTGAGAAACTTTCTGAATGGTTCCATTTCTTCTTTCAATTTGAAGTTAATATTGGGATAGCAACTTCAAGACAGAAAACTCGAGTGGTAGGAGGGGCGGTGCTACTAGCTAGCCGGCTACTAGCTATCTACATTAAGAATGCCTGGAGCAAATTAATGGCAAAAGAATAAAATAGCTGGAGTTACTGCTTTTTCATGCGTGGTGTGCAGATGGTTGGAAATGCATTTCCCTTGCACCAGTGTCGGGGAATTAGCCGTGCGTCAATGGAAGAGCTCGCACCCTCCCACCCCGTACTTGTGTTTCAACACCATCTCTGCTTGCTTACACAAATGCGGTGCCATCGTCGCCCGCAGAAGCAGACAAGTCGGGGGAAGCAAAACCCGACTCTAAAATTAGCTCTCGACGACTTCAAGGATGACTTTTGTGTGAGGTTTTTTTTTTTTTGTCAAGTGGCAGCTTGAATTGCAACTGGTTGGGGCGGGGTCTTAAGGGCTGCTAAGAAAATACCCGTCAATGACTGATTGACGTTGACTTGACTTCCATCAAGAGTCGCCGACGAAAAAAATCTTTAGTCGTTTAACAATGAGCCTGTGATGAAAAGAAGATTGAGGGGAAAGATAAACCACCTCATCTTCTAAAAGGAACAACATAAAAAAGGCAAACTAGTTGCCGTAAATTCTCCAATGAATGACAGCTTCGAAAGTACAACATCAATAGTAATCTTATTGTGTGTTGTCTCAAGAAACCACGGAGGCTCAGGAAGAAGATTGCAACAAATACAGTTTAAACAGAGTAAATTATTACGCAATAAAAACATTGTTGTCATTTATTGCTTTGGCTTGACTGGCCTATTCTCGTTTAACAAGCTGACAAGTTTAACGTACTCCAGATTTTTTGGTCTAAACTTTGACCTTGGCGTTGAGTTTTCGGGACACTTTGTTTGCCCAAACGGCATGTCACAAGTAATGACTCACTTTAGTAACTCAGGGCAGCTGATTGCAAATAACATTTCGATGAAGTGCGCGTCTTGAAACCTCGTTTGTTTGCGATAATTGCATTGTCATCTCTTTTCAGGGAGCGCATACAGAGAATGCATGGAGAACGGCACATGGGCGCTAAGGAGCAATTATTCAAATTGCATGCCAATTTTGGGGGAGAAGGTAAATGCTTCTTTTGGTTCTAATTTTAAAACGCCACCTAAAGGAAATGCATTTGTCTTTAGTGCCGCGCAATTGCACACTTGAGATGTTTTGTTTTCCCAACCGTCTCCGAATGCATTACAAGCGCAAGACCAGCTGCGATACACGGCCCGATCGCTGGTGTATTTCTGGCTCTTGCTCCATTTTTCCTCGGACAAATTTAGACATCCTAAGACATTTGAAGTGTGTCAATGGCGTTTATTTTCCCTCCTTGTACTAAAAGCGCTAGGATAACAATCTTGGGCGATGAGGCGAGTGACACATTTTCAGGAGCGTGACAGAAAGGAAAAAAAATGGAGTCGTGAGTGACATGAATATTGTTAGATTAATATCAGAACTAAAAGTATTTTTAATTCACTGTCACAATATCAGTTTAAAAAAAAACATTGATGTAAATCCTAAAAACTACTTTTTTTTCATATGCTCAGTTGTCTAGATTATGGTACTTAGCAAAAGACTCCCTTGTTTTCTGAAAACATTGCAGAATAACTAAACCCAACCGCAGTTGGCGCACTGGCATGAGAAGTGCTCTCGACATCTAAATGATGCTACATGATGCTAGCAAGTTTGACATCCCGCCAACAGGATATTGCTAGCCAAGTTGTCGGCTAGCCAGAGTGTGATTCAAACACACGCTTTCCCTAATGTTATTCTATTTTAGTTCAGTTTTTGTGCCTTTTATGTCCGCGTGATGCTCTTTCAAATGTGCGAGCATGTTTGACATCCTGCCAATGGCATTTCGCTTGCCAAAATGGCCACTAGCCGGTTGTGGAGCTGTACTGTTGAAATGTGGCCAGATTTTTATTTTATTTTTTTTATATAAAAAAGAAAAGGTTATATATTGTCTGGATGTAAATGTGTGGGGGTGTTTCTAATGTTGTCTTTCAGAGAATGTATCCTGTACATTACAAGATAGCGCTGATCATCAACTACCTGGGCCACTGCATCTCTGTGGGGGCGCTATTAGTGGCCTTCATCCTCTTCTTGTGCTTAAGGCGAGTACAGAAATAGTTCACAAATATCTCCATGCGTGCCATCTCAGAGCAGCAGATGTTCTGGAACGTTCCTCTTCTATTCTCTCCCTTCCTTCCTTGTCATAAGGTCGCTGATGTCAAAGGAATAGATTGCGGCAGCTTCGTGCTTCATGCATGTGTGCTGTAGATGATGAATGTTTCCCTTCCTCCTCCTCTTCAGCGGAGCCTTTGTGATTCTTTGCATGTCCTCCTCGAAACGCACAACTACACCTGCTCGGACATTGTGGGCCTCAGCTGCACTGTTAGCTTCGAGCAGCTGGCAGCCATTAAAGGCAGCAAATAATCAATATTCGGTGGGGATTTCAAAAGATGGCAACCGCTCGCGTTTGTGTGAAGTCTGCTTCGACGTGGGCACAAAATGCATCCCATCTTTCATCAGGTTTCCTTAAAATAAAATTTCATCCATCCATTTTCTTCTGCTTATCTGGTAGAAACACCGACTTCTCTCTCCCCCAGCAATCCCAAAGCGTTCCCAGACCAGCCGTGAGACGTAACCCATCCAATGTCTCTTCTTCGTAGGAGCATACGATGTTTGCGCAACATCATCCACTGGAACTTAATTACCACCTTCATCTTGAGGAACATCATGTGGTTCCTGCTGCAGTTCATCGACCACAACATCCACGAGAGTAACGAGGTAGGTGTCGCTCGCTCTGCGTCTGCTTGGCTGATTGCTGACGCTTGTGTCATTCCCGTGCGCCAGCCGTGGTGTCGCCTGATGACCACCGTCTACAACTACTTTGTGGTCACCAACTTCTTCTGGATGTTTGTTGAGGGCTGCTACCTGCACACAGCCATCGTGATGACCTACTCCACCGATAAGCTACGCAAGTGGGTCTTCCTCTGCATCGGCTGGTGTAAGTTGTCATTTTACCATACTCAAAAAATAAAATAAAATATCATGACCTTTGCTGTTCCACTGGCGGTTTGCACTCAAGTCGCATTATTATTTGGGAGCACCGACGTCTGTCTCGGCGCGTTTCACTGGCGGGCATACGAAAAGTAAACATTGCTGGACGTGTCCCTGAGAGGAAGCCCGACATTCTTCGTCTTTATGTCACGGTCATTGTGCGTGTTGTATAATTGGGAGAGGGGGGGGGGGGAGAGAAGCGCCTCGAGGTCCGGCAAATGTGGCGGTGCTCGAGTTAAACAACAGATGAGACAGATGCTAGCTCATCAGCGCTGACAGGCAAATTGATGAGATTGTTCTTCGAGATCCAAACGGACGAGTTTGAGGGAAACGTATCCCACATTTATGTTCAGTTGACGGAGAGAACTCTTGAAACGGAAATGACTCAGTAGTCATAGCAGCCAAGCACATCCATTACTTTAAATTGTGTGTCATTTGGAAGAATTTCCGTCTGCTTCGTTTTGGAATTTTTTTTTTTTGTACGTCTGACTTTATACCCACGAGTTTCATTTCTAACAGGAACATGTTAATAAACTTGAATTTTGTAGAGTAGGTCTTTTGACTTTTGGAAATGGTGAATTTCTAGTCACTTGTAATTTGCCATCCCTTTCAGGTATCCCATGTCCAATAATCATAGCCTGGAGCATCGGGAAGCTGTATTATGAAAATGAAAAGTAGGTGCTTGAATTATTTAATTTGCCTGATAGCAGTCATTTTTTAACTTGACCGGGAAATGGGGAAAAAAATTCATGGATATCGTAACAGCTAATTAAATAAGCTAACTCTCGACAACATTCAAATGTACTGCTTGCCTCTCCAGGTGCTGGTTTGGGAAGGACCCCGGCAAATACATTGACTACATTTACCAAGGGCCCGTCATTCTCGTACTACTGGTCAGCATCGCTCCAGGACTCTGCACTGCACATTTCTTGTGTTTGATTATTCGGAAAGTTGGAAGTAAATTAGCACTCGGCACCAATTTGCCTATGCCTTTAAACGCGGGCAGAGCAAAGCCTCAAATGATTTCAGTTTTGCTTGAAAAAGACTTGATTTTTTTCTTTCTTTTCTAGATAAACTTTGTTTTCCTCTTCAATATAGTCAGAATACTGATGACTAAACTGAGGGCGTCGACCACCTCGGAAACCATCCAGTACAGGTGAGCGGGCTTTTTCTTTGGCTTCTTTTCATGTCAAGATTGAAAGGCTTTGCTAGCTTTAGAAATATGTCATAATCGCGGCTTTCAGAATGACTCGTTTCCGCAGTCAATGGGATTCCATTCAAAAATATTTCATTAACGTTAATGACGTTATTTTCAGATGTCCCCCCCCCCCCCTTTTTACTAGAAAGACTTTATTAATTTCTGTGAACGCTTTTACTGCTTGCTTTAGACGGCGCATTTATTTCGATCAGATCTCGTGTTGTGAGTAGCTCCGGGAAGCTTTCTTCATATTAACCGTGCTTCATTAGGCCCGTTCGTCTCACGGGGGAGACTTGAGCAGCTCGCCATCTGGAAGCGCAATATTTTCATTTAAAGACACGTTAGCAGCGGACTATTTTTAGAGAGGAAAAGATCACACTTCATCTCGCATCTTTGCTTTCGCTGGCTGCGTTAATGTGATCATGTGTCAATCTGTCTGAGTGCCTTATTGTTAAAATCACTGATTGGCTGTTGACCACAATTTGCTAAGCAGTTCTTCTCCTTCACCCGTACAAACACACGCACACACGAATCTCGGAAGGGATGACTCAGCATTTCACATTAGGTACTACACGATCCGACAATTTCTTGTGTTCGCGACATCAATTTTAGATTTTTTTTTCTTTTGGCCTTGCTGATCCCTCTGCAGAAAGGCAGTGAAGGCCACGCTGGTGTTGCTTCCGCTTCTGGGCATCACCTACATGCTCTTCTTTGTCAACCCGGGTGGGGACGACATCTCGCAGATCGTCTTCGTCTATTTCAATTCCTTCCTTCAGTCCTTCCAGGTAAACCGAGCGCCTCGGGGGCCGAGTTCTCCGCGTGACTCATGCCGACTGGGTCTCGAAACTTTTTTTTTTCCTCCGGGCGTGTGTGCGTGTGAGGATTTTGCGGCGGGGGAGGACAATGCGAGGGAGGACGATATCCTGATGCTTTTCTGCGCTCTCAACTGTCACAAATAAGTTGCCCATGTGGGCATGATTGCTCTCCTAGGGCTATTTTTTCAAATCATGTACTCTTTGAGGAAGACTCAAAGAACTCTTCTAGGAGGTTCTTCGACCCAACTTAGTAAAATATAAGCACAGACACAAATAATGGCCTACACCGTGGAGATATTGAAAGCTAAGTGTCACATTGGGATTCACACCATTTGCCAAATGTCTTTCATTCTGTGGAGAGCAATAATGTGTCATTAGTTAGCGTGATCTAATTGCGGCGTGATTACACCGTATGGCGCTGATATGTGTTTTTCCGCAGGGCTTCTTTGTGTCCGTCTTCTACTGCTTCCTTAATGGGGAGGTGAGTTCATTTATTCATTTCCCAAAAAAAAAAAAAATTAAGATTTGGTCAAATGGAAAATCCCTGCAGGATTTCTTTGTTTATCCGAGGCAGGTTTAACTCAATCACGTGTGACGTAGCTTTCATTAAGAAAGACACAATCGCGGCTAACGTAGCTCGGTGCATTTTTATGAGGTTGTTTAATGCAATCAAACTCTAATTGGGTCTCGTCTCTGAGTGGATTTGCGAGCTTGCCGACGTTAATCAAATACTATCTGACAGTCGGCGTGCGGAGATGAACGATCAGCTCCTGAGTGTCTATTCAAACATTGGCTGCCATTGTTGTGTGCTAATGAGCGAAAATGCTAATGTGCTTGTATGATGACATTTTTAGTGTTAATAAGAAAATACTAGGGCTACAACCAATAATTGATTAACATCCATTATTTCATCAATACATTGTTTACCGTAATTTCCGGACTATAAGCCGCACCGGACTATAAGCCGCACCAGCTAAAATTCAGGGATATTTTAGTTTTTTTCTTATATAAGCCGCACCGGACTATAAGCCGCACGTGCACATGAGATTTTTTACAAAGAAAGACAGTACACAGAAAGCCGTAAAAATCCATAAATACGTCAAAGTAACCTTCTGAATAAAATGCATTAAAAGTTCACATTAATTACAATTTGTTTTTGGTAAGCAAAATGTCAGAAGAATTGAATTTAAATCCTGATTGATTGGGTTTTAATACAATGGAGATGCTCCAAACAGCGCCACTGCTTTGTGTAATTTCTGAGTCACATGGCAGAGTAAGAGAAAGGGTTTAGAGCCCTTTGACGCAGGTCACCTAGCGTGCATTCCTACTAAAGCTCATAATAGTCACTAGCAACACAGGCAGAATAAGCAGCAGCCATAGTAGTGTTTCAAAATAGTATTTTTGTTGTTGTTTTTTTCTTCAAGATACCGCACAACAGTGGTCCACAGCCTTTTTACGAGTGTATAAAAGTGATCAAGTCATCACAAAAATCACGAAAAAAATCTTATATAAGCCGCACCTGACTATAAGCCGCAGGGTTCAAAATTTTGGAAAAAAGTCGCGGCTTATAGTCCGGAAATTACGGTAATTGGATTGAACTTATTTTGATATCAGCCCCTTTAGTTATTTTATAAAAAGACGTTATTTTAGATTGACTGAGTAGAAAATGCACAAAAATAAACTGGTTTGGTCCCGAACAAATCACAATTTCATATCCCATACTAACCTGAGAAGTTTTTGATCCTACCTGTGTCATGCTTGATGGCAGTTACGTCGACAAGCTTTTTTTGTTGCCGCAGGTTCGCTCGGCGGTGAGGAAACGCTGGCACCGGTGGCAAGACAATCACGCCCTGCGGGTGCGAGTTGCTCGAGCCATGTCCATCCCCACGTCCCCAACGCGGGTCAGCTTCCACAGCATTAAGCAGACCACCGCTGTGTGAAAACACACACACTGGTTAACATGCGTGGTGAGGACCAGCAGCCGCACTCATGAGGTCATCGGCTAACGGCGAATGGCTGTCCAACGGTCATTTTATCAAGAACCGGGACGGCTGACCAGGGTTTCAGCGCCGTCTTGGCTGGCGTGAAGCGGGTCATTGGTGGTTGTGGTCATTGTCCTTGTATTGCCAGCCATGTTGGAGCATTCAATACTTACAGAATATCGAGTTCTGTGACAATATAAGCCCTCCCAAAAGAAAGAACAGCGGTTTGTTTCACCCAAAACAAAATCTTAAAACGAAATGTCAAGCAGAACGGCATTTCGATGCTAATATTTCTTTTTTTTTCACTAATAACATCATAAAATAAAACAAACTAGACTGGAAGGGCTTTTGATACTCAAAGATATACAACTATGAAACGTGCCATTATTTACTGTATCGATATGCATGGATAAATAAAAATGCATCTCTAAACATAACGCATAAATAGGTCAACCAATAAAGCAGGAGAACATTTTCAGAGGTATGTGAAATTAGCAGAATTGTGCTATAGTTAGCCAACTGTGCTCATGCTATTTTTGACGACCTATTTTCTTTTCTATATGCGGCGCTAGCCACATTTAAGGTTTGACAGAGAAACGTGCCAAACCTCTCATCTTGTTTACATGATCTTTTTATTTATTTTGCGCTGTTTTGAACTGTAAATGAAAGACATTTATCGTGGAAAGTGGTTCGGTGCTTATGTCTCTTTCACTGTGTATATTTCCACAACTCCTCTTAATATACATTTGTAAAGTGTACATTTGATCAAGTTAGTATTTTGTACAAGTTTGATACATCACCCAGGGCATTGCGCTGTATGTACACTGTATGGGAACTGTCGTAGATGTTGTCCAGATGATACATTTAATATAAAGTCGTGCCTTGATTTATGAGTTCCATTGTTCCGTGATCACCATCTCTATCTCAAAACACTTGTAAATCAGTGTCAATGTGTTGCTGCAACACTTATCTGTTCCTTCAAGTGTGATGATACTGTATAACTGATGCTAATTTTATTAGCCCATTAGCATTTTCAAAAAAAACCTTTGTAATTAATTCTCTGTTTTGCGTTAAGTTTGACTATTAACTAAAGTGGGCGTGGCATTTTTAACTACAGCATATGCCAAAGTGCTGCTTGCTGTGCAGTTCACTACTACCAACTAGTATTGTGTCTCAGTTTACTAGTCCAAAACAAAAAGAATCTTATCAAAAAAAAAAAAAACCCTCAGACCCTAAAGACCCTAAGACTGGTCACTCAAAAGTCAGGGTACCAATTATATGTAAATGTGTGTGTGTCAATGTGTCATATGTGTGTACACAGATGCATTATCACTTAATGGTACAAAAATGTCCACATGTAATTGTATTTTTTTTTTTAAATAAAGAACAAAATCATTTGTTCCAAACTTGCCAAAGAGGACTCCAACATGTTACGTCAAGACCGTCTTATGAAAAGCAAGCATCTACAAAGTCAAATATAGACAAATTAGTATATTCTGGTGATAACCTTGTTTATCATGTACATCATACACTTGTTTATAAAAAAAGAAGCTGCGAAATCACATTTGATGTATACTGTATATAACGTGTATATTTGACCTGCGGATTTGATGGAAAGCAGTTTGCTATGTCACCTGTTTTGCCTTACAAAAAAAGAAAACCCCGTGTGTGTCTGTGTCTGTCTAAATGACATCTAGTCAATCAAAAAAAGAGTATTTCAATTAAAAGATAAACTTGGAATACCTCTGTGCTCTGGTTTCTTTATTACTTATCCGCTTGGGTTGCTTTCTAGCTAGATGTTAGCATACCAACTATTAGCATTGTACCTGTTTTACTAGACTAGAACTTTAGCACATCCATTTAAAAGCTTGAGATATTCTAGAATTAAATATAATGGTCCATTTAGCCTGTCCTTTACTTCTATGGAAAAACTGCTCACGTAATACCAACATTTCCTGGTTAAATGGAGCATAAAACTCGGCACCCATCCTCACATTAACGCCCCTCATGAGCCCACACACTCCCTGCTGCAACCCATTCCTCAAACAATTAACTGAACACAACTGAAGCACTATAATCATGGTTTGTTGTGTCAAATCCTGCTTCCCATGCTTGAAGAACAGTAGGAGGGACCTGACGCAATGGCAGTGTCCAGTCGCAGTAACATAACAGTACAGTACACTTCATTGTGCCCATGGCGTCTTTGTGTCCT
Source organism: Syngnathus floridae (assembly GCF_059516105.1). Lineage (NCBI taxonomy): Eukaryota > Metazoa > Chordata > Actinopteri > Syngnathiformes > Syngnathidae > Syngnathus > Syngnathus floridae. The sequence goes on along the minus strand of NC_142426.1, from coordinate 5,910,036 downwards.
CCAAATGCGTCGCGAGCAATTAGCTCCAACGCAAAAGGACAGAGGTCGTGTGCGCATGTTTGCATCCATTTAATGGCAACATGCATGAAAATATATTGTTCCTGTGCTTCCTGAAGAATTCAAAACAGATTACTTAAAAGTGGTTATTTATATAGATTATTTTGTAGATATAATTACTTGCTTCATGTTTAATCTGCATTTTTAAACTGCTGTGGAGAATGAAATTAAACAACAGCACCCTCGTGTGACTGAAGAGAGTTACTACTACAGTACTTCATAAATAAAAGGACTTCCCTGCCAGACATTTATAGTATTAGAATATTCTAAAATTAAATACCAATGTGTCCATAAAGTACTTTAAAACAAAATATAAAAATACTTTTTTCATGTTGACATTTTATACAGTATTTACAACTTAGTGTACATCTGTGGAATCTTTATGGGACGCCACATGAAAATAATATACAATTACTAGACCATGTATTTTATAATTAACAACATGACGTGAATTATTAATTCATTCCTTCATTCATTTTACGCTCATAATATACATGATAAAAATATACATGCAGATATTTAGAAACGAACAAAAACAGGTCGTATGCCGAATTGTGAGTCAAGTGTTTTAGAGGTAACGACACAGTGCCGTTTAGTGTCTTGTTGTTGGTAGAGTGGTCAAAAAATAACGATAAATAAACTAATTCTCAGCACGTAGTGTTGTCTTACAGGGCATAATAATCTAGCAATGAAGCGTGAACTCAAATTACATACCTGCAAATCACCCCGAGGGTTCGATCGAACCCAGGCGAAGAACCACTGAGTTAGCCATAGCTAGCGACACGAGCCCGCCATTCCTGTTCTATTTCCGGTGTCAGGTTACGTCATTGTGCCGTTATGCTTGTAGGCTAACAAAAATCGTAATATAAGTAATGCATTGTTAGAATGTTTAAATTATTGTTATAATGATGCAATTTAGTACATTTGAAATAGTAATTTAAAGTATTTTTGGGATTTAAAAAAATTAAGCTTTTCAAATATATTTGTGAATAATTTGAAATTTTTTTTGTTTTTTTAAACCTAAAATTATTCGCAATTAATTTAAAATTAAATGAGATGTTTTTATTTGTAAATATAAAGTAACTGTAGACCTTGAAACACCAATATCTCATATCCTTCTCTTCCGCTTATCGGGGCGGCAACTTAAGCAGAGAAGACCAGACTTTCCTCTGTCTATCCATTTCAAAATACAAATATTTTAACATTAATTTATAATTAAAATATAGTCGTGTAAATAACTAATCTTTTTTCCCAGGTGTTTTGTTTAATATAAGGCTACGCACAATATATAATCAATTAGGAACCTCATTTCAGAAACAAATACACATTCAAACCTTTTTTTTTTTAAATGTTCTGTATTTCTTCCCTTTCTTGCTTTCCATTATGAACAGTGCAATTATCTGGTACTACAGAGACTGATATGCACTCTTAAGATGTTCTAGTTCCAGTGAAATGAGGGTACAAAACCAATACAATCTGTTGTCATGATAACGCACAATAAGGCAGCCCACAGGGGACTCCAAAATCATGTTTCGTTCAAGAGGCCATGAGGTATTTGACAAAAGCCTCATAATTGATGCATCCGTTGGCATCCTCTTGGTTCTGCATCAGCTGCTCCACCTCATCCTCACGCATCTTCTCACCTAAAAGATCCCCAAATTCTCAATTTATCATGACATCATTGGATCGGACTACCAGTTATTTTTTAAAGTCTTTAAATACACTTTTGAAATAAACTCATTTAATATCGTGAGGAAGAGAGTGTACTGATCGCTCTGTTCACAGTCAACTAATCCAGTTCTACCACCATCTAGTGGCTGACAGTGGAATTACACCCACAATAAGCAGGGGGTGACTGTACTTGAATGATATTTACCTAGCGTAGCCAGCACGTGTCTCAACTCAGCACCCATGACGGTGCCGTTGCCCTCTTTGTCAAACACCCGCAAACCCTCCACAAAGTCCTCAAAGGTGCCCCGGTCTTTGGCCTTGCAGATGTGTTGGTGGATTGGCAGGAACTGCTCAAAGTCCAGCATCTTGGACTGCATTTCTGCGGCAGATGACGTTTGGTTAGGTCCACACGCATGCTAACGCTCTCGCTAAAGTGTAAAGTAGCAAACTTGACACACCTTCAGCTTTGGGCTTCCCGAGGACATACATAATCTCCGCGTTGGTGGGATTCTGTCCCAAAGCTCGGATCAGATCACCACACTGGTCATAGGTGATCTTCATCTCGCTGTTGGGAGTCCTATCGAACAGTTGGAATGCGTCTTTGAAGTCTGTTAGAGCAAAAGAAATTTAAAAAGCAGCCACTTTTAATAGCGTCAAAAATTTCCCGCTGGGTCATTGCGACCTGTGACAATGAGGCGCTCTAAAGCAGCCTTGCTAGCATAAGCCCCGACCCACACGCAGGCTATCAAGTGAAACAAGTTTTTGTTTTTTTCTATATATATTTTTTTTAAATGTCCTCCCTCCTTGCTCTTTTGCCTTCTCTTTGCACACTCACTCACAGCTGACCACGAGGCACTCGAATTGAGCCATACCAGGAGAGTGTTGAATTGCATCACTTAACAGGAAAGGACTGATGATCAGCTGTTGTCTCAATGTTTTTCCACACATTAGTCACGAGATAGACCCTTCGCCCTTCAACAAATAGCGTGCACGATGAAGGCCTTAAAAAGCATACCTTCGATTTGCTCGGGGGTGAATTCCAGCTGGCGAGACAAAAAAAGGCCACGTATCAGATTAAAAAGGTTGAAAGAAACGAAACAACAATAGCAGCGCGGTTATCAGATCGAGTTGCAGCCCCGTTGTCATCGCCGTGTATTGTCACTGACCTTGGCGCCTCTATCAACGACTGTCTTTTTAATTTTAGGCCATGCAGTGTCAACGCCGCAAGGTTGGGGGTGGTCACACGAAGACCAGGAGCTCATTTGTGCTACTAATACAAATCAACCCGTCACAAGACATTAGCAAAACTGGCAGTTTTTATCCTTTACATGTTCTATTTTTTTATATTAGGGTCGGATTTATCAGAGGGATAATTCTATTTTATATAACTTAATGTCTTTTCTTTTATCTATCAATAAATGTAAATAATCACAAATTAAAAATACATCCGTCGCAATGTCTTATTTTAATATTTCTTAAATCGGAGATAGCGCACTGGCAGCATCATAAGGGATTAAAAAAAATATATATATATATATATGAATTGTCATTTAGCCAAACAGATGAGGTTTTGACTTTTTGTTCCCCTTCGTCTTAAATAATCTGCCCTTTGAGAGGTTCTTTACATTCTAATAAAGCAAAATCCGGAAGATATCATGACTCCACGTACACACACGTTTCATATGAATATTGTGTGGGTGGCTGACTATTCTAAGAGATCGTGTGGATTTATGCCAGACTACACAATTTAATAATACAGAGTAATATGGCTGCCAATGTCAACACTAATAAACCTGCACTACCGGGTGTTCTTCACTAGATGTCACTGTTTCTCCTTCCAAACTTACTTGGCTTTTCGAGGTTGCCCCTACTTCATTTTATGCACATTTCACTGACTCCAATTCTGTTAAACACACCCTAATATCTTGATATTGCAAGCCTTATTTTTTTTATACATATTATATTGGTTTCGTCAATTATGTACAGTATAGTGCAATCCTTCATCCTAACAGTCCTTAATTCATTTAATTATTGGGCATTTTAATCTTAATGAAATCACCCGGCATTCACATTCCATTTCCAATCCCTTTTGAATGACACATGTTGTGAGAGTGTTTTTGTTTGTTCATTTGTTTGTTTGTTTGTTTTACCGTGACAGATGAGGAGTTGAACACGGGGGTCTTAGGGCGCTCGGGTTCTGGTGGCGGTTTGGGAGCAGCAGCCGCAGGTGGGGGCTCGTCCTTCTTCTTTGGGGCCATGGCGAGATGCTGTCAAGTGGTGATGAGGCTCCAGCTAGAAGTGACTCGTGCTGGCCTATTAGGTCTCTTTATCTGGTGGCCCCAGGTGCCTTCTCCACCCCTTACATGCCTGATGGGGCTGCCAACAATGGTGGGCGCTCTATAAAAGGATATGGCTTTGAGATTCTATTTAGGACAAAGTTCCAAGTGGGCGTTGACACCATCGGGATGTTAGAAAAGCACGTTTGATGGAATCTAATACATTTCAAGCTACTGCCCTCGCCCACTCTTTGTAGCAGTGACCTTGCTGGTAAAAGATGGATTTCAGATGGCTTCTACTCACAGAATCAATAATAATATATTTCTTAAAAAAGAAAGAAAGAAAAGCCTATTGTGGATGGATGATGTTTTTTCAGGTTTGTAACACAAAGTAGACACTTGTGCCTTGTTGATGATTATCACTAAAAATGAATGCAACACACATTCAGTCTTATTTATTCCAAATCATGCTTGGCCACTGAAATCAATGGACATGCCAAATCCGTTATCACACACAAAACAGCAAAATAAAACAAACAAAAAAACGGTTTGTGATGTGTTTTTGATTGAAAAGTAAAAGCAATCTACAATATAGCACTGTGTATAAAAATGAGTAATATTGGAACTGTAAAAGAAAAGTGTCTGTCAAATCATTTTGGTGCTCCTGTTGGTTCCTGCCTTGTTTTTTTTTGGGGAGGGGGGGGGGGGAACGACAGTATAATGCAGTTTTACACAGTCCAACAAATACTAAGCACATGAAATACACATTAGGATGTCACCAAAATACTGTTTATAATTCACTGTGGACAAAGCCGAAAGGACAGCGCATTCATAATATGATAACTAGCAGAATATTAAATCACGGATCTGCTACATCTTTATTTGTTTGGACACATTGAAAAGTTTTGGTTGTTGTTGCCTGATCTAAGAATTATGTTCAAGTTATAAAATTGAGTGAAAAGACTCATTCGCTGCCATTGACGAGAATAGAAGTCAAATATCACGCGCTGGGCTGACAGTGAATGAGTTCATAATAATTTTATTATTCTGCTGCAATTGTTCTTTGCTTTTAGACTCTCTTTTGTTTTCTTTTAATTGTGCCTGCTATTTTATGTGTGTTCGGTAACCTTGAGTGCCTTGAAAGGCGCCTTACAAATAAAATGTATTATTATTATTATTATATGTTAGTTAATTAAAACAAATTCCATCATATTCTGGAGGTGTGGGTGCTGATAACAATGAATATCACTTGGTCTTAATGGAAGTCGCTCCTCTCCCGAGTGCTATTGTGGCTCATCATTATCTTTAAATAGCTAATGAGAAAGTTGACTCATGGACAACATATGTCACAACGCAAGTGTCCCGCGCTGCCCACCGGGTGCTTGTCACTGACACACCGCCGTTACGCCACATGAGCAACTGCATCCCTTCAAGCTTTCAGAGCATCAGAGACACTTTGCTATTCTAGAGCGGGCACCGCCGTGCAACTGGCACGTCGTGTGGAAAGCTTCCTCCGGGGCCGCAACAAAAGCGATTGTTTGTACGACCTTGGAAGCAGCTGTTCACTCTGTAGTGGCCGTTACGCAATTCCCTCGGAGCAGTTTGAAATGTGCCACTCAAAGTGTTATGTATCGTGTTGATAAAGAAACTACTTCGCTGCTACAGGGTCATGTAAAGAAAATGAACAAAAAACCCTTTTGTGATCTTGAAAAGTGCATTTGGGTGAGTTCAGGGGGAAAAGTACCAACACGGACCTGCAACTTGCACTTAGCAGATGTTTGCAAATGTGAGATTGTTCTGATACAACACAAAAGTATTTTATCGTCAATGATAATATTAATGAATAATTGCTGTTGAGAGGGTGACATTAGAGGATTTGGACAAAGCCAAAGAATGGCTTACTTGATTATTAAAATAGTTGTCGATTACTCGATTAATTCTGACTACTCTAACAGTAACTGAATGGTAAAATATCTGTGACAATTGAAGGGATGGAAATTTGGATAGAATCTTGGTGGTTCTGTTTCCGGGGCAGAATAATATTTGACATTTTTGAAATACTTATATAAATGTATGTATAACGGTGATTTTTTAAAAACAAATTGATGAATGTGCATATCTTTGTTTAACTCCTCTTGTTTAAGAAGTGATTGTTTGAAAATATTTTCTCATTAATACTTCTCTATAAAAATACATTTGTCTGGAAAAACAAGGAAGTGTCAGAAAAAAACTCCTCTCCTAAAAAAAAAAAAAACTTCCTAGAAAGAGGCAATAATCCCAAAAGGTCAAAGGTTCCTGAGCTGAGAAAAGCCACTGTAACAAGATGGTGTTATTGTTTGCCTGAAAGCAGGGTGAGTGTCACTGAGCCTCCGAGCTAGCGTGCACCTGAGCCACACTGCCCTCCTTTGGTCTTCAAAAAACAACACCAGCTCTCTGGAACCAGAAACTCAGCCAACTGAAGCTTTCTTCTCAATTAGCAGGCGCAAGGGAAACTCAGTAAACGACATATTGCGCTTCTTCATCATCCATCCACACGGTGATTCCTCTGACTCAATTTGTTACGTCAAACGGATTCATCGGCTTGAATCAATCAGTGGCAGCCTCGCTGTGATGCAAGACCTCTAATTGCCGAGTGGTCTTGACAAGTGTCGCTGGGTTTAAATTGCTTTTGGATTAATGCCCATTCCTTTTTTTTTTTCTCTTGGCCCAATGAAATTCTGCAAATCTGCAAGCAGAAAATGACATTTAGTCTGGTCAATTCTAAAATGATAGCGCGGGAAAGTTTTTGATATTCTCCTACATTCTGAGTTATCCTTGAAGACACTGCGAGGAGGAATGCAATCTTCTCTGCGGAAAATCAACAAGAGAATAAAAGGTCACGTAGTGACTTTTTGTTCATGACAGCTATCATACTGTCGCTCCGTCTCGTCATCCTCGGAATAACCTTTCCGTAATGGGAACGTGTAGGCTACGTTCATTATGGAGGATGTTGCTGCCGGATGAAGGAGGGAAAAAAAAAGTTCAACCATGAAGGGATTACTCGTAAGATGCACGTCTGTCAAACAAGAGCCGAATGAATTGTTGAGATGCTCTTTCACTGTTTAATTCCTCATGGAATAAAAACGAATTAGCCGTGCTACGCTAGTTTATAACTTCAATCAATTAAGAGCAAACGAAGCGGGGTGCAGACATTCATTTGTTTTCTTGGGAAAGAAAAAGGACACAGCGAGACGGCAGCTAGATGAAAACGGACTACTTGACAACTCCGTGGATTATTTACCTCATTGCCGCTTTACCATAATTGCTGGAGTGCTGCTTAATTTGACACTGCTACTGATGAGAACTTAAACACTGCAGTCAATCAGACTAATTAACGAACATATGCAGGCACAGTCATGAAGTAGTGATTTAGATTAGCCTCATTCAACCTTAAACAGGCTTTTCATAAGTCAAAGCTTATTTGTTGTAAATATGGATCACGGCGCCAACAACATCGCTAGGCAAAATCGGCCACCTGAGTAGAACGTGAGGAAAAATAAAAAACGCAAAGTACTCTTAGTTAACAAATCTAACCACTGTGATTGCCCATTTAGCTCATTTCCTGCAGCGCTTAAATGTTGCAGTGGAATGTCATACGCTGAATGTAGCATGATGTCGGATCACTAATGGCGTCGCTATTGTGCCGACTTAAGTTTGGTGGCACCACATGGGGGGTAAATTACCAGGCGGCTGGATAATGAATAACGTCTTAGGCCCTGTCCGCAGTTTGCGTCATCGTCCGCCCAAAAGCTATTTTCAACTAGCTTTCACTTGCATGCATGAAGGCTGACACAGAAATACGCTTTGGGCCAATGAAGCTCAGCACTGCCACCTAGTGGCAGCGGTCAACCTACTCTCTTGACTCCACTTGCAAAAGCATATTTATTTTCCATAAGCAGCAATTTTTGTAATTTTTTTTAATGGACTCGACAACATTATTGGATTGGTTTCGAGTCTCCTTTTAAAACTATCAAAGGTGTCTGCAGTCCTGCATGAATGCCCTCAGGAGCCAGGACCACAAAGGGTTTTATAAATTGATGCTTTCGAACCTTGAAAATCAATCTTGAAACACACAGGGGAACTAATGAACGACCTGTAAAACCGGTACGATGTATTATTTCTTTCTAAGCCTAGGCATGACAGCAGACGCGCCATTCGATTCTGAAAGATGAAAGAGATGACTGTTGCAGAAATCATTATGGCAGGAGACAAAATAGTGCATTAGCACCTCTGTGTATTCTTAAGAAAGACAGAGGAGTAGACTGACTCTGGCAATGTTTTTTTAGGTGGTAAGGTCCAATTTCTGCTTTGTGAGTTACAATTTGTCCATGCACGTCTCCTGCGCTTAATTTAAAGGCAATGACAAGAGCCTTTACCATTGGCCTGGAAGCAAGTTGGCTGTGTTTACACCCACACCGGCGCAAACACCCCTTTCTAACTACACCTATTTTCCAAAAATAAATATTTGAGTGTTTTGAGGTGAGTTATTATTTTACTGTAAAATTATATTCAGCCTAAAGCCAAAATTATTTTTTTATCTTAAAATTACGCTCTTATTGTTGACTTTGCTAGAAGCGCGCCTGAAGCCAACTTCAGCCCTTTCTTTTTGTGCCTTTTGTGATTATCATAAAAAAATTAAAATATCTAACCTAAGATAATGAACAGAGCTGAATCAATAAAACTGAACTAAATAAGATGGAATAGCTCCAGTCCAGCCAATTGTGCTTGGCTAATTATAATGGGATGCTTCAAGCCAAAAATGCCAGGGGCAATTTTTACCCCATCCTTGTCCGCAAGTGTTTTAAAAAATACATTAACTTATGACTACTTAATTAACATTCACCGAAATCAAGGTTGCATGGCAGATTTATAAATACATTTTGATCATTATTCTCACACTGTACACCAGGGGTGTCAAACTCGTTTTTTTCGCGGGCCGCATTGTAGTCATAGTTTCTTTCGGAGGGTCATTATGACTGTCAACCCAAATAAATGTATGAACACCTCATATTATATACACAGTATAAACTACAAAACAAACTGACAAATAACTCGTTTTCAAATCAGTAAAAACTGGTCAAATATTAAAAAAAATATTTTTAAAATTGAAGACAATTTGCAATTCTAGTAATGACACATGAATTTGATGCATAATTTGTCTTCGCGGGCCACGTAAAATGATGTGGCGGGTCGTATCTGGTCCCCGGGCCTCGAGTTTGACACCTGTGCTGTACACTTTATATAAGTATGTTGAAAAAATTGTGTTTTCTTACGCGTTGAGTCCAGTCAATAATTAGATCTGTTGAGCGGGTCCAACATTTTGGACACAAAAAAGTTGATCTGATTTAACATGATCAAAACACCGGCACTTATTCGGGATTAATCCCTCGGGGTTAATTCCTCATCAAATGCATGAATCGTGAAGTCAATATTTTAATTCCTAATCAAGAGAGAGTTAAAGACGGCTTCTGCATTCTGTCTGTGTAATTCAGAGTTACAAGATGCGCCCTTTGAGAAGGCTGCAGGGTTAGGGGCGGGGGGTTGCGAGGCGGTTTGGCCAAGGCTGCACGATGTGTTGAATGTACAGTTTGTTTGAGGGGCTGAGAAAATATGTCACGTCGCGAGTCGTGGTTTTTACTCCGACGTTAGAGAGCGGAAGCCAATGAGCGGCTACTACCTGTCTCCTCTCTCTCCCTCCCTCTCTCCCTCCCTCCCCTTTTCCATGCCCACATAGTCACTCACTCACGAGACTTGCAAGCGAGCGAGCTTGTCTTGACACATCTGGAGCGAGAAACTTACTTTTCTTTCGTGCGCGTTTCTTAACGTTCTTTCTTTTTCTTCATGTTGTTGTTGTTTTAAGGGGGAGATAAGTTGAGATTTTTCTTTCGCAAGGATTGTCATCCATTCTGCCGCACATGGAAGACGCGATGACGCCTCGCAAATTGATGCGTCAAAGTGGTAACTATTGAGAAGAAAAGTCTTGCTGTTTTTAGTCATGGGGAACCACGCCAGCACCGGGGATGGTGACAACCTTGAGTGACACCCCCTCCCACGGCCGCCCCAACAACCTGGCCTGGGACTATTATTATTATTTTATTGTTAATTTGACTGCACGTTTCTTTTGGAAGACGTGGCTGGAATAAAGCGTCATGGCTCCAAGTCTGAGGGGGATTTTTTTTCTAAAAAAGACCTAAAAATACAGCGTTGGTTTTTCTCTTCGCCCTACAAAGACTTCATTTGAACTTCCCACCGCAGAAGGCAGAGCGACATAAATAGTGCTGACATGTGGATGTAATTTCACGAGAAAGGGAGGGAAGGGGTGTTTAAAAGACACACATGCAAAAAAAAAAAAGTGGTGGTGGGGGGGGATAAAGTGAGCACTGCTGAGCCTATAAACGTTCAGATGATAGGAAATTAAAAGACCTGCTGGATTACATGCGGGGCATAAGCAGCGACAGAAGCCAGATGGAATAAATAAAAAAAAAAGAAAAAAACACCACACACTCCTCTTTGAAGAGTAGTTTGAATCATTCAAATCCGAGCATCATCAGCATCATTTGGGAGAGGCCTGCAAGGACTCGGTGCAAGAAGTGACTGCAGCAGGTCAGTGATGGGCTCCACTGCGCTGCTCCACAGTCTGGATTTGCTTTTCCTCTCACTGCTCTGCACTTTCTGCCTGGTAAGAACTCTTTGTTTTTTTCTTCCCTTCTTATATTATGTCATGCTTGGTAGGTTGATGTGATTTTGATGTCACCTGCCAGGGCTGCTTTCACATGACACACATCACTTGACTGCAAATCATCAGAAAAGGCTTTCAATAGTGAAGTTTACAAGACTGTAAAAATCCAAACATCATACACAATGTTAAAATGGAAGCCTTGGAGCCACATCTGAGCTACCCACATTCCAGCAAACCAAAAAACAAATACAAACCCGATGAATTCTTCAGAAAACACAGATAAACGTTCAGTTCTTTATGAGGGAAGAGGGGAAATGTAGAAAACAATTCTTGGAAAAAATCGTAAAATACCCCAAACTCAATTATCTGCTCTGGCATCTGGGGTGGGGGGGGGCAGTGCCCCTGGAGCCCCCACTTTAGCTCCGCCAGTGCATCAATCTTATATTGCGACGGTTATTGATAACTTCGGTTTTCACTGAAAACACTGTTAGATTTTTTTTTTTGATACGCTTTGCTTTCATTTCATTGTTCTGATAACATGAGGCAGACTAATCCATGAGTAGCACTGCTTGTCGCACGTGACATTTTCACCAAAGAGACAGAAAATCATGTGAACACGCCACGGAGAAATCAACGTATTCAACTTTTAGCGAGTGGCAATGCAAGATGGCTGCCTGTGGTTTTCACTTCTCGCTATGGCAAGAAAGCGGAATTGTTAGTCCGTTCATACATCAAAGTCGGTTTATTCCTGCATTGGTGGTCTTTGATTGCAAACCTTTCTAAGGCTTGAGTGGGCCGAGATATGCAAAGATGTGTTCTAGTCCAACATAAAGACTCAGAACTGAAATGGTCCATATGGCAGATGGCCTGCCTGCCGCCACCGCCACGGCGCAGACTTGCTTCTGTGTGCCTTGGCCGAGGCTGCTGTGCATTCAGCGGGCAGTTTGCCTAGCTTCCGAAGATCAGCGCCTCTTCCCAGCGATGCGGGCCATCGGGGTCGACATTGCGCCCAACACAATTAAAGCCGGTGTCACTGATGTGTACCTGCGTTTAGCCCGGACTGTTTGCTCAGGCTTCCTCCGGGAGTTTTTTCTTTTTCCGAGCCGTGACCGACAAAAATAAGACAAAAAAAAAAAAGGCGCACGGACACATCAGATGCCAAAGCAAAGAGTGGAAAGTCTGCGGCTGTGTTTGTACAAAGAACACAAAGCTTCCCCAAAATTTCAATGCGCTGCCTTCCAAATATTCCAAGCCTTCACTAATGTTTTTCTCAATGTGCTGAATACTTCGACATGTCACCAAATTCCCTGTCGTCCTCCACTCTGAATTCTTTTGTCCGCATCTCAAACTTTGCTGAGGAGCAAAGAAAGCTCAGACTATATTCATATTTATGAAGAAGGAACCCAGGGGAAATGGTCAACACATTTTTTCAGCGCGAACGCCGGTCTGAGCGCTGGTGAATTAAAAAAAAAAAACACTTCAGGCTAACAACTGTCCTCACTTACTTACTTATCCAATTAATTAAGCAAGCGGAAGCAGCGCTTTGGGGAAATTTCAGTTGGACCTCATGACCGGGACATTGAAACTTTTGTGTTGTGCAGCACACACCGCTTTAGTGGATGTGATTATTGTGCGATGTGACGCAGCGCTCAAGCATTTTTTTAATCGGTGTCGAGCTCGACTTGTACTTGGATAAACATTAATACGCAAAGACATCGCGGTAGCGCAACAATTAAAATGTGCTCTGGCAGATGCTCAAGCGGGTAAAACAACAACGATGATGAAAGTCAATTAATTAGGAGAAAAAAAACATTGTGTGACTATTTTTTTTTAATTATAAAGTGGGATTATGCTAAAAAAGATTTCACGGGAATAAAACAACAAGAGGAACATTCAGTAATATATTTTTTTAAGAAAAAGCGAGCTGATCATCATCATTTTATGCCCAAAACATATTATTCATATCAATTTTACTACAGAAATCGGAAAATAAACGTTTATCCTATTCATCGCTTAGTTAAAAAATAACTCAATCAATTTATTCAAACAATCGTTTGCAAAAGTGAGGTGATTATCTTTTCTTCCTTAACTTCCTGTCTGATTTTTTTTTCCTCGCATGCAAATTGGCCAGGTCGCCCACAGTGCACATAATCAAAGATTCAGTCCGCATTTACACGACGGGCGACTCAAAGTATTTCTCTGATGAGTCGCTCTCCTGCCGTTGCCCCATTAGGACAACGGAGCCGCGCCAGGTCCAAATTGGGCCTTTCTTTCCAATCTGGCGTTCATATCTTTCTGGCTTTCACTCCTGCCAATTCACTTGACGTATTTACTCTGTATTATCCACGCCAGAAGCGTGTCAAGATTTATAGTCGTCGTTTGGAGTACATCACATGCATGTTGTCGCTGAGATTATGTGGTGGAACACACATTAGTAAAGCTTCTGGAACCACCAGCAGGGTTCTTTTCATCGTATATAAATATAAATGACGATATGTACGAAAAAAGAACTTGAAAAAAATACCTGACACAACTTGCCAGGTTGAACGAGAGTGGCCGGCTTTCATCAGTCGTCAGTCAACTTGTTGACTTGAATTTTAGCAGTCTCAGCCAAGATGCCGTCTCACAGAGGCGATCTGTAATTGACGGGGGAAAAAGCCTTCAGATAAAAATGTCATTTTGCCAACCACATATTTGATCTTTGAGGATTCCTCTAGGAATGTTGCTGACGTCACGCTAACGACGACGGCGCTCTTATCGGTGCTTCTTGATGCTCGGCTGTCTCATTGCAAGCATTTTTCAGCTACTTGTTGAGTCATTTATGCTGTGTCGAATTTTGCTGCTGTGTTTGGCTCAGGAAAAGAGCTTGTTTTCTTGACTTACTGTGACCTCTCACTGCTTCTCCCACCCCCCTCAACCTTTACATCTGAAGAAAGCCAGGGTGTGTGGAACTCTATGCCACTTGGAGACCTCCTCCTATAGATGTTCTTAGCAGTGATGACGTCACCGAAATGACGGCCCGCTCTGTTCTTTAATATGGCCCGCTGAGTATTTTACATTATGATGTAGCATTGATTGCATTAAGTTGGTCATTTTACACCCCTAAAATGTAATCTATTCATCCATCTTTCCATCTAGCTATTAAAGGTGACAAGATGAAGCCTGGCTCACTGGATAACAAAGGCCTGGCCCCTCAATTGTGCCAATTTTCTCTTGGCAGGAATATGATGAATAAATTGTGCTGTAATTATTGATAATTGGGACATTTTAATGAAAGCATGTTACATACAGACTTGAATGTGGTAATGTTTTTAAATTGTAAAAATGAAAACGATAATATTGGGTCTTAATAAAGTTTCTTACAAAATCATAATGATAAAATAGTAATTAGAAAATTAAGAGTAAATATGGGCATTTTTTCCTTCTTTCATTCAAAATACATTAAACGTGTGCATGAATAACAGTCCTCGGATTTTTGCTTTGTTTGCTCTGACGTCCTTTCATCAATGGTGACAATGGCATCTGGGATCTTTTGCGTCAGCTCATTGATGTTCTCTATCTGTGCCACACACACGTCCTTAACATTGATCTGCTGAACCAGGTGGCCAGACAATTGGTTGTCTCTTCCGATATATTAGTCTGGGAAAAGTGTGATTGAGGAATTCCAAAATTTGATTAATAGCTTTGATGGGAAAAAAAACCCATCAAATCAACATACCTGGTATTTCCTTTTTACATTCTAAATAAAGTTTGCAGACTTTTGTTTCCCTTCAAAGTTTTAAGATCTGTCATTGTGAATACCATTGTTAGCACTTATGCTAATGCTTCAATATCACTTCCTGCTACTAGCTAACAGAAAACAAAAGGTTGACCTATCATAAAACAAGCAGTGTACAGGATGCCTGGCATTATTACAGATGTGGGTGCAGTGACTGATTACATTTCCCGTTGGGTTTATTTATATGAGGTACTATGTCAATGTTGTGCTACAGACCTCCCGGCGGGCGGCGATATGCTTGGAATCCTGGAGTAGCCTCCGTTGAGTCCACATGAAAATCCTCGGTTACGCTTCGGCGATTGTCTATATCTGCTGTGCCCCCACTGTTTCTCCGGGAATAAGTGTTTAAAATATACGGAATTCTTCAGGCACCCTTCACAAGCTTTACAATCACCACAATCGTCAGTGAAACAACATAAATTCTGATTGTAATCGGTCAATTTGCCCCCAAATGATTACAAGGTCCGGATGATTGCGTATCTCAAAGGTCACTGCAGGTCAACCTGACTTTAAAGCTGTTGACCTAAAAGACTTCTTTGGAGTTTGTAAACAATGCGGTTTCGTTTTGGGGGCGGGGCTTAGCTGGTTTAGTTTAAAATATAAGATTAGCATCAGAGTGTTTAGATAGGAAAGGATGCAATTTTCTTTTTTAATTTATATAACAACTTGAGAGACGACCTTTGTGACTTTTGGGATTTCTGGACCTCTTTGGGTCCTTGTTGGAGAACCTGATGTGCAGCTGTGACCAACCTTTTTTTGCACATTCTGCACCACAAGGCCTTGATAGTCTTGGGATTTCACTGTAATCCGCAAAAATTTAAGACACCCTGCTCCGGATGCGGCAAAGCAGCCCCAGAACATAACCCAAGCCTCCTCCATGTGTCACGTTAGGCACACTGTTGTTGTTTTTTCTTTGTCGGCTGTAACCAGCCATGTATTTTAATATATATATATATTTTTAGCTCCTGTTTAGTTTCGAAAACAAATGCTGAATATGTTTTTTTTGTAGCATCTCGTAGCACTTGTTTACTTACTCGTACGTCGGTCTCTTGTATGAGTATTTAATCCTCTTAATGTACATGCGCTAATCCTCTACATTTTACGTAATCAGGTCGGCATTGGAAACAAACGGCAAAAGAGACAAAACAAGACTAATTGATGTAGTATGTCATGTTTGTAACTGCACCTTGTTGGGCTTCTCAAGAAATGTACGCTTGTTTTCACTAAGACCATGTGGTTTGCTCTAATTCCTGGAGGGCATCATGGGAATTACTGTACATGGTATGTGTGTTAGCCCCCCCCTTCCTTCCCCATCCTCCCACACATACAACACTGCTTGGGGGCCAAAAGATGCCACATACATTACGCCCAAATGAGTGCCACATTGAAGGTCATTGAAGATGTGGCACAACGGGAAAGTCGTGTGCTAGTTGCATGTGGAAATGAAGCTAATCATGACTATTTTAAGGTCTTGAAATAATAGCAATGATTGTAATTTCACTCGTGGAGGCAGATTACTTTGGTCCGTTATTTTATGGATGTGTTTATGCCAAAAAAAAGTTGACAGTTGCCAAACAATTATCCAACACTGTAATTCTGAATTTTTCAGTGTAGTCGGTCAGCCACTTAAATTTTTTTTATTCAGTTAGGTACCAAAATTATGGGCAAAGAAACTGTAAGACCAAGAAAATTATTCTGTAGGTCATAGTTGGGCTCAATTAAGAATGGGTCACTTACACACATTTTCTCAAATGGGCACCTTATTAAAGTCAAAGTATGATTTCCAGCTTGAAAGGTTGGCAGACATTTCACGAGCAATTTCAGAGTTCAAATTGCCTCGCATAGGTTGCAAAAAGTGATCCGTGAATTAACGCGCAATACTCCGAGTGAGTTAAAGCAGAAGTGCTGATGATGCTTCTGCATCTGAATTAGAAAGATGGAACCGGCCCCAATCCCCTCGGCAGGCACCTGATTGCACTGTTGACACGGAGATCAAGTGCCAGTTTTGCAAATGAAGTCAGAACAATGCCCCTCACAGCCCGGCTGTGATTCATCATCCATTCATGAAACCTTTTTCTGAAACAATTAACCTGGGAAAGCTTTTAGGTATCTTCAGGGTACCGGTTTTTCCAGTGCGTATTTTGGTAAAAGTCGCATTGAAAAATGGATGAGCCCATTAGAAAAATTCCTGCAGTCCATCTTGATAAATATTGTAGCGCCCTACATTCTCTGACCTCACTGTTTCGGCAACCAGGTCAAAGTAATTAGATGGACCTGTCGACTTGACATCAACACTTAAATAAAAAAGGGGGGAAAAGATATATATATATATATATATATATATATATATATATATATATATATATATATATATATATATATATGAAAGCCTATAAATAAATAATACACATGACATATTGAAGGGGGAAAAAACCACCATTTGAATATTTTCAAACTCGTCTCGCGCTGTAGGTTGTAAAAGCTTCCATGATTTGCCGGAAGCAGGGCTACTTGCCTCAGGTTCATTCCCCATCTTATTATCGTGAGTCAGTATCTGCAGGTGAAGAGCTCCACACAAATTGTTACTTACGCATCGCAACCTCCACTTCCTGTAGCGATCAGGCGGATCCTTCCAGCGCATCCTTAGCGAATCTGTAAGGACAAATTGATTCGATGAAGCGTGATGGAACAGTGTGCGAGCTTTTGAGAATATTTGCTGCATGATGTATGAAGCGCTGAGGACGGACTACAATATGAAATATTGTAATTATATTTCCTATTGCGAGCCAATCTGCGTGTTTTTGGAACACGTTGTGTATATGAATAAATGATGCATTTGGGAAATGTAATAAAACACGCAACTCTTTACAAACACATAAAGCACGAAAAGTGTGCCGTACCGAATGGAACCAAATCCAGATGGTCCCGCAAATATAAAGCCTGCCAGGAAAAGAGTTCTAGAAACATTCTGTCCATTTACAGCAGCATCTAATTTTTGATTAATCCCCCGTCGGCCAATCTGTCATCAAAGATGCGATTTTGAAGGTAAATAGCCGCGTGAAGTCTGCCTTTCCTGGCCAGCTTGCACTTCATCACATACAAGATATATATGTATATAAAAACACACATAAAATATTTACCCTGGTCGCTGTAAAGCACCTCTATTATGGGAATACAGTCAGATGTTTGTTTTCTCGACTTGTTTTGGTCATTTGCCATTATTTGCACCATAGGCTAACATTGACTTCCTTGTTGTTGGCATGTATTCAACGACGGGGTCTCAAGGGGGGGGAGTGGACTTTCCTGGATGTTTTTTTTTTTAACCTCCACAAACTAAGGAGCAAAATTATAGCTGGGCCTAATCTTGTTTTGAATGGCCGGTGAGGTATCTTGGGACGGGGAAGGGGGTGGGGGGGTGATACCCAACATGAATATGTTACTTTAGACGCATGGCATCGCTTGAAGCGTTTCATGGATGAAGTTCCGGGATATTATGAAGCATGTGAGTCAGTGCCACTCCTCTTCAACGCTGCAATTTACATTTGACGATAAAAACCGCAAGCCGCAAAAAAGACTGGTTGTCCTTTGGAAACGCTCGCAGACCGCATTCTGACTTGAAGCGCCGTTTAGCTCCTAATTATACCCTCCCTCGCTCCCTCCCTCCATCCATCCGTCCCTCCGCTGCTCGCCAGTCTGAAACGCGCTCCCAGATGGAAACAATGTGTGCGCACCAGGCCGCTGCAGCTGGAGTGCTTTGTCAAATTAAGAAGAAAGGAGGACGATTCGGATATTATATAAGTGATTTAATATAGCAAAGTATGGGTCAAGCCTTAGGAATTTAAAAGCTACTAATGGTTATACAACAGTCATGTTATTCTAATGGACCTGCACACAGTGGAGCCATGCGCGAGGTCACAGTCATAATAATGTATATTTAGTCGTGGTTGAGTGATTATGCTCGTACGTGTGGATTATAACGATCATCGGCTATAAATATCAGTCTTTTAAAAGCATGCATTTAGATGTAACCAATAGTGTCGTCGTATCAGCGTTCATTGTGAATGATGCTAATCTTCCTAGCTAAAAATAAAACGATGTTTATAGAAGTGGCAAAAACATGTCAATTGTGTACGTATTTGTTTTGGATGCATTACAAATAATATAGTAGAATATAACTCAAATGATCTTTCCACATTCAAATGAATTGAAACGACATTGATCCGTACCTCGGAAGGTAGACGGGCTGACGACTGGGCCACCGTGCTGCCTGTGAGTTCAACCGAATCTATTTTTGACTCATGACGCAAGAGTAGATTTATTTCATGCTGATTTATTGCACAGTTTTCTTTCATTTTGATCCTTTGTTTCATGCTCGCTGATTAAATGGAGGGTGGAAGGCGCCAGCTTTTGCCTCTCATATTCACTCTGGGGAAGTTCAGGAAATGACTTTGGTCAACCGCAAGTTGCTCGAGGAGGACGTATACGTACGTCTTGAAAATGCACAGTCGTCCCCCCGTCTGCGTCCTCACATTTCCCCCTTTTTTCTTACTTGAAGTCTTATTACTTGCATTAGGTTTATTTGCGAAAATCATTTCAGTGTTCCGTTACCAAACGATCCAACTGCAGCGCCTCCTGTCCGGGTTTGCGTGTCTAGTATACAGTAGTAAGCCTCACAGGTCTTAAATACACTTCTCCCAATATTGGTCTTATAGAGCGTTGCCGTTTAAGTCATCAAGCCACAGTTTGCGCACGCAGAGAAATAGAAACTTGCGGTTTGCTCAAGTGGAGTTTGTATTCTCGCGAGCGGCTGATGAAAAAACATGTATTTAGACGGCGCCATTTTCATTTTGGCTCGCTGTGAAATGCACAGAAAGAATGCTGTGTTTTGAAATGAAATACAGTAAATAAGAATGTGGATGTTTCTCCACCAACCCCCGCCCCCGCCAGCGACTGTGTTGACTCTGGCGGTTTGGTCGCCAGCCAGCCAAGGCGGAAGACTTAGCAGAAAATAATCAGGGGCCACGCTCATTACCCAGCATCCTCTTCTCCAAATGCTACATAATATTCCGAACTCGGAGTGCACAGCGCATGCCTATCAATATTCTCATTCTCAGCTATTTGATCACAACTTAATGGACAGGCTAGGCTAGGCTAGGCTAGGCTAGGCTAGGCTAGGCTAGGCTAGGATAGGATAGAACAGGACACCACACTTTCATTCCTCTGAGAAACGATTGACATGGCTCAGTAGGTGCTGCTGTATTGGTTAGCAAATTGTAAGCTCAGCATTTAACTAGTTCAAATCTTTCTGAACAAGAGCAGTTATTGAACCGAGGAAATGCAATTACCGTATTTTCCGGATTATAAGTCGCACCAGCCATAAAATGCATAATAAAGAAGAAAAAGACATATAAATCGCACCGGAGTGCAAGTCGCATTTTTGGGGGAAATTTATTTGATAAAATCCAACACCAAGAACAGACATGTCATCTTAAAAGGCAATTTAAAATGAAAATAGAAAAGGTAACAACAGGCTGAAGGTACGGTCTGCTAACGTTACATAAACACATAACCAAGGAACTGAGAACATATTAAGAGTTATTCAAATAACCATGGCATAAATAACATGCTAACAAGTTTATCAAACCATCCGCGTCACTCCAAATCATTCAATCCAACAAAATTTTCAACCTCTGTGTCACTTTTGAACAACTCCGCTAACCCCGGAAGTAGAAGATGCGGTGCTTCCTCTTCTACATGGCTACCGTCAGACTCATTGTCAGTTGTAGTTCCAATTATTCCACAGGCCTAGAGCCATTTAGTGTGAAAATAACATGTGAAATTATATAATGTGTTAATAATTCCACACATAAGTCGCTCCTTATGTAACTTATAGTCTGGAAAATACGGCACCTAATGGGGGTCCGCTACTGGGTTTCAGAAAACGCAATCCGAGCACTTCTGATGCAAACTGTCGTATCATCGAACTCGTCGCCTCATTTCCCCGAGTTCCAAATGACACTCCCGCTGAGCGCCTTCATCGCAAATGTCAAGTGAGATGCGGGGAAATCCATACCGATGACAAATGCGCACGCTTTCAGAATATAAGAGTTCATTTGTTTCCATTCAAAATGTAACAAAGTAATCAATGCAGTGATGAGCTGTCAAATGGGCGCACTTTGCCAAAGGTCCTCCGCTCGAGCACGCCAGGTGAAAATAAGAGAGCACGTCCCGAGGGCTCTCCTGTGGAATATTCTATATTGACTCGCCTGAGCACAGTCAACAGGTAGCATCTGTCCTTGTTCGCCTGAGGTCCAATGTTATTCCGCATGCGGTTATTTACAGTGGGAAGCCATGAGCGTCTCCATTCTGCGTAGGGCGTTCAGCTGCGGCAGCAAACTGGACATCTTTATTTCCAGACCCAAAATAGCCAGGGTGGCGGTTCCGACTGACGCATTGTGGTTTTGGTGCACCGGGGGAGCCTACGGCAGGGCTCATAAAATTAGGTGGCGGCTTTACAATGCATCCACTTGCATTGGAATGAATGCAGGCAATAATCCACAGAAGCCTTTTGCGGCTACACCAGTAAAAAAAATAGCAAAAGTACTGTTTTAAGCAATGAAAGCAAACAATCAGAACTTTAAAACAGTTCAAATAATGTATTTTTGCAAATAGTGGCGGAATTGTGTTCCGACTCAAATGCAGATGAGGAAAAATTATTTTTAATGCCATAGATGATATTATGAGTTATAAACTGTAATCTGAACACACTTAGATTTTTTCTCCAAACTATTAAAAATATATAGTTTACAGATTATATGATTGTGACAAATTTTAATTTTAAACGTTTTTATTATCCCAAGTGGAGGGGGTCACCAAGGACACGTTTATTTTTGAATTGATTGTGAAGTTTGGTGCGTGCTGTGTTTGTGTTTCTTGCCTCGCAGCATTCCAAAATCACCTCCAGGTCAAATGCAATTCCCATCATAATGTAAATGTGCACACTCCAGAAGCGGTAAACGGTGACATTGATTTTTTTTTTCGTTACGAAGAATTCGCAGCGGAATAGAAAATTGTGAGACCTCACTTGTCCTCGGGCTACAACATTTTTTTTATCGCTTAAAGTCAAGGAGGAAAAAAAAGATAATAGTTTGAAGGGACACTGTTGACAAAGGTACGTTTATGATGTATTGCTGCTGTGTACGATTACTTTGCTTAGTAAGAGCTTTTGATGTGATTTTCTGATGTGAAAATATTCTACACCATTTTCACACTGCCTCGATGACTATCCTTCAATAAATAATGATTTTTGTCGCCTGATATGTCAGCGTATCCACTGCTTTGATCCGATGTTTCCACGTCCTTCCTTCTTGTCACACCGCATTAAAATTGACGAGTTGCTTTTATGTGTTCTTGGCCTAAAACGGATCCCGGGGGGAGCAAAGGGTGAGTTTATGTACGGACCTGTTTGAGAAAACGTTTCCTCACGCTTGGCGCTGTTGCGTCACACTAAAACTTGACGTGGAAATAAAATCGAGTTTCTGTCTATTGTCATCTGATGAAAGGTCGCAGCTGCTAAATTAAAAGCTCGGACTTTTATATATATATATATATATATATATATATATATATATATATATATATATATATATATATATATATATATATATATATATATATATATATGTATTTATTATATTAGCTATAATATAAATAAAAATATTTTAAAAAATTTCCTTGTATGAAAAAAAAAGATGGAACTTCCAAAAAAAATACAGCTTTGTTTGTGGCATTTTCTGTTCTATGTGTATAGTGTGTATGTGTGTGTCTCATGAATTCAATCTGTGCAAATCTGTTGAGGCGCACCTGCTGACCAGCTTTTATCATCTAGCCTTTTGACACCGTCTTAGAGTTCAAATGACCTAAATAATACAGAGGAGAGGTGGATAAGGATCCGCGATCCGACCTGATTTCTCTGAAGCTTTTGTTTGACTAGATTCAATTAAACTGCCTGCAAATGATGGGTGTCACAGCTCCAATTTTGCTTGTAAGTTGTTCAACATACCATGGTTTTTTTTTTCCTCTCCCTGCAGGCCCGTGCAGATGATGTACTCACCAAAGAGGAGCAGATAGCACTGCTGTTCAAAGCCAAGCGCAAATGCGAAGGTCTTGTCAAGTCGAGGCAAGGCAAGCTTCCCGGTGAGTAGCAAAGCCGAGCTGGAATTTATTTAAGGCAAAGGCAGGTGGCTGCAATTTTTCATTCAAGCAGTCAAGCTTGAAAATAACCCCCTTTCTTTTAAGCAAAATGTATCAGACAGCTTGTAAATAATGTGCTGCTTGTTCTTTGCTTTGACAACCACAATAACAATAATTGCAATAATTGATTTAATTCAATGCATCATGTTTTCCTCAAATTAATAAAATTTAAAAAAAGTCTGGATACACCAGAATGGGCTTGTTCCAGGGATGCACTGACAAATTCTCCAACCCAATCCAGTCGTGGCAAAATTACAAGGCTCATCAAAGGATAATAAAAATAACCATGATAATGATAACGTCATACAACGACTTGCTTCCCAGGTCAATCAAATCAACAAGAATCTTCTGATGAGAACCAAGAAGGTCAGAAATAAATGAGAAGTCGTCCCGTACTAATATAATGAGTGGCTAACATTTCATGAGACCACCTGCCGCAAAGACCATCCCAGCATCATCACGCGCTTTAATGCGGACGTTTTCCATTTCAAGCCGTTATTACATTTGCAATCAATCCAACTTCGTTACTGTTAATTGGATTTACGGGAGTGATTTCCTGTGGCTCTATTGACTCGGAAAATTTTATGTCAGACTCCCGCCAGGCTGAATGATGTAAAGACGTGTTGTTTGGGCAGGTTTGCTGCAGCTAAATGGTTTCATTGGTCCGACTGGGCTTTGCTATTTCGGGTTAGAACTGAGGCTGAGAGGATTGCACGAGTGAAACATATGTGACATGTAAAAAGCAATAAGCAGCCATGTATACTGAGAAGGGGGAGGGGCCAAAAGCAGCAGTATAGCGATGACTCTATGGAGCTTCAAATCAATGGCGTTTTAATCAAAGATCTTCTGTATGTGCAATGTAAATGTCAATTTCTCGCTTCACTGAGTAATTAAAACGCTAATAGCTTCATCTGCAGTTGATCTTTTCATCATGCGTAAATGTTGCAGAGATTGATGTAATGTATTTTTATTTGGGGGGGGGAGTCTAGTGCTAGCTCATTTTTTGGCCATCAGTGACAAAATGTACAAAAAAAAGTTAACTTCTGTTTTGTGGAGATAGGGAGCATGGACCACAAAAACTGAGGGCGCATTGAATATAATTTTTGGTTGAAAGCCACAAAGCTTGGCAACTAATTACGACAATGAGGCCCAAAGTGCTTTTGTGTTTCCTTTGCTTTCCTTGCGGTGGAGCCAAGCGGGTGATTATTTGTATATTTATGAATGTCTGAGGAACATCAAAATCCAAAAGAACCCCGACCTCATTGTGGTTTTCTGTTCGCTTGATTGCTTGGAAGGATATTTGTGATTATCGTAGCCAAACCGATATTTCTGTGCCCGCCTCGTGAATTGCGGTCGCGCCGATCGACGATGCGTAAACCAAATGTTCCATTAAAAGTGTTTGCTTCCAGGATATGGACACAAAAGCTTTTGTTTCTCCCGGTATGATATTTCCTAATGGTGGGTTTGAGCAATATCCAAGAATCTTGACTGAGATTGTGAAAATACGACTGCAGGCGCCAAACGGTTTTGATTATGATAATAACAGGTTTGTCCCTCCAAGTGTATTTAAGAGCCACTGCAGCAAGAGTGTCCGTGGTGCTCTTCTGACCACCAGCCCACTTAATCTGTTCTGACGGGTCAGTGTGACTGCGAGGCTTAGTGTCACACTTCAGCGGCACATTTGGACTGTTACCTCATTTATTTTTTAAGTGTTATTTCACTGCACCGCCGATTTTGAGATTTTTTTTTTTGTACAGTTAATATCTATAGTTTGAGCTGTTGTTTATATCAGATGTAATTCCACTGTTGACCACTAGATGGTGCCACACTTCTATAGTGTTTGAAAGAAAAAGAATAAAACAGCAAGTATTTTAGCACAGCCTAGTTTTGGTTGAAAATGATTGCTGCTTTTCATACCTACAGAAAGTGATGGAAGGGTGTGCAATTTAAAATGTACAAATTTTGGCTTTTAAATTTATTTGCATTGCTGAAAATATGTTTAAAGACCTTAGAAAAAGGTTAACAACTGTGAACTGGATCAAATCTAGCATCGAGAGTTTCTAAATAGGATATTTCTATAATTAGCATTTCACTTATTATGGGGGTGGTCTGGAACGTGACCCCTCCTCGGTTCGATGTAGATGAAAAAAAAACAACAATAATATAATTGTAAATATTGTGCAGCCTAGTTTTAGTGGTCACATTTCAGTGGAACAATCCCCGAGTTACGCTCCATTAGGATCCTCGCATGCCGAGGTCGCTGTTCACTGACCTCCTTTGCTTGTTGAGACGAACAGTTAAAAGAGCCGTGATTAATATTTTACCTAATTAACGAAACGTACGTGCCTCATGCATTTGTCTTTATGTGGATGGATAAGCACGTAGGCCGTGTTCCTATTTCTGCTTGATTTAAGGCTTTTCTCTTTAATGACCCCATTAAGGGTCTCTGCCATTGCGCTTCACAAAGTAGCATTAGCACAAGCCTCTTTTTTTGTTCAAGATTGCAAGCTTTTCTAAATACTTATCAATGACATTATTAAATCAAATCAAAAGCACTCTGGCACATCCATTTCACCACGACAAACAGCGGAGCACCAACGGCTTGTTGAAAGCCAATGAAAGCTTCTCGATGGTCCGTGTAAGTGTTTACCCTAAAGTGGTGGCAAGGCGTCGGACATGTTGGAGCGTTTTTAGAAAGTTCGACCAAAGTTATGCGGTGTGTTGTTGCTTCGTGGTGTGACCTTGAAAGTGCGGAAAACACCCAGTGGATGACGGCGAGTGTGCAATTTCTCTGCCCGTTTTCGGGGATGCAGTGGCTTATTTCTGTATTTATCTTCCCTGACCACCCGCCGAGGCGCTTTAGTTGTCTAGACAGCTGTTTTTTTTTTTTCTGTTTTGTTAGAAGATAGTCGAAAAGGCCCGTGGGACCATCTCGCAGATTTGTGGATACGAACACTCCCAAGATTTTTAGATTTTATTTAGCTACACGAGAGGTTCTCCACACTTTGTAAGAAAATACCATTCTAATGCTGGACACACAAAACGTAGATTTAAATAAAGGACAGGAAAAGTGGTAATGTCACCTAGCTTTTTTTCACCACCTGTTGGAACTGCTGACAGTTGTTAATGCACTTTTTCTTCCCATCCACTTTAAAAATTTCTCGTGCGCTAACGTTTGAATTACAGCTGCACTAAAGCTCCATCAGACTGCCTTAATGTCATTCTGCATTTAGTAAGAGTAAAAAAAAAAAAAAAAACACTCTGCATTCTATCAACTTTCTTTCTAACTCTCTGCCTTCTTGTTATTTGTACTTAAAATACACCAGACAAGCTTCTCATTGAGGGGAAACACACTGAGGTTGGCTTCGGGGGAAGTGGGGGAGTGCAGCGCCCAGGGATGTGGGATCGATGCCCCAGACCTCGCTTTGGGTAAAAATAAGCTGGAACTTGCGGTCTATGCATAGAATAACATCATTGGGGAAAACGGAGAGCAGCCGTTTTGACATCTGCGGGATCGTAATTAAAATCGCGCCGCGGGTGTCGGGCCAATTTGCATCACTAATAACACATTTCCTTTATAGTCTTTTTTTTGCGTTGTGATCATATATTATATAAAGTACATATACATATATAATTTAGCCCTGTGTAGGTGGTCCTACAGTAAGAGGACAGGATGTGTGGTCAGGGGGAGTATGTTCTTTCAAGTTTAAAAAAAAAAAAAAAAGAACAATATCGTCAATGCAGGCCCCCTCCTCTCCTTTTGAGTACAGGAACTTAATGGATGGACTGCAGAGAAAGCATAGTTTTGGTTTTATCCCAAGCTAGTTATTAGTGGTCAAAGTCCGGCAGATGTTTTCAATAATGACACGATGTAAATGCCAAACCGCACGCCAGGAATTTGGGGTGGGGTGGACGGTGGAAAGGGGGGACGTTGTTATCAGAGGCCTGTGGTCCACCAGTCTGCTGACAATCATCTTACGGGCCTCTGGAAGTGGGGCTGTTTTGTTTTGTTTTTATCTTCAAATCAAGCCCCAATGTTCTTTGGATCGTCTGTTATAAAATTCGAAACGTTGTATTGTATTATTATTATTCTAATGAGTAGGCTCGTATCTTTGACCTCATTAGTGTTTTCTGGATCCTTGACTTTGGTTGTGAGGTGGGCCACACTGTTTACAATGAAGATCTATCTGCTGGAACCTTTCAGCATGCTTAGAATGCCACGATTTGAAGCCTTAATTGCATTACAATGACTGGAAAATGGAAAACAATGTGTGCTCTCTGCTTGACCCACAGTGCCATAAATGGCTGCTCATTTACATTCTGTGTAAAGTACAAAAATGTGCCCCACTTATTTTTAGTTTTCTCACCAATTCACACTGCTGCTTTTGTGCAAAGCTGTATGTGATGCTATTTTGCGCTACTTTTGTCTCCGTAGATGGTTACTGCTCACCCGAATGGGATGGCATTGTGTGTTGGCCTGAAGGGGCTTCGGGGAAGCTGGTGTCCACTTCATGTCCGGAGTACATCTACGACTTCAACCACAGAGGTGATTTCCTTTGCCTTAAGTATTATTGGCTGGTATCAGCAGCCTCTATGAGTATCCAATACCTTGTCAATCACTGCTAATCCGGTGATGTCTAACCGTCGATGTTAGTGAATGAGTTCAAATAAGCCTGATATTGGTACTCGCCAATCCCTAGTATAATAAAAATTTACCTGATTAAAAAAAAAGTCTTTAACCACTTTTATAAATAGGTAAATGGTTTCATTAATCACCGCATTAGTCATGCCCACCTTTGTGTTTTCTAATGTGTATTACTGTCATACAAAAAAATATTTCACACAACAATGTCAAAAAAAAAAAAAGATAATTAAGGCTTTTGTGCTTGCTGTGTAGGGCGAACGTACCGCCGGTGTGGCAACAATGGGACGTGGGAGATCTCTGCAGCCAATAACAAGACGTGGGCCAATTACAGTGAATGTGCAAAATTTCTCTATCATTACAACCAGAACCAAGAGAAGGTACGGCTCACACTGCATCCTTTGACATTTTCCCCGAGGTGGGCTTTTGGGAATTCCCTCCCTAGAATTAATTGAGTGCCCCATACAGTCAGTTTGCCATCTAATGTTATTCCAATATGTGGATAGAAGTTCTTCCATTGACATATAGCTTGAGATGCTGCAGTGTGTGTGCCTGCATGTGTGTGTGTGTGTGCATGCTGCTCAGATACATCAGCTATTAACTCATTCACTGCCAACCCAGTTAATATCTTTGACTGTCAATGGCACTGAATGAGTTAACATAGACATGGCTAAAATGAGTAGACTGGCGTGGCCAAAGTTTTATGCTTGTTTGTGCAACAGCCGGTCGGCCGGGAGGCGGCGGGGTGTCTATCGATGCGCAGCTGGGGTCCGTCGGCGTGCAGCCGCAACTTAAGCGCTTTCTTTCATCCCAGGGATGTAGCGCCATGCAGACAATGGTGCGCGTCGCTTAGATCAGCCACGATTGATAGCTTTGACATCACCGGCTCACAGCAGTGCTTTTATCAAAAGGCTTTTTTGAAGATTTTTTGCTTCCACGCAACATCAAGACTGTCAGTAGGTGATCACACAAATACATTTCACCAAGCTTCAAAAGGAGGATATGATTGTGTGCTTTGGGAATCTGTCAGCATAGCTTAATGAGATAGAGGGAGCGGGGACTAGCTTTTTTTTTTTTTCCTTGAAATTTAACATATAGGAAGAGATTACAGAGAAAGTAGTTTGATCAGAAGATGAAAACTTTCCATTTTCTCATGTCTGGCTGTAGTTTGACTCTGTACAGTACTTCCGATCTAATTGGCTCCTACACTATAACGAGAAAAAAAAAGTTGTATAAGCTTAGTTAAAGTCGGCCAATTTGACGACATATTATAAGTGATGCTGTGAAAATTGGCGAATTTTGTGTTTTATGATCATTTTGGAGCGAAGCTGGAACTAATTAACGTCAATTCTATTCACTTCAATGTGGAAAGATAATTAGATATATATACCAAGGAATGAATTCAAGTCTTTTTTAAAGCACTACTAAACACGGACATATTAGCTGTGGCGAAACTTCCTTTGCTGTGCATAATTAAGCTCAATCACATCAGTCCCGTTTCAATACCTACGCCGCATATGATCATCATCATCGTGGTGTGAGAATCCACCGTGAAGTTTAGCACGCTGGAATGTACATAGCAGATGTGACCCAATGAGACTTGGATTCTTTGCCATTTACTTTCTTGTGGTCTCATTAAGTGTTTTTTCTTTTTTTCAACAGGATGTCTTCCATCGCTTGTACCTTATTTACACCGTGGGCTACTCCGTCTCGCTGGGGTCGCTCATCGTGGCTGTGGTCATCTTGGGATATTTCCGGTGGGTCGCTGCTGTCAGTATGGTCTTCATCAGCCAGCCGCATCCCCTGGAGACCTTTTTTAACACGGCACAGGGTTGACGCAATTAGGAGGAGTGACAAAAAGAGGAAGTCACAATGATGAATGCTTTGTGCGGCGGTATTGACGACTTGCTGATAATATTGTGTATTTCCCATATGACAAGCAGAAGTGGCAAAAGTACTGAGGCTGTAGATTGGTGCGGCAAAATAAGCCAATCAGATAGAAGGCATGATCATCATCTCTGATAATAATTATAACAAATGTAGACATGTTCATCAATTAAGAGTCAGTTTGAGCTTTTTTTTTTTCTGAAACATTTTGCTGAATAATTCAAAGACATATTTTTTAATTAGCATGGCTTCTTTCTCTTACCTTTGTAGCTTGGCAATTAATTATTGTAACGTGGAATTCGAAACGAATAGATGAATGAAAAGATAAATTACAGTGAGTATATTTAGGCTAAAACATTTGCCTCACTCCAGTTTTACAGTCAAATAAATGATGATGATGATGGCAAGGAGCTCTCATTCAGTCCGCTGATGTTTTTCATGGCCGCTTTGGGACAACCTTTGGCAACAGGAAGTGTCAGGAATCGACACTGTTGACTAACGTTTCCACGCTAGCCGTCAGAAGGCTTCAGCGCCGCTCCCCCCCTGGCACTCTGCAATATGTTTGGGGCCAAATGAGTTTAATAAGTTATCCCGAGGGTCCATCTGACATTCCGTCTCCACCGTTCCAGAAGCACTCAAGACAAGTCTCGCCTCAAACACGTCAGCTTGGAGACACCGGTGCTCCCCAAATGTTTTCTCGAGCAGGGACAGGCGATATTTCACATTAATGGGTGGGTTTCCCACCAGGGAACTGTGGAATCGATTACTTGTCACCCAATCAATAAGCTGCCTTGTCAAAGTTTTAGCTCATTAAACAGGCAAGGAATTCTGGATTGTATTGGGATTAGCGATATCGACAATCGGGTTTATGTCAGCGCACGGTTCTAAAGAGGCACGACCTTGCTGGAGTTAATGTTCAAGCCATGTGCTGGTGAGCAAATAAATTCACCCCGAGAACATATGTTTGTAATTGTGTTGTTGTTATTGGCCACGAATGCAACATCTGCTAGTTTGATTTAAGGAAACTCCCAAGACTTCATGATTTAATGAAACTCAGAAGCCTTATTTAAGCATGTTTTCAATTAGAAATGAAACTTGAGTCATATTTTATTTGTATATTTATATATTATATATATATTTATTTTAGGACTTTGATAGGGGTAAAAAAAATCCTCAATGAATAAAAAAAAAAAAATCATACATTTGATAATACTGGCTGTAAATGCTGACTCGTTCCAGTTCATAATACTTTATTAAAAAAATTACAGATGAAAATATTATCTAAAAATGCTGCCCCATTTCTTAGCATATTGCCCACCAAAGATTGAAAATGAATATCCATTCAAATAAGACCATCCAGCCTGCTCTGAGACCTCTCTGTCAGGGACGTCAGCTGATCTATAAGAATGATTACTGTCACCCCCAAACATCAACCACCATCTTGTCTGCTCTTAGACGTCTACACTGCACCAGGAACTACATCCACATGCACCTCTTCGTGTCCTACATGTTGAGAGCTGTGAGCATCTTCGTCAAGGACATCGTGCTCTACTCGGGATCCGCACTGGAAGATGTGGAACGTGTCACAGTGGAAGAACTCAAGTCCATCACGGAGGCTCCTCCATCCAACAAAGCCCATTTCGTACGTGCAAAAAAATATATATACTAATATATAAATATATATATTTTTTAAATATATGTATAAGTTGAGACGCTTGACGTCATCAACACACACATCACACACATGTAGTGGTTTACAATCCTGCGTACACAACAATCACCAATATAAACCGTTTCAACATCCACGCGACATAATCAATACATCCCGGAACACGACGCCTGACAATAAAGAGCCATCAGTAATCAGCGCCGAGTGGCCTCTAATAACGCAACAGTGTAACAACTCGGCAGCAAGCTAGAGGCGAAGCACAACTGGAGCAGAATCAATGGCTGACCAAATCAGCTCTCTCCCCCGAGACCTCCGCTCATTCTGTCGTTACAACCGCACTTCACGTTAAGTGCATCATTCTTTTCAAATCACGCCGAAGCAGACACAATGGCTTTTGTTATCGTATTCATGCCGCTGATTCTCAGGTGCGTCGGTGCGCTCTCACGAAAACTGATTTTGTTGCTCTGGCAAGTGGAAAGGTCAGATCGTGGATTATCTTGTCCTCATTTACGAAGCTTCAGATAACACCCTCACAAAACACCTTCCCAGCGCTCAAGATCGTGTTATTCATGGCCTGATCTTGTTACCTGGCTTTTTATGTCGTGTACGAAAAGGTCCTGTTTCAAGCAGGTACTTCCTTATTAACGGAGGTGTGTATTATTTATATTGCTGCTGTGTGTGTGCACAGATTGGCTGCAAGGCGGCCGTGACGCTTTTCATGTATTTCCTGGCGACCAACTACTTCTGGATCCTGGTGGAGGGTCTCTACCTGCACAGCCTCATCTTCATGACCTTCTTCTCGGACCGGAAATATCTTTGGGGCTTCACTCTGATTGGATGGGGTGAGTAGGTCAACATTGGATCTAATAACGTAGCGGCAGACATTCTGGCCGCCTTCAATTGGGTCGTCACGGCGCCTGCATTGTACACACTGTGCGTATTGTTCACATCGGCACAGCGCATACAATGTGGATGCCGCGTCGGCCCGTCGTCGTCGCGGGTCAACAAATCTGCGTGGATGGCTTCTTATTTCTAAGCGTTTGAAATATTTGATTTTGCAGGTGTGCCAGCCATGTTTGTGAGCGTTTGGGCGACAGTGAGGGCCACGTTTGCGGATACAGAGTGAGTGCATACTGCTGGTTAAAGTATTTCGTCGATTTACGAGGGACCCAAGTGAAGTTGGGTTTGATACGATACTATTATTTTTTTTGCATGATAATTTCTTCAGTTCAGCCAGCGAGTTTCAATTGAAATCATCCACTTAGAGAAATGTTTGGGTACTTGCAGACATCTCAGATCACATTGTTTATCGAACACAGTTGTTGGAGGTACCGAACCCCACCAGTTTCATATGCGCATTCACCGAACCCTTCGTTAGTGATTTTTTTTGTTTTGTTAAATTCTAGACATATATTTTTTTTACTGGTGCACAAAATGAGCCATGCATGAACATCACCTTGTTCAAAGAACAAAACCAACACAATGCATGAACTCACAACAAATCACATACTGGTAAATCAGAATTTACACAATAAATCAGGTTTGTTCGGACCTCCTCAGTGGAGACTCTGTCGAACCCCTGAGACCGACTCACCGAACCCCTAGGGTTCGATCGAACCCAGGTTAAGAACCACTGATCTAACGCTTATCCCCGTTTTGTTGTTTATCTTGTCACAGATGCTGGGACTTAAGTGCGGGCAATTTGAAATGGATTTATCAAGTGCCTATACTTGCAGCTGTTGTGGTAAGCACGTGGTCTCTATTGGATATGACCCCCCCCCCCCCCCACTGTGAAGAAAATGATGGCATTTCATTCACACCGCCTGTATTACAGCTTCTGGGAAAATCAGACCTGTCATTACAGCCCTGTTGTTATGCATTTACCTTTTGGCAGGTCAATTTTGTCTTATTTTTAAACATCATCCGAGTCCTAGCAACCAAACTGCGCGAGACCAATGCAGGAAGGTGTGACACCAGGCAGCAGTACAGGTACATGATGATTTGTGGATGTTTGATGTCAGTTGATGTCAAAAAAAAAAAAAAAGGGGCAGACTCCATCTCAACAAGAAAGTAACATTTTCCATAGTCCATTATAGTCCATTTCCATTATTCGCGAAAAGTGTCCCACAAATTCTACCAGAGTTTTTGGACTTTCATCAAATCAAATAATTCCTTTTTTCTACCATTGCAGGAAACTTCTGAAGTCCACGCTGGTTCTGATGCCGCTGTTTGGCGTGCACTACATCATATTCAACGCGATGCCCTACACGGAAGTGTCCGGCATCCCTTGGCAGATCCAGATGCACTACGAGATGCTCTTCAACTCCTTCCAGGTACAATGTTGCCTGCAACCTATTTTCACCTTGTTTTTTTAGTGCAGGGGTGTTAAACTCATTTTTCTCGCTGGCCGCATTGTAGTCATAGTTTCTTTTGGAGGGTCCTTATGACCCAAATAAATGTGTGAGCGCCTCATATTATACACAGTATGAGCTACAAAACAAACCGACCCAAATATGACCCAAATAAAAGTATGAGCACCTCATATTATACACAGTATAAGCTACAAAACAAACCGACAAATAACCCGTTTTCAAATCAGACTAGTAAAAACTGGTCAAATAAAAAAATAAAAAAAGATATTTTTAAAAGTGAAGACAATTTGCAATTCTAGTAATGACACGAATTTGATGCACAATTTGTCTTCGCAGGCCACATAAAATGATGTGGCGGGCCGTATCTGGCCCCCGGGCCTTGAATTTGACACCCGTGATTTAGTGCATCTGACAAATAAACCATCATGTGGCC
Source organism: Syngnathus floridae (assembly GCF_059516105.1). NCBI lineage: Eukaryota > Metazoa > Chordata > Actinopteri > Syngnathiformes > Syngnathidae > Syngnathus > Syngnathus floridae. Next base: position 5,876,280 of record NC_142426.1, on the reverse strand, counting down.
AAATATTGTGCTGAACCTTTGATTATATTAATGCTTTCATTCGGGAGGTCTGACTTTGAGCAGAAAATGGCAGTGTCTGGTCATTACAATTCGAAAACAATGAACGCGAATTAGATTAGTTTTTGTTTGTTTGTTTTTGTTTTCACCAATTAAAAAAAATACTTTTAGCCTTTGCGGCGCGTATATTCAGCCACCAAGTATGACGCTGTCAAAGCACTTACATTTGTTGACGAATCAGTTTTGAAGCTTCTTTTGCGCGTCGGAACCACCGTAAATCCATCGTTCATATTGTCTGTGCACTGTTCTATTTCTTCTTGTGCCGAATCGCCGCTGGGCGTTTCCACCATTGCAAAGAAACGTTACACATTATGACAGCTTTGCGTTCCGCTACCGACACACCTTGACGTGCGTCAAGATTCAATCATAAACTTGTGTAAGAAGGTACATCCGGTCACATTTCAAAATAAAATATTCTTTGTCGTTGGCTCGCAGATAAACCAGAAGTACGTTAAGCTTTTGTCTGCGGCCCAGTCTAAAGTCTACATTTTATGGCCCATCGTGCTTCACGCGATTAGAAATATAGTATCAATTTATACAATTTATGAGGTCATCATTACTTGAGTGTATTTAATGCTTTTGTGACATTTTCGTTGGAAGTTTTTTTTCAAATGTGAATCACTGTACTAAACAGATGGCACACTCTCCTCTGCTTTCTTTTTGTCGCAGGGCTTCCTCGTGGCAATCATATACTGCTTTTGCAATGGAGAGGTAAGTCGTCCAATCAAACGTGAGAATACCAAAATCTCCCGGCAAAGTCACAGGATGCCTCTAAATGTACCGCGTTGTGTTCAAAGGTGCAAGCGGAGATCAAGAAGTCGTGGAGCCGTCGGACCCTTGCGCTGGATTTCAAGCGGAAGGCGCGCAGCGGCAGCAACACGTATAGCTACGGCCCGATGGTGTCGCACACCAGCGTCACCAACGTGACCGCCCGGGCGCCACACGCCCTCCACCTCACCACCCGGCTGGGCCCGACGCCGCTCAACGGGCACCGCAACCTGCCTGGCTATATCAAGAACGGCTCCGTGTCCGAGTGCTCGGCACCGTCGTCGGGTCAGGAGATCCACGCCGAACCCGAGGAGCTCTGCGCCGCTTCGGGGCAAAGGCCGCCGGCGGGCCTGGAAGCCGAGGTGGAGAAGCCCTCACCTATGCTGGTGGTGGAGGAGGAGCGGGAGACGGTCATGTGACGCTTCTGTAAAAATGGGGGAACCCAAAATGTTGTGGCCAAGACACTTTGAGCTGCCACAGTGAATGTGCAACAGTCTTAAAACGGGCTGTCTTTTTCAAATCAATTTCATTTCTTTGCGTCCACTGCCATCATTTTATGATTTTTTTTTTACATGTTGCCATTTTGTTGTTGTATAAAAAGGCTGGAGTTGCCAGGAAACAGCCTTAATAGATCTCACGACAGGCATGGAGATATGTTTCTTGTTTCGAAAAAGTCCTTATTGTTGTTAAAGGGAAGGCACTCAGGTAATTCTTGTACGCTTATGATTTTTCTTTTTTCTTTTTTGTATGGAAAGGCAGTGAAGCATTTAGCAACTTTTTTTTCTCCAAAATGAACAATCTTCTGCTCAGTCCGAGCTATTTGACGCAGTCGAAATGAATGTTTCCAGCGTTGCTCGACAATTTGTATTCGGCTACACTGGGGAATCTCCGAGCACGTTAAATGTGTAGCGAAGACATTTCTCGAAAGCTGATCCAGTGCTAGATACTGTATGCTGCTTTGATGATGTACATACAAGTCACAATGTTTACAAACGCCGATCAAATTGTTGAGCTCATGTTGTTGCAAAGTAGAGTTTTTGGTGTGGATGTATATTTCTGTTGTTTTTGTGATATTTGACGTGCGTACAGTAAACACTCCAAACTCAAAGAGCAACACTTTAAAATTCTACATTCCATAGTTAAACCAAGGTGATTTTTCGGTATTATTATTTTTTGTACATTGAGCAGCATGTTGCACTAACGGCTAGCAAATCTGCCTCGGTTCTGGTTTGAACCCCAGCTCCTTCCTTCCTTCCTTCCTTCCTTCCTTCCTTCCTTCCTTCCTTCCTTCCTTCCTTCCTTCCTTCCTTCCTTCCTTCCTTCCTTCCTTCCTTCCTTCCTTCCTTCCTTCCTTCCTTCCTTCCGGTCTAATCTTTTAATTTTTAAAACTAATTCACTCTTCCGTTCCGTTTAGTGTGAGCTACTGTTTTTGATCAGATCCAATCTGCCTTTCACTTTATCAGAGGCAAAATCAACTGTCCAGACATCTATCATGAAAATGTCACAGCTATGGACCGTCGCTAATTCAAAATAAACATCTGGAAAATCCGATGGTATTTGAGCACTTTATCGAGATGATTAAAATAGATATTAATACAGTCCTCTGTTCTGATTGTATCATGTCAAACGATGGTTTGGCAGCGAAGAAGCATAGTTTGTGCAAGTATAAAATGTCTGCTTGTTGTTGTCTTTTTGGATCCTGTTGCCATGGAAATAAAAAGGCCAAGTGTACATACATGCGTGTTTACAATGTGGCTTGTGAATAATACAATAAAAGTGTTAATTCACTGTTTCCTGAGATGATTTATTTAAGTAGAAAAGAAGTTTTTTTAGAACTCACATTTACAATTGTTTTTTTTTTTTAAATCATGTCATGAAAATAGTTTGTTTTGCATTCGGTCCGACCACTATTATGTCCATAAAGTCACTTTGGAGCTTTCTTGCCACCTCCTTTAGCTCCTCTGTCTCCGTTCTCTGCCGTTTTCTTGCCTTTTCCTTGGCCGCCTCCTTCCTTATCGGCGGCTCCCGCTTTCTTCCGCTCCCCCTCGTCACCTTTGGCACCCTTGCCTCCTTCCCTCCTCGCCTCCTTGCTCTTCCTCTCACCTCGGTTTGCGTCCACTTTACCCGAGACGGTGGCCACGGCCTCCGCATCTTCCTCCTTCTTGTCCTCTGCTTTGGCAGCTGCGAAACAGGACAGACAATAAACAAGAGGGTGTTTAGATTGCAGGCTGAAATGAAATCTGCTTAAGGAGGAGACATGTGATGAAGGCACATCTGTCGCCTGTGTATTCTAATAAGCTGTCTGATTATGACCTGATCCTTTTTGAAGTGGAAGGAAAAATCCGGAACAGTCATTATTTTACAAGTACCTGTGTACCAGGACAAGGTCAGCTGAGTTCGTAGAAATGGAGATGTATCTATCTAGCTAGCTAAAAAGTGCAACTGCTGAAATAAAATTAGGGGAGACACATGCGAGTCCTTGTTTGTCAAATTGTCACAGTCAGCTTTTAAGCGGTGCACATCACAGTCAACACACACATTTGTGAAAATGGCAGTATTGATTTCAGTGAAGAGCACAAGAGGAGAGTGTGAATAACTGGATTTATTTGTAAATGCGTCAGCCACTTGCAGCATCGCCACGTTATCATATTTCACTTTGCATCCGCATTCTGTTTGTTATGCTAATATCTACTAACACGTACAATACGAATATCCTGCAAAAGAAACATCGGGGAAAAAAAAACTTAAATGCAACCTTTGTAGCCCTTCCTTCTCACTATTTGGCAAGGACATTGTTGACAGTGAACAATGACTGACACGAGAGGTGGGGTCACTATTTGGCAAGCATTTACAAACTACTTGGCAAGCAACTATATTTGATTTTAACTTGAGTTACAATGGATGTTAAGAATTAGAGCCATGTGACTGCTCACAGCCAATCACCAGACAGAATAGGATAAATATACCAAAATCATGTCACTATTTTAAATACTATGATGGTTAAATTATTTTAAAAAACACAAAAAAATGTTTTATGAATTTTCTTCTTATTTACGTGTACTAAATGCATTTATGGCCCATTTCTAAAAGGCCAATGGGATTTTGTTACTTCACACATGATAACTACGGGTATGTTTAAATGTTACAATTTAACACAATGCCATTTTCCCAGATTGAGTAACAGAGGTGATGACAAAGTCGGAGGAAAAGAAAGAAGAAGATCACGCCGTTTCCGGCAAAGGAAGCGAGGCGGCCTGCTCCTCAGCGAGGCCAACCAGAGAGCGCTGACTGTCGGTACGACTCTCGCTTTGGATCTGCTCGGAGAGCGTCTGGACAGCGGACGCGTCGGGAATAGCTGCCAATGACGGTGAACACAAAGGAGGGAGAAACGAGAAGAGAAGAGGAATCAAAGGAAGGAAAAGGGAGTATGAGGGAAGTAAGAGAAGCAATCAAGACAGAGGCAACTTACATCCCGGCACCTCTGTCAACTCGTTAAGAGGTGGCACCGTCTCCAATGTGTTGGCATATTTCTTGGCGGCCTGTCGCTGCGCGTGACGCGCTTCGATTTCCTTTTTGGTCCTTGGAATTCGACATTTGAAAATGCAACACAGTGTGATCACTGGAGAGAGGAGAAGAATGACAAAGATTGGGTTTTTATTTTGGTCAGTTGGTTAAAACAATCAATAACAACGTAGCCAGACGGAAATGAGGATAGCATCTAGCATGTGGTTAGCAAGCTAATCCTCTACTCTGAAGACACATCTGCCCTGGATGCCACAATTTACAAAGCAGCTTGGTGGTGTTATTTAAATTACCAAGTGAGGACTCGATGGCAAGGAGGAGCCCACTCTCGGTCTGACAGCCAAGAATAGCCACGGTAGCATGTTAGCTTGCAAGCTAACCTTTATTTGAGGTGTTTTGGTTTCACCAGTCACCATAAATTGTCACACAATCATTAAAAAAAAACAAAATGGCATCTCGAAAAAGGTTTTGGCTGAGGGACAATTTGTGGCTTGGTGTCATGTCTCAAGTCTATTCAGGGTTGCACCTCCAGGATCAAGCTAATATTTTATTTTAATATATTTTGTTTTAATTGAAGAAGTATATAGTACTTTGGTCAATTTTCGGATACGTATATCGTCCAAGATTATGACTTCAAGCTATGGGATAACTTGTGACAGGACACTATCCGAACTGTACTTCAGGATTGTTGCCAGATTGTCATGTACAAGCGGACCCAAGAGAATGGCAAGTTCTTTATTGATTTGCAACATACGACACCAAGCTTGGAATGACAAGGTGCTAATTGTTTCGTGAAAGACGGCTAATGGCAGCAATAACGCAATCTCTCCAGAGAACTGGCTTCCTGACTGCGAATGGAATTGAGAGCCGAACCTGAAAGCACCACAGGACGACTAAATCTAGTTTTAATCCAAGCACAGGTCATTCTCGGAATTGGAGTGGCGTAAATGCGTCGTTTTAGTCTAATTAGATCATTTCGTGCAGTGTGAGAGTGGTAAAGTCATTAATGCCAAGCGTACGACTTGTTTTAATAAATAGTCTGCTGTGTTTGAGCTCGGGTCGGGTAGACGAGCGACCGTGGAGTGTCACCACCTGGCACGCACATGCTGTGAAAAAGTCTCGTGACGCCAAAGCATTGCATAACGGTGTCATTTAAAAACAACTTTACACAACATGGCGTAAAGACATTATGAAACAGAAGGTCAAGAAATTGAAGTTTGGCAACATGTTTTGCTTTGTTCCAATCGACATTGTCCTGCTCCTGCCACCTGGGGGCGGTATAGTAGTCATGCAGATTATACAGACTACAGAGTAAGAAGGAATATTAAATTAGATAAAGAAAATGGATGTCACTTTTGCTATATTATTATTTGTTGCTCCACTACTTACCTGGCAGACAATGGGAATTTGTAAAACCAATTCACGACTCGATTGTAGGAAGAGATGAGTGACTTACCTATCGCTAAAACAAACACAGCAAAGATGCCGATGACCTGCCATAAGCGCAGCCCCCAAAACACCACAGTCTCTGATGTGACAGGGTCCGGCTTTTTGGGGGGGTCTGTGGGTATAAGCTGTTGGTGGGTAAAAGAGAAGACCAAAAAAATATATATGAATATTTTGTATGTATATGGAAAAAGAAAAAAAAGTAGTTTCTTTTCCCTCTTGCCAAAGTTTTTTTTTTGTACGTATTCATCTATCTGAAGCACCTGGTTTATCAATGCGGTCACAGCTATGGCACACACGTCTATGCTCAATTAGAAATCTGCACATTGGCGCCACTTGAATTTGTGTTCTCTTCTACCTCTCGTTCCACTCTGCAATGTTTCACTTTTCAATCTCCAACATATAACACAAAGCATGTGAAGAATACATAAGTATCATTGAATGTTTTTCAATCAGTGGAAAAAGTTTGCACACCCCTGCCACAGATCAATGGATAGCGTAGCATAGCAACGACTTAATTAGATGTCAGGAAGCTGCGGTGGAAACTCGAGACTTGATCGTACTTGGGTGGTCAATAGATCAGGAAAGGCCCAATTATTATTGCATTCGCTGCTGTCGCCGATACATCAACACTGTTAAGTGGTGCGCTAGAAAATAAAGAAAAACAAGGTCGCAATAAATATATCACCATTACATTGTGTTTCGCACTGCGACTGTTATATTAATTAGACTTGTCTAATCTTTTCTTTTTCGTTTGAATTTCTATTTGAAAGTCCAATGTAACACAAATAGGGGGTACAATAAACCACATCAAATCACATATTCAAAGATCTGATCATGGTTTTTGAGAGCTGGCAATTTTGTGGTTGTTTCTTAACGCAATAATCAAAAAAAGAAAATATAAAATAATCACATTTTCTAAAAAAATCATTAAACACTTGAATTGAAGAGAGCAGCAATCAGCTCTCTTTCTCACTCCCAATTTCAAATGAGCCTTAATGAAGATATTCAGCGAGACTTAAATAACTTGGGTTATGTAAATTGCATCCCCTGCAAGGGAGAGTGTCATGCGGCGCCATTAGCATGTTAACCTCGAGCTTGCTCAAGGTATAAACACAACAAATAAAAAAAAGTACACACAAAAACACCATGCAGCTGCAAAAGACCACAATAATACAAACATGACGACAATTAGACATGTTTTTTAAGGCACAAGTTTCGGTAAAGAGAAAAACAAGCGTGTTATTTTACAGCAGCCGAATTTGATTACATCAATTTGAAACTGTTGTGGGCCGATCGTGTGACTGTCTGGCTCCATTCAGTGAAATTAATTCAAATGAGTACTAAAGTAGTGTTTTTAATAAAAATACTCAAAACTACTCTGATACTATGTATCCAAAATGTTACTTCAGTCATTTGAATGGAGGAAACGTAGCTTCTTCCCAAAAACCACGGCTTAAAATTGGCTACATGTTTAGCAAAGGTTTTATGCTTGACCCCTGAATCGACTCCGTCTTCACATTATTTCCATTCTATTTGAATCATTTTCACGTCGGGCATTAATGCAGGAATGTGTGTTGATGTAAAACTTGGGTTTTGCTCTCCCATTGTATTGCACATCAATAGCAACCCTCGCTCAATAATGGACCCTGGCAAGCAATCTGAGTAAACACATTGACAGCAATAATCCCAAGAAGATTAAAACAACACGTTTGCTTGTCAGATGACCTGTTGGAGGAGGAAGATGATGGTGATGAAGATAGCGGTGGTCTTACCTCGGGGTCTGGGATCTGGGACAGGACGCGGGACAAGCAATGGGACAGCAGCAGGAGGACAACCGCATCGCCGACCATCCTCGTCCCCTCCCTGTGTCCGCTGCCCCCCCCCCTCTGTATGACCGCACCGGCGCCAGACTATACCAGAACCTACTACCACCCCCCCTCCCCCCCAAACCACCCACCCACCAGCTAAGGTGATTAACGGCCGCTATCTCCCACAATAGTCTGCTGCCTTTCTCTGCTCTGATGCCGCAGTCCTCCACACGAGGAAGCCAAGGCAGCAGTTGTTGGGGCACATTAATTAATAAATAGAGCTGGTGTGCTTTACAGCCTGCTCGTCCTGCAAGGGACACCATACACACACACGTGTGGCGGACGGGGGGGATGGGCAACACGGTAACTGAGATGGAAGCCTGAGCATCCTGGTCTTTATTATCTGGCAGACCTGCAGACGAGTAAGCTAACATTGTCCACATGAATCGTGTTTAAAATGTATTTGCAACTCACAAGAGGCTCACATCTGTCTTAAGTCTGATAACAATCCGGATCAGACTTAAAGGTCATGTAACTGGTAAGCCTTTGCATTCATTAAGTAGCCAAAAAGTAGCTCTCGCTTTCATCAAGGTTGGTGACCCCTGACCTATGGTTTAACTGTTTTATTATTGGTCATCTGCTGTATCGAGCTGAAGGGTGAGCATGTGCTGATGATGGAAATCCATTTAGGAGTCATCAAATCATCTGTGATGGTCTTGTCAAAACATTAGCATTCACTCGGCGTGCATCCTGCAGTGTGGAACATGGCTGCACACACAAAGCACCTGATGTGTTGGCGGCTCAGCTGGCATGACCCCAGCCAATTTTGAGCTATGTGTGTACGTGTGTAAGATATGACACACACACTCACATACACACATGAGAATCACCAGCTGCAACATGTGATGTGCAGCTGCCATGGCATCATCATCACGTTAGGCGCAAAAACAATACGCTACGGATGTCTGCATTGCTGATATCACATTTAATGAGTCAAACTTCCAGTCCCACACTAAAACACGACCAGTCCTTTCAAATTATGCTTCAGTTCCAAGCCAATGTGTGAAAAATAAGAGGTTGATTGAAAGCACATGACTCACCATAATGCCACCTGGTGAACTTTTGCAGTTCCTCCAGCAAGCTATTGGGTACACCACAAGGGTGCGTTCTCAGCCCACTGCTTTTTACAAATTTTCCAATGAGCCCCACCCCCTCCTCGTGAATCAAGCCAGCAAGATCAATGGTGCCCCACTAACCTCAATAAAAGATCTTTTTTCTAACCTGCTGCTAGTGACACGGCCCACCCCTCACGTTCCATCTTCAGCCACATGCCTTTGACATTGAAGTACAACAGCCTTCGGGCCTGGTCCTCAAGTCAGTAGAGAGCTTCATCCATCAGTCTGTCAGGCGGGGGCTGAACTCTGCCACCTGTGACTAAAAGGAGAACATGCTGGCACCGAACAGGGAGACTGAAATCAACATTTAAAAGCAACTTTAGAACTGTGATGGACTTATCACTCAGCCACCAAGTCATTTTTTTTTATGTTCTATTTGGGTTTGCCAAAATGTCTTCACATAAAACCAGTTATTGGCACATGCTTTGCCAATTATTGTACGTTAATCATTTGAATGAAGCGTTTATTGACTTTGCGTCAAATTTAAATGATAGATGAACAGTGGGTAAAGTTCAGAGCCGCCGTTCCATATCCACCGAACGGCTAACTTTAAACCTCGCTGTTTGCTTTAGCTTTTCTGGACGCAGTCAGTCAGTCAATGGTCTGCAGGAAGCGCGGGCGCAGAACGAGGGAATACCTCAGAGAGGAGACGGCCGCAGAAAGGAGTCATTCAAAGCCGGAATGACAAATAGGTGAGGCTGTTTACGTACGCCGTGTTGATTTAACTGGGCTGTTTGGCTTGGTGGCTCGTTGGGCATCTTGGAATAAATCTGCAGCGCTCCTGCGTAATCGGGCTCCATAAAACAATATCAAAACTGTTTTTTGGTGGTTGGAAAGGGAGGGGAACGACGTTTACCGGAATGTGATGAGACTCGTTAGCGGCTGAGGTCACGGGTGCGAAACGAGATGCTCAAACAAACTTGTTTTTTGATTTGAGGAAAGCGGGTTGGAAAAGTTGGACGTATCGTAACCACGTGCTTCGTTAGACTCCTAATTCTAACCGAGGTTTCCTGGAAAAATACGTGGAAGTTTTGAATCCAGCACCTGTGAGGCAAACGTGCCAAGCACTTTTCCATCATGTGGCTTTCCAGTCAATCTTATAAGGAAAATGTTTTTTCAATCCACAATGCCACCATCAGACCAGAGAAAAAAGTTTGACAATACTCTCTAATGACTGCTCAGTGACTGATTTGTGGCATGTTCATTTATTTGACAGCACATGCCAGGCTTCCAACAAAAACAAGTATTTAGTTTTAACATTTTCCCTGGACCATGTCAACTATTTGCTCCATCAACATCCTTTCTGACGCACATTGCTACTTTTGATACATATTTGGCAAAGTACGGTAGCAGGACGCTCGCCGGTAAAAAAGCAGGCGCTATCTGCAGCAGCAACAGTGAGTGATAACCTGCAGCCGAGCAAAACGGGGCATGCTGTGGGGGGGGGGGGTCTTGACACAGGCCTCGTTTGTCACGCACAAGGGCCGACTTCATTGGGCGTCTTGATATTTTTGTCTTGTGGCATAGTGAGGATAAGCGGTGAAGGAAAACCAACGGATGGACGGGGCTTTTTTTCTTTCTCGCCGTGTTCTCTGCCAAGCTCCGGAAAAACCGATGCGGTATTTTGAAGCCGCGCTCAAAATCGGCCATGATTTAAATTGGAGGACGACAGCAAGCACGGCTTCCCACGTGATTAGCTCAAAGAGGCCTTGCAGCTTTAATCTGTTTTGTTTTGTTTTTTTCTTTTGTAAAGGTTTGCCTTGCGACTTTCAAGGTGGATATTTCGGAGAACATCTTTTTTTTCTTTTCATAATTGCATATGCATGAGTTTTTCGAAGAAAAATTTCCAAGGGTAAGGCATTATTCATGTACAATTGAGTGGAAAATTTTGTCTTAAATGATGTCTTGCATTTTGCACATTTTCAAATACAGACTTGTTAAATCTTTTGAGAAATACTTTCAATTACAGCACTAATTCTGGTCACCTTTTTTGGCTCTGGAGTGGTGCAAACAAAACCGCGCAATTTTGATTAAAAAAAAAAAAAAAGACATCACATTTCGTGACTGATGACTCCACTTTGCTACTGAAGTGTTTGTACAGAAGTCAACCAAGGAAAGAACAATCACAGTTGACCTTTGAAGGGCTTTGAAGCGCCATAAGAAGGTCACGCTCGAGTGGTGGTGGAACATTGGCAAGGAGTACAAGGAGGACAAAGAGGACAAGGAGCAAACGTGAAGGTGGGAGGGAGGGAATTACCGCCGGCTGCAGTTTGTCACATGCAACATAGGAAGGTAAGGACATGAGCTGGCGCAGCAAGACTTAACCCGCACGATGTCACGGTGCCTACAGGAAGCTGCGCTCGACTTGTCGCATCACGTCAGCTTTAAAGCTGCGGGGTCACCGTGCCGAGCGATGCCCTCGGTGGCTCCCTTTTCCTGCGGACTATAACTAGCGGAATAAGCATGGCCCCCCTCCCACTTACTTGGACCCGAAAGTTTAAAGGCCTCTGTAGAGAAGCCAGATGTCAAGGTGGAAGTGGAAAGGAGGAGTAAAACGCCACATCGCCATGTTACCACGCTTCAGTGATCCAATTGCAGCTGCACCAGCTCATGTTCTCCCTTTGAATACCCCTCCAGGCTCCGCAACATTTCACCCTCGGACGAGTCCATACGATGTCATTATAACCGGCGGGATACTTCATTTCAGTTCTGGTGGCTGATCCGCTGTTGATCTCACGGATGACGAGAACGTCTACAAATACCACGGCCCGTTGACAGCAAAGGTAGAACTGAGGAGGAAAAGAGTTTGAACATGACACAAAACGAGGAACTCAAGTAAAATAATGAGTTTCTTCTGTTGACTATACCGTGGTGATGTTTTCTCGTCAATGGCGCCCTCTTCAGGTGAAGGTGGAGAGGCGCTGACATCGTCTTGAGTTTCCACATTCTGTAAAGTTGCACACAGTTAATACCTAAGGGTGTGTATTTTTTTGCAACCACACATTATTATTATTGTTGTCACCTTGACTGAGAGCTGCTGTATTTTTTCCTCTAACTCCTTGATGGTGTCCTCTTTGTCGGCAACAACTTGGTACAAATTTTGGATGAGCATATTTTGGATGGAGCGCTCGCTGCTCACAACAGCAGGCGCCGAGTTCGACTGGGCCTGTGCGGTCTGCTCCTCAAGTTGTTTGGTGAGCTGATTCAGCATTTCTTGCATCTGAGCCTTCTCCTTCTATAGCAGGAAAAAAAAGGACACAGCACCACTGAAGCAGTGTTATCGCAGCAATCAAGGTACCTATTTTTTTTTATTTTATCGAATTTCACGAGAAACCAGATCAAACACTCTTTCTGGGCCCAAACATCCCACAAGCCATCCTTGTGCTAACACCTCACCAGCAGAGCTTCCACCAGCTCGTCGTCGTGTTTGCTTTTAATTAGGGCGGCGGATATCTGTGCTGCCTTTTCCTCAGTCAGACATTTGATTCTGGCCTTGGAGGCTTCCAACTTCTTTTTCATATCTTCCTGTTGCTTCTGAAGGGCTTCATAGCCGGTCAAGATCCTCTAGGGGGGGCAGGTTGTCATACAGTAAGAACAAAATTGTCATGCAAATGCTTCCTTCTTCTCTTTCTCCATTGTTCGAATGAGACTGATCACGTACCTCAAATGCTTCCTTCTTCTCTTTCTCCATTGTGCGGATGAGGTTGATGTTTCTATCCTGAGTTGACATTTTAGAAGTTTCCTCTTCCATGTTTTGCACGTTTGACCCTCGAGTCATCGCTTTCTTCAGCTGCTGCTCAAGATCACGCACCTGTCACACACACTGCACAGTTCAGGTCACCTTTGAACTTTTTAAGCAAGGTGCTAGCCACAACTGAGCAACTTCCTTCTGTTGGGACATATGTCTGACAATCATAAATGTTAAACTTGCTCAACATTTATGAAGCGTGTGGTCAAAATCACCAAGCACAGTATGTAACAAGCCTCACCCTTGATTGGAGAGCCAGGATCTGCTGCGCACGTCCTCGAAAGCTCCCCGCACAGCTCAGTAGCTGTTGAATATTGGCATCTTCTCCAACCTCATTCACCAAAACCTGCAACATACCAAAAGCAATAAATGACATATTAGGATGTGTGCAAAATATATTCGGGCATCACAGTTGGTGAGATGTTTTTTTTTTTTTTTACTTCACCTTCTGAGCCAGTTTCAATTCTTGCTTCAGAAACTGAATCTGATTGCGATGCTCGGTGACTTTGAGCTGGGCGGCAGATAATTTGTCCTTCAGAGACTTCATCGCAGGATTTTCCTTGTTTCACGGACAAAGCAATCAGTCGTACTGATTAGGGGGGCATGATTACATAAAAAAACAAAAAAAACGCAGATATAGTAGAAACGCTAACATCAAACACAACAACACACTTTCCAATAGGATAAAATATAATTAAAATCTGCAGAAAAAGAAGTTAAATGCCAAGTGATAACATGAAATAATAATTGCAAAATACATATATCAAAAGGAATATAAAAAAATGTACGCTATAAAAGTAATAAATATAATAAAAGCACTGAAATAAACTTACCCCACAGTCTTTATTTTGCTTCAGCATATTGACATCAATCTTTTGCCCTGATAGTGAGAGCAGAGCAGCCTGTAGCTGGATGAAGAAGGGCAAAAATTAATCAAGATAAATGATTAAAAAAAAAATCAATCCAATCAAGACCAACCTGACTGTCAAGGTCCTTGATTCTATTGCTGCTTTGTTTGGATTTAGACCTCTCTCGCTCAACTTCAGACGTCAACTCTCGGTTCTTCTTGGACAACTCCACGATCTTGACAGCGGCCATGTCACCTGCGATGCCCGCTGCACCTAAAACAATGAATTTTGCTTTAGATTCAGATACAAATAATGACATTATAAGAAACATACCCGCCAAGGCCAGCACACGCTCATCATCCAATTTATTCTTCATGCGTTTGAGTTCAATGTCTTTTTCAGCAAGGCGTTTTAACAAACAGTCGTTTTCATCTCTCATCTCCCTCAGTTGGTTCAGCCAGCCCTCCTGCTGCTGTGGTCTAATAGAAACAAATTGTGACAATGAAAAGTAAGCTAATGTCAACTTTTTTTTTTTCCTGACCAAACATCATTACCTCATAATTTGGACATTTGTAAAAAGAATTTTAAAAAATAACATTTCAAACTCACGTTTCGAACTGCCAGTTGGAAGCTTGATTTTCCATTGTTTCGTTTATAAGATTAACCCTAACCGCTTTCCGTAGTTAGCTAGCTGGCTATCTTTTTTTGCCCAAAATTAAAACTACTCAAAATCCGCCCAATTATTTAAAACAAGTGTTCATGATCACTCCAAGTGTGTTCACTTTGGTTACGCAAAAAAGCATTACCGTTTCCTTGCAGGAATGTCAGACTTTATTACGCAAAAGGATTACAATTGCCCAGTCAGGAATGCTACTTTGTTGCGCATTTACGTAGGCCGGAAGTCCTTTCTTACGTAATCGCATTAGCGACACCGTGTGGTTACGTCACATTTTGACTAAAAAAGTTACTTAAGTATTTCACGGCGTTGCGAAAGACACTCCTGAGTGTTTTTCAAAAGCATTTACCTTTCGGCCGTCACGTGAGCGTGTGTGGGTCAGCCATATTGGAGCAGTACAAACGGCTATAGAAATGAATGTTTCGCGTTAAGAACCATCCAGGGTCAAGGTAAGGAGGGGATACATGTGCATTTTCGATTTTATTTGAAAATGCTATGGATGTGTATTTAGCAAAGCATTTATTTTATGTTCGAAAAATCTCACTATCAAACAAAAGTGACGTGCATAGTAGTAATTGTATGTTGTCATGGCAAGTGGAAGGGCACGGAATTGTTCTGCCTGTCACACATGATTAAAAGAAAAAAAGTTAAGAAAAAAGAGGTTATTTACATTGACATGTTTATAGTAATAGAGTGGTAGTTTAGGGTATTTTTTAAGACAAGCTTTTAAATTGAAATCACAGTTTTTCTTAAACCATCTGTTTAGACTTAGGCTATGATTAAATGTTTTTTTTTTTTTTTAGAAGTTGTCACTAGAGAGCTGCTTGATTTTTTCCTCTAATTCTTTAATAGTTCCCTCTTTGTTAGTGATCACTTGGTACAAGTTCTGGATGAGCGTTTTTTGTGCAGAGAGCTCGCTGCTGAGCGACGGTCCCGAGCTGGGCTGGCTTGGTGCGTTCTGCCTGGTGAGCTGACTCAGCAGCTCCAGCATGCGACTCTTCTCCTTCTGCCATGGAAAAACCGAGAGGAACGACATGGGTATTAGTTTTTTTGCTCACGATCGACATGCTCATTCTTACCAATATAGCATCCACAAGCTCGTCGTCGTGTTTGCTCTTCAGCAGCAGAGAGGAATTCTGCGCTTTCAAGGTCTTTATGTCAGCAGACAGACATTTGTTCCTTGCTTTGGAGCTTTCCAGCTCTTTCCTCACCTGGTCACAGTCTCGCAGCAAGGCTTCATAGCTATCTGAGAGCCTCTGAAGAAGGATGCACAATGTCATTACTTTTCTGTCGAAGATAGGGAAAAAAAATCACAAACCACCTGAAAAGCCTCCCTCTTTTCCTTCTCAGCGCTACGGCTATAACCAACGTGTCGGCCTGGACTTTTAGTAGAACGGCATGATGGTTCTTCTTCGTCCATGTTCAGCATGTATGATGGAGGTGACCTCAGCTGCTTCTCCAGGTCACGCACCTATCACAAACACAACTCAGTTTAGAGTACCTTATTTTATTTTGTGCACTAGCTGATACATCAACAAAACAAAGACTTGTTTCAATGTATCCGCTAGCTTTTTAGTCAGCTGCCACATAATGCGAGCTCTTATTTGCTCCTCACCCTTGATTGAAGAGCTAGTATGTGCTGTGCTCGTCCCCTAAAGCTTCCCGCACAGCTCAGTAACTGCTGAACGTTGACATCTTCCCCAATCTCGCTGACGAGAACCTGCAGCAGATGACATCACCAACAAATGAAGTTGCATGCCAAATGTGATTGCATTAGATGAGATGTTGTGCACCTTCTGAGCCACTTTTAACTCCTGCTTGAGAAATTGAACTTGGTTGCGATACTCTGTCACTTTCAGCTGGGCAGCGGATAATTTGTCCTTCAGGGACTTCACCTCTGGGTTGTCCTGTTTTGATGGACAATCAATTTGTTATTGTGATTAGGATGACGTGAGTGAACTTCAGAAAATCATAAGAATTTACAGCGGAGCCTCTAAGTTGGCTATCAGTTACTAATGATGTACATGAAATGTATTCAGTAACATTTTGTTTCATTCTGTCATGCCAAATGTCCCACTAACATGGAGTGAACTTGACCTCACAGTCTTTAGACGAGCTTTCCTGCGATTTGGTGTCAATCTTTTGACCTGGTCCTGAGCGCACAGCAGCTTCTAGCTGTACCAAGAAAAATGAAATGAATGACCAGTCAATGTCAGGATGAAATTGAACCAAACAGAAGACTCACGTCATTCTCGAGTGCTTTGATTCTATTACTGTTTTGTTTGCATTTTGTTCTTTCTCGTTCCACTTCAGCAGTCAATTCTCGATTCTTTCTGGACAACTCCACGATCTTGACGGCGGCTGCATCGTTTGACACACCTAAAATGCCAAAAGTGATCAATATCTTGACTCAAGATTCTTGAGATTGAAAATGTAAAGAAAAGAGAAGGCGTGTGAGTGGCACTTGTCCTGACAGTTTTTTTTAAAAAAAATAACTTATGGTGTTCTCAAGAAAGTTCGTTTTACTCACTTTATTTCGTAGTTAATAAACAAGTAACGTACCAATTTTAAAAAACAGTACCCCCTAGTGGTCAGACTGGGACAGCACATAATTGAGACTTCTGTCACGGGCGACCTTGTCCTTGAAATTAAATGTGTGGTTAAAATGTGTCAATATATAAAATAGTCTGGTTTTAGAATATGAATAATGACAAAGTGGTACTCTAAAAAGTTTTGTTTTGAACATTTGAAAGTGGAATTATCAACGAGTACTCAAATGTAAGTATTCGATCGGGGGGGGGGGGGGGGTGATTACATCACTGCAACCTTAATATTTAATATGATACACATACCAGCCTTGAGAAACGCCCGCTCATTTTCCCATTTTTTCTTCATGTACTTGATCTCAAATTCTTTTTCGCTCAACAGTTTGAAGAGGCGAGCATTGACATCCGTCAGCTCCCTCAACTGGTCCAACAAGCGCGGACGCTCATCCTGTTCGAGTCTCCTGGAAGTGATGAACAAAAAAAATAATGAATGCAAAGTTGCGACAGTTTGTCTTTCAGACTTTCTCACCTATCTGACATGTTGACCGCTGCAGCGCATTGGCTCAACAAGTCCACATGCTCATTGAGAAAGTCAGGCTTTGCTTTCATTTTGTCCATTTGCTGTTTTCCATTTTCCTGAACCTGAAGATTGCTTACTCCATGTGCATCGTCCATCTATGATGCGTCTGTTGTAAGGACAAACATAGGTGGTTGTAAATTAATTTTCCCACTATTAACACTGTAGGATAGGTTTATATCCGAAAAGCAAAGTTTAAACAAGTGTAATATATACTTCACCCACCTACCTTGAGATTAAATACCGCCTTCGTTTAGAACAGAAGCTGTTTTGAATCTGGCGAAATCTCCCCAAATGGTTTCTTGTACCGCGACAGTTGTGTCCATGGCAACGACGCCGACTTCGGATATCGCGAGAACGAGAGGAACACGTCATGTCGGCTTTGCCTGGACAGCAGTAAGATTTTAAAAAAACTAAATCAAGCTTTTATTCTTAGTCAATCAAAAGCTACACAGTGCCATGAAATGCTACACAGAGTGTTTGAGCAGGCGAGATTTAACAAAGCAAGAGGCAAAAGCTAAAAGTGAGAGTTCACATAACGAATCATTTACTTTTCAGTGACATGGAAACGATATTACAAATATTGGAACAGCATGTGTACACATTTCAAAATATCTCTGTCACATAAGGCATTTAAGTGATTGCAGCATCGTTTTAAATCGAATTGGACCTGTGCTGATGTAAAACGTGACACGAGGATCAAATATTGAATCCAGTCAATGAATATCTCGGTCCATTTTTAAAACTCATTTGAAGACCCATTTGTAAAGCTCTATTTGAATGAAGTTCTAATACTGTATCCTAACTTTAATGGATAAACCACATTACATCTATTTGTCAATGTACCTGTTGCATTTGAGTTGTACAGATATGATTTGGCATAAAAATAAACACAAATCCATATTAACGATGTTATACCACACAAGACAAATCATCCATCCGGGGTCAAGGGTGTGTCGGAGCCTATCCCAACAGAGGGAAAGTATTTGTTTTCCAAAACAGTCTTAGTTTATCTACATCCTATAAATATATTTTAACTAATTCAATGCCCCATACTATTAAAACTAAAACAAAAGTAAATAAATATCCTCAAATAATCAAGAATTATAACTCCAAGCTGTGTAGAAGATGGTGATAGTACTATTGTCTTTAGATATTGAAATCTTATTTACTTGTGTATAGGTGCAATCTATCAGTAGAAAAGTAAACCTTAATATGAGGTAATATTAAGGGAAGTTAAATAAAACGAGTCGAGTCAATGTTCATTTAGATCGCGCTTGGTTCTGTTCTTCTCTTGGTTTGGCAAAAAAGTCCCTGTACATTGAGTAAATGACACCTAAACAAAAAAGACAAAGAAAAAAACACGTTAGATGATGACCACCAGTCGTGTAATGAACCTTTATAGGCCATTTGACAGTATTTCAAGTTTTATTATTAGCCGTGTACATACCGATAGTCATGGCGCCCACCACAAAGCCTTGGGCGGCCACGCGCATGTGGATCAGGTGCACAGACATTTTAGTGTCCCCGCGACTTTTCAGCTTCCATAGTCTGTAGCCTACAATGGCAAAGAAGCCGGCCATGCCTGCAACATAAAACAATGTTAACTTTTTCTTAAATAGTTTATGCATTCAACTCCACAGATGACCAGTCAGATTTGGAATAAAGCATTCAATATTCACAGATGCCAGATGTATGGTGTGTCCTGGTGCGACAGTGATTAACAGGGGAATGGCAAATTGACAACACAGGGGCCATTATTTGATCAGCCATCTGTTTTGCAGGCTGTCATCAGTCATCATACAGCTAATTGAAGCGATCAAAGGGAGAATTATGTATTTGAGGTTCTGAGTTGTGTGCCACAGCATCAGATGGAGTGTGAGGTTTAATACCATATTCGTGATGAGCACAAAATCTATTAATCAAATGAAAACACACCAGCCACTATATTGCGTAGTCTAGTAATGAAATCAATTTCGAGAAGAGCCATATCAACAACTAAAACAACTTAAAGTGATGTAATATCAAGATAACCAGATGAACTCACCCACAGGGACGAACGGATTCTCCTTGGCTTTTCTCATAAATTTGGACTCGTTCTCCTCGTAGTCAGCCATTGTACCTGAACATAGAACATATAAAATCCATTACAGTTGTTTAGAATCATATCCTAAACATGCTACTATTCGGGGTTCATCATGCTAACGACGAGCACAGAGGTTACACATGAAGGACAACTGGGAGTCACGTTAAACATGATCACAATTTTAAGAAAATGCTTAGAAATGTGACCAGGGTTAATTGAAACATACAACATACGTGATCACTCGTTGATTATCGTAAAGTGGCAATATAAAACTTAAGCGTTACAAAACACAAGCGTCACTTTCTCGTAGCGTTTACGGTAACCCTTTCCCCCCCTTTAAATCAGTCTTACCTGTGTATAAATATTAACGTTATTTGACTAAATCGTGAGTAAAATACGCAGCTTTCGGAATCCCCAGGGCCTCAACTCGCACGTACCAAGAATGAAATGTACCGGCTCGATTCGTGATGTAACAACCATTGCACGCACGTGTGACGTCACAGGATATGTGATTTGTGGTGCGTTCGAAGACACGAGTGAAAATGATAAACCTTATAGTGTGAATCACGTCACGTTTTTTTTTTTAAATTCAAATAGTAGGTTGATTGATGGTCAAAGAACCAGTAGATCGGGATTAGATGAAACTGCGGCGGACTTTAGGACCCGTGTTGGGGGTCAGTCATGGAATAAAGACGTGTCCCTTACTTCTGCCACAAAACTATTACAACCTACAATTGAACGTAACATCAACTGTACAATGCCGGAAACAATCAAAGAACGTAAATTCTAACCAAGAGAAGTCGCTTAAGTACCTCGGGCGTAACATATCGTTCACTCATTGTCGCATAAATTACGGAGTCCAAAATATATTGAATCATGTTCTCTACTTCTCGTTTACTTGCACTCAGATATGTCTTATATCATGTTGGTCATTGATCTCGCCTACCCAGAAAATAACTGTTCAATGATCAAACGACAACGGACGCAAAAGGAAGCGAAAACTTTCAGACACTCTTTGTGATGACGTAATTTTAAAGCGCCTCGTTGGTATGGCAACCGCACGTTTTCGTATCGTGCCGTAGCCAATTTAGTCAATTTTGCCAAAAATATCACTTTCATGTCTACTAATTTTGCAATAATTTCAACCGAGTTGTCTATGCTTTTGTAATGTTACATTTTAGAGATACTTCATTGAAATCTCGTATTCACCACACAAAGTGTCAAACAGTTGGTGAATACCT
This sequence comes from Syngnathus floridae, assembly GCF_059516105.1. NCBI lineage: Eukaryota > Metazoa > Chordata > Actinopteri > Syngnathiformes > Syngnathidae > Syngnathus > Syngnathus floridae. The sequence goes on along the minus strand of NC_142426.1, from coordinate 5,855,779 downwards.
ACATTGCGACTGGCGTCCATAAGGTGACGCTACATGCTCAGTGTAGTTAGCCGCCTGTAAAGTGACGTCACCATTTATTAATTTTTTTTGTTTAAGATTCTGTATGGATAATATCACGCTCAGCGTGGTAAGTTGAAGTGAAACCCCGAGAGAGCAACAGATTGCATGCAGGATCACTTTTTAGGTAGTGTACATAAAATTGTTGCAAGGCAAAGGTCAACTTTATGGAGCTTTAAAAAAGTTCCCAGTGTGTAAGATACAATCAGTGTGTCACATTGGGGGCAAAATGTTTTTTTCCCCGCCTTTCGTGATCAACAATGAGTAACAACGGAAACAGCTGTTTCTGCTTGAACCTATAAAGCTGGATTTTTCCATCAGCCTGTAAATGTGACAGAAACAGCTATAAAGAAAGACTGAATGAAGACTGCCTCATGGAGTCAAATTAAGAGCATATGTGGTGTAAGTTTAAAAAATAGAAGCCAGCTGAGTTCCAGGAAAACTGGAAACTATGGGAGGGGCCAAAACAGCATTTATACTCTGACCGTGGACCTTCTTTCCAAAGCATACTTGTTCTGTCAGAGGGATCAGTCATGGGTTGGCCGGTGCTGCCGATACTCGTTGCACTCTTCACGGCACTGATGGGAGGATTGTATCTTCTTGGGGTGTTCAGACGGCGGAAGCCCGGAGAGCCCCCTCTGGACAAGGGTCTCCTCCCTTGGCTGGGCCACGTCTTGGAGTTCCGTAGGGACACGGCAAAGTTCCTGCAGAGGATGCAGGAGAAGCATGGCGACGTGTTCACCATCCAGCTGGGGGGCTTCTACATCACCTTCCTGCAGGACCCCTTGTCCTTCGGTCCGTTTGTCAAGGAGAGCCGGGAGAAGCTGGACTTCAACATATTCGCCAAGCACCTGGTGAACAGGGTCTTTGGCTACTGGTCACCACACAGCGAGCATCATCACCTGCAGCAATCCAGTAACAAGTACCTGAAGGGGGACGGGTTGGAGGTCCTTACACAGTCCATGACGAGCAACCTTCAGAACCTGATGCTGCACGACCTCGGCAAGGAGCAGCGTGCCTGGACAGAGGATGGCCTTTTCATGTACTGCTACAATATTGTGTTCAGGGCGGGCTACCTGGCCCTGTATGGCAACGTGTCCCCCAAGTCTGTGGACGGCTTGGAGAAGGCCAAAGAGAAGGACAGGGTGGAATCGGAGGCCTTGTTCTACAAGTTCCGTGCGTACGATCAGCTCTTCCCGAACCTGGCGTATGGTGTCCTGGCTCCCAAGAGGAGGCTGGAACTGCGAAAGCTCATGGACTACTTTTGGGATGCTCTGGCGGTACGCAAGGTCAAGACCAAAGACAACATTAGCGGTTGGGTGTGGGAAATGCAGCAGGTGCGTGAGGAGATGGGCATGGATGAGGCCATGATCGACAGGTACATGTTTCTCCTCCTGTGGGCCTCACAGGGCAACACGGGCCCATCTGCTTTCTGGCTACTGCTCTACATCATGAAGAACCCAGACGCCATGGCGGCCATCAAGGCCGAGGTGGACCAGATTGTCCGTGAGTCGGGCCAGGAAGTGAAGCGCGGCGAGCCACTACTGAACGTGACGCGAGAGATGCTGATGAAGACCACCGTCATGGACAGCGCTGTGGAAGAGACCCTAAGACTGTGCGCTGCACCCCTTCTCACCAGGGCCGTGCTCCAGGACATGACGCTGAAGTTGGCAGACGGCCGAGAGTTCCTCATCCGCAAGGGGGACAGGATGGCAGTCTTCCCTTACACTGGCGTGCAAATGGACCCGGGCATCCACCCCGACCCGATGTCCTTCAAGTACGACCGCTTCCTCAACCCTGACGGGAGCAAGAAGACGGAGTTTTACAAAGACGGCAAGAAGGTGAAATACTACACCATGCCCTGGGGCGCCGGGGTGTCAATCTGCCCCGGCCGCTTCTTCGCCACTAATGAGCTCAAGCAGTTCATCTTCCTCATGCTGGTCTACTTTGAGTTTGAGCTTCTGGATCCCAACACAGAGATCCCCAAAATAGATGTCCGACGATGGGGCTTTGGAACCATGCAGCCCGACAAAGAAGTTCCCTTTCGATACAGACTCAGATATTAAAGATGGACTAGCCATGGAGCAAAATATAGACTATTTAAAAGGGAACAATCCCAAAAAGCGGGCACCTGCTTGGAAAGAGTTTTCCGATGAGAACGCTCTACGTAGGCAATGTTGCATACTAACTCATTATTTTCATCATTTTTATGTAGTGCTCAACAAAAGTATCTAGATTGCTTTGAGTAATGTTCTGATACATTTGTTGGGAAACTAATATACATCTGCTTGTAAATATTTCAACGGCTTGAAGTGATGGATATATTTTAAATACTTTGTTTCAAATGAAGGTCATGTAGTATGAATAAAGTCTGGAAAGGAGTAGAGCTTTCTCAGAAGGTAACGCACTTTGTGATGAAGAACAGATGTGCACAAACTTGCAAAATGCGGGACCGCTTAACATGCTTGGCGGATTTGCCTCGGGATTCAGTTTAAATGATTTTGGAAGAATATATTCATTAAAAAAAAAAAATCAATAAAAGCAGTTGTAATTATGTGTAAATGGAATGTTGACACTTTAGTATGTAGTCCAGCATACTTTTTTTTTCACTTGGTTTTAGTCTTGGATCAACAGGATGTGTTTGCATCAACTTACCTCATAAAATAAAGTGTGAAAAAAAATAGTGTGTGCTTGTGTTTCATCACAATGGTTAATGATTGGATGATAATTGCAAGGGCGGATATCGAAGCAATGCATAAAATTGTTTCCATCTGTCCGATTCCCAAAAATATTCCCAGATGTAAAGTAATAGTTAGCTTCTGTACATTCTACTTTGTCTCTCCCAAATAAAACGGTCACTGACTTTGCTGAGTCATTTCACATTTATATAAGCAATAGCAAATGGAATTTTGGTGTACAAAATGTCCCAATATGGATCCAAAAAAGGAGTAAACCATGTCCAATCTTATAAAAGTTCCAAAGTTAGGGCCTTGGAGAGAAACGTTCACATGCAATTCACATTAAAGTCTACCCGCTCTACACATCGGGAACATTCCAAAAGTGTTTTGTTTCTCCGCCAAACTGTGTTCAAGGTTCCATCATGGAAGAAAAGAAAATCTTCCTTGGTGTGCCTAAATTTGAATAAAAAATAAGCCTACAAGTGTTTTTTCTTCAATACATTGGTACCTCAACATTTCACCCAGTCATGTCTAGTTGCTCTGGAGTAACCTTCTGTATTGATCGATCCACTGACGTAAACACACAACATTTTTTGTAGTTAGTCACTAATGTGGGATGTCAACACAAAGAAATGCATACAAGTCAGGTTACTGGCTGCTTCGATTATTTTTGAAATGCTGATCGGAAAAGTTGCTGCGTCATTTAAGGGAGTAGTTTATTGACTTATTCATCGACTTCAAACTACCGATTTACATGACATCATCGGTTAGCCTATTTGTGAGGCAGTGAAATTTAGTTGCTTCCTGTCGTATTTGAACTTATCATCGACCGTAATCGGCGCACGTAACTGGACTTTGGTATTGACACTTTCATATACTGTACAGGACATTTGTTCTATGAAGCTGGCCAATCTTTTGTGATATCCACTGAATGAACCCAACAGTGACAGCGTCATCAAACCGAGCACGACGTTCTTAAGTCATAAAATACATCTTACCCTTGATGTAATCTAAAAAATAAAACCTACTTAGTCTCAATTGACACAGTGTATTTATTTAAAAAAATATATTTATTTTTTAAATATATTTGATTATGGTCAAATCTGGAGAGAATCAAAGAGAAACAGCTACAAGGGGTAAAGTCAGATAAGCTTCGGCTTCCTTCTACTCCCTTTTGAACAAACATGAATTTACGATAAAGGGAAAATTATAAATGCAATATCATTTTTTCTTTTTTTATGTTCTATTGAACTATGGAGTTATCATTTTCTGTATTTTTTTACTTTTTTCTTGTATTTCTTTAATGTTCAAAATAAACAAACAAACAAAACAAAAACAAAAAACACTTAGTGTTAGTTGACAAAAAGCCCGACACAATTTGCAACTTTTTGTCATTGAGGTTTGATGACTACATTTCATAGCTGATCGTGACGCCTCAGCATCAGGAAGAAGTGACACATAAAGTCAAGAAGCGTGGCTTTTGTTTTGACACTGTTTGACAATAAGAGGAGTCTGGCTAGATTTGTGTCAACAAAAGAAAAAAAAAAAAAAAAGCCCTCTGCGCCCAGCTGAGGAAAAAATGCCTTTGGGAATAACCTTTGGAAAACTGCCAAAGAAGCATTCGCAACAAGGCAGCATTATTTTAATATTAGCTGCAAAAATGTTTTGTGTTATTGTGTAAACTGAATGAATGGATTTTGGAAGGCGAGAGCCCATCCAATGTGGTGGCTGCCTTTTCGCCTCCATCCTGCTGACAGACTTAAAAAAAAAAAAAACATGAATGGAGCTGTAGTGGAAATTTTTACTAAAGAAAGTGTTAGAGCCATCATCGGCAGGCGAACAATGGCGGCCTTAACGCTCTCCTGAGAGCGCTGCCTGTACTTGGTGGGGATCGCTTTTGATGAGAAATGAGCCATTGTCTCACTTGCTGTTGTCGTGTGCGAGCGCAGCGTGACAATGCCTCTGTTTTGGAGTCGTTTACTCGTGACAGGTATTCGAACGGTGTGTGTACTAATATTTTGGAAAGATCAGTGATTGCTACGTAAAATCTGCGACCCAATTGTTGCGTCACATTTAGCTTTAGCGTAGCACTGCAAGGGCCCTTGATCAGGCTTTTGAGAATCTGCTGTGGTACTTGTTTGCATTCTCGCAGTGTGATGTCCGTTTGTTTACATACTTGCTGGGGTCGTTGCACCTGGACTGTTTGTCATCCCACCGCGGCGCAGCAGGCCACATGATAGAACAGGGTCCCATTTATCTGGTTAAAGATCCCTTGAAGAGATGAAAAATGGTTAATCCTCCTGTTTATGTTTGTACTTTTGTACACCATAAATGTTCACGGGTCATTTTTTGGTACACCAAAAACTTTTACAGGTCAACATGACCCGGTGCACGTTTAACCATTACAAAAACAGAACACATAAAAAAAATATTTTATCCCTACCACAACCATTCTTCTTGTCCCTCAAGTCACAGCTAGGTCAAGATGTTATTATTATATTAAAACTGAAAACTATGGGAGGGGCCAAAACAGCATTTATATTCTGGCCGTGCATCTTCTTTCCAAAGCATACTTGTTCTATCAGAGGGATCAGTCATGGGTGGGCCGGTGCTGCCGATACTTGTTGCGCTCTTCACGGCACTGATGGGAGGATTGTATCTTCTTGGGATGTTCAGACGGCAGAGGCCAGGAGAGCCCCCTCTGGACAAGGGTCTGCTCCCTTGGCTGGGCCACGTCTTGGAGTTCCGCAGGAACATGTTTAAGTTCCTGCGGAGGATGCAGGAAAAGCATGGAGAGGTCTTCACCATCCAGCTGAGCGGCTTCTATGTCACCTTCCTGCAGGACCCCTTGTCCTTCGGACCGTTCGTCAAGGAGAGCCGGGAGAAGCTGGACTTCAACAAGTACGCCAAGCAACTGGTGCACAGGGTCTTTGGCTACTGGTCACCTCACAGTGAGCATCATCACCTGCAGCAATCCAGCAACAAGTATCTGAAGGGGGACGGGTTGGAGGTCCTCACACAGGCCATGACGAACAACCTTCAGGACCTGATGCTGCACAACCTCGGCAAAGAGCAGCGTACCTGGACAGAGGATGGCCTTTTCATGTACTGCTACAATATTGTGTTCAGGGCGGGCTACCTGGCCCTGTATGGCAACGTGTCCCCCAAGTCCGAGGACGGCTTGGAGAAGGCCAAAGAGAAGGACAGGGTGGAATCGGAGGCCTTGTTCTACAAGTTCCGTGCGTACGATCAGCTCTTCCCCAACCTGACGTACGGCATCCTGCCTCCCAAGAAGAAACTGGAAGCGCGAGGGCTCCTGGAATACTTCTGGGATACTTTGGCAGTGCACAAGGTGAAGACTAAAGACAACACCAGCGGTTGGGTGTGGGAAATGCAGCAGGTGCGGGAGGAGATGGGCATGGACAAGGCCATGATCGACAGGTACATGTTACTCCTCCTGTGGGCCTCGCAGAGCAATACGGGCCCATCTGCTTTCTGGCTGCTGATGTACATCATGAAGAACCCGGACGCCATGGCAGCCGTCACGGCCGAGGTGGACAGGATTGTTCGTGAGTCGGGCCAGGAAGTGAAGCGCGGCGGGCCATTACTGAACGTGACGTACGAAATGTTGTTGAAAACCACCGTCATGGACAGCGTCGTAGAGGAGACCCTAAGACTCCGCGCCGCGCCCCTTCTCGTCAGGGGCGTGCTTCAGGACATGTCGCTGAAGATGGCAGACGGCCGGGAGTTCCTCATCCGCAAGGGGGACAGGGTGGCGACATTCCCATACACTTGCGTGCACATGGACCCAGGCGTCCACCCTGACCCGCTGTCCTTCAAGTATGACCGCTTCCTCAATCCCGACGGGAACAAGAAGACGGAGTTTTACAAAGACGGCAAGAAGGTGAAATACTACACCATGCCCTGGGGCGCCGGCGTTTCAATCTGCCCCGGCCGCTTCTTTGCCAATAACGAGCTCAAGCAGTTCATCTTCCTCATGCTGGTCTACTTTGAGTTTGAGCTTCTGGATCCCAAAACGGAGGTCCCCGAAATAGACGTCCGGCGTTGGGGATTTGGAACCATGCACCCCGACAGAGAAGTTCCCTTCCGATACAGACTCAGATATTAAAGATACAATCAAGTCGGCCTGATCTACCACCATCCCAAAACGTGGTCACCTGGCTTTCAGACATAGCATGTGAGAAGAAAAATCAGCCACCACAATTTGTCTCAGTCTGATGAATTAGCACATTGCGTCAAAAAACCAATCACTTTGCTTTCAGTCGATTGCACAGTCTAAACCGTTTTCTCCATTTGTCAGATGCAATCGTGGGTGTGCCAAATTAGTAGATCATCTTTTTGCGTGCTCAATCTGGTATGCACAAACCTTTAGTCGGACATACGTGGCGGGTTTGCTTCAGGATTAAGTTGAAGATGATTATGGAAGAATGTATTTATTAAAATAATCAATAAAGCAGTTGTAATTATGTATAGATGTAACTGCTGTCAATTTGACACAGAACTGGTATGTAGCCTCATACTTTGTGTTCAGCCTAAACCTTCCTCATAAAATAAAGTATGAAAAAAAAATACTGTGTGCTTGTGTTTCATCAGAATGGTTAATGATTGTGTGATAATTGCAAGGGCAGCAATCGAACGCAATGCACAAGTAGTACCGTCTGTGTCTCCATCATAAAATATTTATTTACTGTACAGTCCATGTTTTCAGTATCACGTTAGCATTTGTAACTGGCACACAAGTATAGAAATAAACCAGCCGCTAATTCACTAGCTACAGCCCTTTGACGCTGTGATCAGCGACTCGTCAATCAGTTGCTGCGTCATTTAAGGAAGTGGTTTTATTGACTTATTCATTGACTTCAAACTGGCGATCATCGGTTATCCAATTTGAGAGGCGGTGAGGGTTCATAGAGTTGTTTCCTGTCGTATTTGACTTTTCATCGACTGTAATCGGCGTACGCAACTGGACTTTGGCATAGAGACTTTCATACATTGTACAGTACATTTGTTCCAAGAAGCTGGCCAATCTTTTGTGATATCCAGTGAATGAACCCAACAGTTCCGGCGTCATCAAACTGGGCATGACATTCTTAAGTCATAAAATAAATCTTCCTCTTGATGTAATCTAAAGCACTAAAATACAACATGCACCTACTTAGTCTCCATCGTCATTCTATGTTTGTTTTCAAAAAACCCGGCACGATTTTCACTTAATATTTGCTGCAAAATATTTTTCGTCGGCATGCACCGTACAAACTTTTTGTCATTGAAGTCTGATGGCTACATTTCATAGCTGGACGTGACGCCTCAGCATCAGAAAGAAGTGACACATAAAGTCAAAGAAGAAGCACGGCTTTTGTTTTGACACAGTGTTTGACAAAAAGAGGAGTCCGGCTAGATTTGTGTCAACAAAAGAAAAAAAAAATGTCCTCTGCACCCAGCTGAGGAAAAAATGCCTTTGGGAATAACCTTTGGAAAACTGCCAAAGAAGTATTCGCAACAAGGCAGCATTGCTTTAACATTAGCTGCAAAAATATTTGGTGCTATTGTGTAAATTGAATGAATGGATTTTTGAAGGCTGTCCAATGTGGTGGCCTCCATCGCCTCCATCCTGCCGACAGACTTACAAAAAAAAAAACATGAATGGAGCTGTAGTGAAAATGATTACTAAAGAAAGTGTCAGAGTAGTGAGCAAACAATGGAGGCCTTGATGGAGGCCTGCTCTGCTCTCCTGAGAGTGCTGCCTGTACTTGGTGGGGATCGCTTTTGATGAGAAATGAGCCATTGTCTCACTTGCTGTTGTCGTGTGCGAGCGCAGCGTGACAATGCTTCTGGACACTCGCTCAGCATGCTCATCCATAAAACGTACAAAAGATCACCGCTCTATCCAAGTGGACAGGTAAGAAAGACACTTTTGGAGTAGCTTGCTCGTGATATGAATTCGGACGGTTTGTGTGTGTGTGATATTTGGAAAGATTAGTGATTGCTACGTAAAATCTGTGACCCAATTGGTGCGTCATATTTAACTTTCACGTAGAACTGCAAGAGCCCTTGATCAGGGTTTTGACACGACAAAGAATCTGCCGTGGTACTTGTTTGGATTCTCACAGTGTGATGTCCGTTTGTTTACATACTCGCTGGGGTCGTTGCACCTGGACTGTTTGTCATCCCACCACGGCGCAGCAGGCCACATGATAGGTCATGGTCCCATTTATCCAGTTAAAGATCCCTTGAAAGGACAAAAAATGGTTAACCCTCCTGTTTGTTTGTACTTTTGTACACCCAAAAATGTTCTCGGGTTGTTTTTTTTGGTACACCAAAAACTTTTACAGGTCAACCAGACCTGCTTCATGTTTAACCATTAAAAATAATAATAATATTTTAAAGGGTGTCCTTTTTTCATCTAGTCCCTAAAGTCCCTCAATAAATATGAATTTTAGGCATCAGGTTGATCTATTTGTTAATTTAAAATATCGGTTTGACAAATATTTTTCATTCAAATATTTTTCAATAAATTTGAAGAGTCCTATTTTCAAAAACTCTCATAATACAGTACAAATATATTCTTTAGAACAGTCTTCTCACGTCAGGAAAAACAAACTTCTGTAATCTATGGAGGAGGAGCTTCCCATCTCGTGGCCACAAGTTGCAATGACAAGACCAAAAAAGAAGCAACTCTCTTCGAGTTCTTCAGAAAGTTGAACTTTTTTTCAAAACCAGTCCTTAACCGTTATTTACCCTTTGTGCGCTCACCGTCTGACCTTGACCTCAAGTCAATGATTAACCTCAGACACGCTTATCATGGCCTTCAAAAGCTGAGTCATGCATCATCTGCTAACAAGAAACCGATATAATGTGCACATAGCAGGAGCTGTCGTTGCGTGAATAAAGTGCCAGCGAGCGAGTGTGGGAGATTCCCCGTGGCGCCCCCTGCACTGTTGGTACTTCACTGAGTTGGACTGAGGCATCGAAAGAAGAAGCAGGAGGAAGAGGAGCAAGATGCAGTTAACATTTCTCTGCTACTGCAAATGACCCTGACGAGGTCTGCCGTTCCCCCGGGCGTGCCCTTGCTCGCACCCTATGACACGGCTGGTTAAGACAAGATAATGTCAAAGATGAAGGCCGCCCCCCCTTTACGATGCTCTGCAGGCAAAGCTTTGTTCTTGCCTTCCTTTGGATGGGAAGTTGGATTTTAGTGCCCTGATGGGAAAACATCATTAGCCACAGAAAGATGAAAATCTGACGTGGATTAAAAACTGCAAAATATGAATTTAAAGCGACGTGGAATTAAAAAAAAAAAAAAAAAAAAAGCATTGTGCTGTCTTGTACAAGTGGCTACTAAACTGCCAGATATGCCAGCAGGTTGTACACTGACTGGGCACGGTGACTCCCGTTGTCTATTTGGGTGGGAGATGTTAGAACAGCGACACGCTCACGCATGAAGCCAACAGCCCGGGCTCATGTGCGCGAGACGCAGCGCAAGTTTGCTGGCGCCCACCTCAAGGCTCTTTTCATCTCCGTCGCTTCAGTGGAGCCGGGCCTTAGTCAAACTGGCACGGGACGCGCTGGGCCCGCGGGTAGGATAGGCTCGGCTGAGAAAACGAGGAGCCAGATGAACAAATGAGATAGGACTGCCACCACTCTCAGGCAGCCTATGGGATAACCCCCCCCCCCCCGACACCCCTTCTCCCATCTCTCAACGGCGCCCCTCCCACCCAAACATTTTAATGATAGTGCCACACAGCACAGGCGGCGCGGGAGCAGTTGCATGTTCTGGTGTCTTGTGTCACTCTTCTCCGAGGGGGGGAGGGCATTTCCGAGTCACATGGGGGCAGCTCGATCCGTTACATAAACGCAGACCTCCACAGCCCCGCAGTCTGCTCGCATCAACTCTGCTCAGCGCAGCCGTGTGGCTTAAAAAAAAAAAAAGACGTGATGACATTGGCGGCGGCCAAGGAGAGTTGTCGACATCTTCGTTGGGCTACGCTGCCAACGCTCACAGCTCACACTGACCTCTTAAAGGTGAAGCACGCTTGAAAAACAACAATGCCGAGGCCTGTCTCCTAGGGGGGTCCTATTAAAAAAATATTCTTATTCCAAAGTTATCCAAATAATTTTACAACTTTTTTACAATATATTTGACTTTATTCATTTAATTTTATGATTCCTCACTCATCGCATTCTACTTTTTTGGGGAAGAAAATAGTAATTGCTCATTATTTTAACATTTTTACGCAATATGTTTGGGTGGCAACACATAATAGCGACATTTGCTTTCAACGCCCCCCCGAAATATAACCTTATGAATATTCAAGAGTGCCGTTTGGGTGCAGCACGTAGCCAGCCAGACCTTGGATGGCGAGCAATGTCAACGCATGTCTTACAGGAGAAAAGCTGCGGGCGCTTCAATCAATAGTTATCAACATGAAGCACGCTGTCCCAAAGCTAGACCAGCCCGAATTATCAAAGGACAACAGGGTGAGCGTCTCTGTTGTCATTGCTCCGAATCTGCTGCTAGTTGGGCTTGGAGCCACTTTGACTTTTCGGAGTGTTTGGAGACAGAGAAACTGGTTCGATGACTGGCCGTTCAATTAGGTACATTTGCACTGTCTAAAGAGATTCAATATGAGATAGATTTTCTGGTTTGGTGAGTTTTGGTTGATCCTGTCAGAGTGGTTTTCAATTAACAACCGATGATCATCAAACATCAAACACATCTGGTCATTCTGACTCAGCGATGTTTGATTATCACAAAGTGCCAGGTGTGTATTTTCATTCAAATCGTTTTATTTCCTCTTCTCTTATTTTATTCATGACATCAAATTGGCTTTCCAAATTCCAAAATGCCAATGGCAAAAAATGTTCATTTTTCTGATCAGTGCAGGGTGAAACAAAAGGTTAACGCCTCCCGTATGTGCTCTATTTCAAGCGAGGATGTTGGTGTCAGTATCGTGTTTCATTAAATCACTGCGACCTGCGAGTGTTAATCGTCCGTCACGGGCAGCCACTTCCACTTACTGTCGAGGAACACTCACTCAAAGCGACGTTGACTTTGACTGCCTCGCAATGTTCACTTATCAGCCATCTGCGTCGTTTGGACGAGGCGAAGATTTTTGGAAGAAGCAGCAGGGAGAAAAGTGTTGAAAGTTGAAGGGAGGGAGAAAGATTAGCCAACCACGTGCTTATTTGTCCCCGCGGGATTGCACATGTCAAAATCCCCACTGCTCACTCCAGCAGCGTGGCCCGTCTTCTTACCGGGGGTGCTAGCTATGCCACATCTCCTTCGTCACACGGAGAGGGCAGCCTGCGAGGCCACGGGTCCCGCAGGCCCGCGTGGCTTTTCTTTGGACTGGAAACTACTCAGACAGCACTAAGATCCTCTCGTCTTGTTGCTTCTCCACTGACAAATCTGAGACAATCACGCTGATGTGATGTTACAATCTGCGGGTGGTGCAGATTCCTAAAGTCACTTTTTTTTTTTCAGAGGTTATTTGCGGAAAACTCATTAGTCCGCTGTTTTTGTCGTCCGGCTAAAGCACAGGTGCCAAACTCAAGGCCCGGGGGCCGGATACGGCCCGCCACATCATTTTATGTGGCCCGCAAAGAGAAATTGTGCATCAAATTCGTGTGTCATTATTAGAATTGCAAATTGTCTTAACTTTTAATATCTTTTTTTAGATATTTGACCAGTTTTTACTTGTCTGATTTGAAAAGAAGTTACTTGTCAGTTTGTTTTATAGCTTTTACTGTATATAATACGAGGTGCTCATACATTTATTTGGATTATTAATGGCCCCCCGAAAGAAGCTATGACTACAATGCGGCCTGCGAAAAAAATGAGTTTGACATCCCTGGGCTAAAGCAATAAAAGTATTATCCTGTTTTGATGGCATCTCGTGAAGTATTTTTCTGCCTCCCAATCAATTCAGTTTTAAGCATTATATGGCCACTGTGACGATGACCAGATACAAGCTGGATACAAAACCGCCATCTGTCAATTTGACTTTTGACGGATCCCTTCCCGAATATGACAGCAAGCTTGTCCATGCTCCAAGATGGAAGATGTAAATATTATCATTACGACGTGACTGAGCGGATCTGCACTCATGCCTCTCATGTCTCTAAAATCAGAGACGTGTCTATTTTTCCTGTTTCAGGCACGGCGCTACGCTTCGGCCCGAAAACTCAGCCCTTAGTGACCTCAGTTGTCCAAATCCTAATTTTCAATTTTCTGTTAAATAAACACAAATTCATTCTTGCAAGATTGCGATTTTTTCCCCCTCAAGCAAATATACCTTTACTCTTGTAATATTTTAACAATCTTGTTTTGTAAAAGCTTCATTTTAATTTTAATTAAAACCTGGCAGCATTTTAAGGTAAAGGCAACACGACTCTTATTGAGCCTGGTCAGATTGCACAGGTGTGTGTGTAGCTTAAGCTATAAGGAGAGATATGGCGAGAGAGTGAAAGAGCGAAAGAGTGAGGTATATATATACAGAGAGAGAGAGCGAGTGAGAGAGAGGAGAGAAAACGTGAGGAACCCTCATGGTCTGTGTTACAAATGTTGCACATGAGCGCCAAGTGTGTGGGAATGAACACGCTCCCTCACGTCGGTGTTCATATCATTCTACACTACCATATTCTTACATCTCAACTCTTGAATGAGGGTCTTCTGCCAGAGGAGGATTTTTTTCCCATTGTTCTTCCTTTTTATTAGTAAGACTTCCGACATGCTCAGAAAACCGGTGTAACAGAATCCAGACACCGGCAAGAATGTGAGGAAGGAAAACTGATCCAAAAAAGAAAGTCTTACGTGTTTTTGGAGGGTTTTGAAGGGGTCTGGGACTTTAGGATGGAGGTGGTGTTCTACGCCCTGGATTGGGCAGGAGACCTAAAGGGGGATCTTTAGGACGGGAAATGCATTTGCCACTTCTCCAGGTGGGTTTATTGTTTTTAGAAGATCTCTTTGTAAAAATCGCATAAATTACTGCAGTCACATAAATTGACATACATATACATTGTTGCATTTTGTTCAAGATGTCCGTCGGAAAACAAAGATATGGAGTAATAGTTGGTTCTTTATTTGCAAGACCTTGGGTTGATGAAACAACGTCATAGTTCCAATCAGAAGGCTTTAGAGTGTCCACAAGCAGGAATAAGGTAGAGAAGAATAAGGAGGGGAAAAGAAGGAAAAACATATATAAGGCAGACATTTGTTCTGTTATCTTCTGAATGTCCTGTTATCTACTGAATGTTTTGTATCTGTGCTCTGATGGAGCAACTCTGTTTGCATAAATTAATAAGAGTATTTACACATTGCTGTTGCTCCCTCTTCAACATATATTGATAGCAACTACCTGATCATAAAATAGCAAAAGAATACGTAGTATACCAGTTAGAGTTCAATAGGCATCTATGGAGGTCCAATAAAACAAACAAGAAAAAGGGTTCATATGACAATTTTTTAGCTTGGCTGTTATTTGCAATGGCGCTGAACCGCACTGCATCACACTGTGACCTAAAATTTGGTTTCGTCATTTGGAACATGGGGGATGCCAAATTTAAATGCCTTCATTTTGACACATATCACTCAGTAGGTTCTAAAGATTTAGAAAAGCCATATGAACAGTGAATATTGTTTAATTTTATTTTTAAATAATATAGTAATTTTCAAATCTAATTTGTATTTTATTAGATTATCATTAAAACCTTTTTTAATTATTAGTTATTTATTTATGTACTTTATCATCTGCAAACAATATTAGTGGTCTACTACTGTTCACGTTGACCTTGAAGAAAATATTGAGGACCCCAACATTTTAAGTATAACAATTTCCGTAAAATACTAAAATATTTTGAATATTTGTCACAGTATTTTTTTTTAATAATAACACATTGTGTTCATTTTAGAATAATGTAGACTAAAAGTCTGTTTAAATGACTCAAAGCTCTCCTTGCGCGGTTTTGGATGACATCAGCTGACCTCAAGCACATCATAGTCACTTTAAAGTTGAAATTTGTATGGAAGTATTCATGGCGAGGCGGCCCCGCATGTCATGCCATCCTGAGGCACACTTACCCACCATTGATGCCATCTGTCTCCACGAGGCCAAAGGCTTCCCCAGTGTCGGCAGTGCTGGATCATAAGGGGTTGTGCGGGGGTGAGGGGGACTGTTGGGTCACGCCAGAGCCTCTCCTGTTCCCTCAGATGGCAGGGGAGATGGCACATCCCACGCCGGGGAGCCGTGAACTCAGAGAACTCATCGTCGCGTCAGACTGTGAAGAGAAAGAAGGCCAAATATTTTTTTCTCCGCTGCTCAAAAAGTAGCATGCTACCATTGAAAAGCAAAAGATTTCAAGTTCCTACATTTAATGACTTAGTTCTGTTTTTTCTTCTCGCCACAGACTCTGGTTGAAAAGGTAGCAAGGGCAACATGAGTTGGAGCTTTCTCACGCGTCTGCTCGAAGAGATCCACAACCACTCCACGTTTGTGGGCAAAGTATGGCTGACCGTGCTCATCATCTTCCGCATCGTGCTCACGGCCGTCGGGGGGGAGTCCATCTACTCGGACGAGCAAACCAAGTTCACCTGCAATACCAAGCAGCCGGGTTGTGACAACGTGTGCTACGATGCCTTTGCGCCGCTCTCCCATGTGCGCTTCTGGGTTTTTCAGATCATCATGATCTCCACACCCTCCATCATGTACATGGGCTACGCGATCCACAAGATCGCTCGCTCCTCCGAGCTGGAGCGGCGAAGGGGTCACAGGATCCGCAAAAAGCCGCCGGCTCACTCGAGATGGCGGGGAAGTCACCATCTGGAGGACGTCTTGGAGGGGGAAGATGACGACGCGGAGCCGATGATCTACGAAGACACGCTGGAGGGTCCCGAGTCCAAAACTGAGCTGGCGAAAGAGCAGCCAAAGCACGACGGTCGCCGAAGAATCCTTCAAGAGGGGCTGATGCGGATCTATGTTCTTCAGCTCTTGTCACGAGCCGTCTTTGAGATTGCTTTCCTTGCGGGACAGTACCTCCTGTATGGCTTTCAAGTTAGACCTTCCTTTGTGTGCAACCGGATCCCGTGTCCGCACCGAGTGGACTGCTTTGTCTCCAGGCCCACCGAGAAAACAATCTTCCTTCTCATCATGTATGTCGTAAGCTGCCTCTGCCTCATCTTGAACGTTTGCGAGATGCTTCACCTGGGAATCGGCACTTTTCGAGACACCCTGCGCCTCAAGAGGAACCGGGGTCGGCGGAGTTTCGGCTACCCCTTCTCCCGCAACATCCCCGCCTCCCCTCCCGGATACAACCTTGTGATGAAGACAGACAAGTCCAGCAGGATCCCCAACAGTCTCATCACCACCCACGAGCAGAACATGGCCAACGTGGCCCAGGAGCAGCAGTGCACCAGTCCAGACGAGAACATCCCCTCCGACCTGGCGAGCCTTCACCGCCACTTGCGGGTGGCCCAGGAACAACTGGACATGGCCTTTCAGACATATCAAACGAAAAATCACCAGCAGACCTCCAGAACCAGCAGCCCTGTGTCCGGGGTGACCATGGCGGAGCAAAATCGTGTCAACACGGTTCAGGAGAAGCAAGGTGCCAGGCCCAAGTCAGCCACGGAGAAAGCAGCCACCATTGTAAAAAATGGAAAAACTTCTGTCTGGATCTAAAATATTTTCTATTTTAACAGTTCTGTATTAAGGACTGCACTTGAAGACCTGCGCTACTTTGAACAACAATCAGATCATTTTAAGGATTACAGAACATAGCGGAGAAAATTGTCTAGAATTGTCTTTGTTATCTCCCAGTGTCATTTTGTGCTTTAACATGCAACTAGTTGGTTGTCTCTAACTTGACTAACCAGAAACCAAGAGTGTTACGAGCAATTCATTGACTGCTGCCAAGCTGGATTTATTAGCCGAATTCTTGGGAGGGATGACTGCTGATTGTTTTTGGAAAGAAGGGTATAATATGAATGGGTTTGACTTTGATATTATGTATCGTATGAATGAGTGTTGCTGGAACCAGATTACATGTGACATATTTTGAGAAAGAATCATCATGTTCCTGAATGCTCTCCTGCTAACAGAACCATTCGTTTTCAGTCACTGCATGACCCCCCCCCCCCCCCCCCCACACACACACACACACAAAATCACATTTTAAAAAGCAAGAAAATTTGTTAATTTATACCATCTTTTTGCTATCTAAAAGAGATGCATGCTTTACATAGGTTACAATAGAGAACCCACCTTTAGCAAAGAAACTACAGATCCTTATGTTGTGCTTTTAAAATGGATTTTAACGTTTAATCCTGCCTTCACGTTTATCATTCATCAAAGTGCCTCAAACTTTTCAAGACTGTTCTTGTATTTTCCTCTGGAAAAGAAAATAAAGTTATTGGTTAACTCTGTGTTTCCCGCAGTTATTTATGAGCCAGAAGCGTTGGACATTTACTTTAAGGAGCTAATAAAAACAAGTGTGACTTGACTTGAGTCATCCTGACGAAGCACTTATTGACATCTCACTCTACCACGTGCTCCACTATCATCACGGAGCAAAGGATTGTGGGTATACAAAATGGCGACCTCTGTAATGTCCTCCAATGCGTAGCTGCCCACAACTGTTATTTAACTAAGCCAACTCTAGTTTTTTTTTTTTTTACCCCACGCAGTACACTGTCACCATGAAGCTACCTTGTATCGTGAGGCGGGCGCTCACCTTCAGCCATCGCTTCAGTATCGTCGCGAGCCAAAACACCGGCTTCGGTGTTTCGCCTCGAGCGGGTCTCCGGGTGATGAGGTACAGCCAGGCGGCGATTGACGAGCCGGCCGCGCCGGTAAAGCTCGCGTGCTACTGCTTGGACCACAGGGCGCTAGTCCGGATCCAGGGAGCCGAAGTTAGCGCCTTCCTTCAGGGGCTGGTTACCAACGACGTATACAAGTTGGAGGAGGCCGCCGTCGGGGCCATGTACACTCATATGCTTAACGTACAAGGGAGAACGCTCTACGACATCGTGATGTATAGGTGAGTGGCGGGAATTATGGTGCGTTTGGTGAAAACTCGGTAATTCAAGAACGTTATGTCCCTCCATCCATCCATGAGATGTACCACTTGTCCCCACGGGGGTGGCGAGTGAACGATATGTTTTGTGAAATAAATAACGTAAACCTGGCTAATAGTACACATGTATAGTATGTATCTGTATAGTAAATAACGTTACATCATAGTCTACTTAGGTTTACTTGCAATGCAACTTATTGGGATCGTCAGACATTTTGGACGAAAGTCCTAAGACCCAAGTTGGATCGTTCCTATTTATAGCAATGGACACCGCATTTAATAGTGTGGGTGGTCCTGCACATGTGGAGTCTTCATGTTCTGTCGATATTAAGATAAAATGGACATTGAGAATGATTTTTCTCTTGTATTTTCTTCCATGCATAGGACACCGGGAAGTGGGGTCCTCCTGGAGTGTGACAGCACCATGACGGATTCACTTCTGAAACACCTCAAAGTCTACAAGATCCGCAGGAAGATTGACATTAATTCGTGTCCAGACCTTTTCGTGTGGGCCGTGCTGCCCTTGCAACAAAATTGCAGCCAACGTTTCAGAAAGCCCGAGCTCTCCTCGCCGGAAAAGGCCATTGCGTGGGAAACGGATCCTCGGACACAGGACATGGGCTGGAGATTGGTTCTGGAAAGTCAAGTGGACCCCTTAGATGTGATCCCGTCATGTCAGAAAGGAGACACGGAGGAGTACAACAAGCATCGTTATTCCATAGGTAAGTGCTATATATTTTTTAAGTGTTTAAAAAATATTATTATTGGTAGCAATATATGCATATTCGGTTGAGGTTCGTTTGAATAAATGTAATAATTTTTTATGAATAATTATGAGTAGCCCTTTTCTTCTCGTGAGGAATGTGAACTATTAAAGCATGTCTTCTTTGTTGTTGTTGTCATTGTTGTCTAGGACTTCCAGAGGGAGTGAAAGACCTTCCTCCAGGGGTGGCGCTACCACTGGAATCCAACTTAGTCTACATGCAAGGCATCAGTTTCAGCAAGGGCTGCTACATCGGCCAGGAGCTGACAGCCAGGACTCATCACACCGGCGTGATCCGCAAGCGTCTCATGCCAGTGCGCTCGTCGGCGCCCATCCAAGGCCTGGAGGAGGACGCCGCGCTACAAACGCAGTCGGGCAAGCCGGCCGGGAAGCACCGCGCGGGACTGGGACATCAGGGACTAAGCCTGATCCGCCTGGCTCACGCTAAGGAGGTGTTGACGGTCAAATGCGCCGACAGCACCCAAGTGACGCTCGAGGCCTCTGTGCCCGACTGGTGGCCTGAAGATGAGAAAAGTGACTCGCAAGCTTCCATGTGACTTGAATGAATGCTGCTGTCATATTTCAAATGGAAGCCTCAAGTGCTGTTTTAAGGTCACAACTTGGACTATTTATTTTTAAAGGGCGAATGATGAGATTGACACGTGCAATTCACAGCGACAAGCCAATCATGTCATGAAACGTCTAGAGTTTTAATTAAATGGTGATGAAATAAATATTTCATAAGTATCAAAGTGCCTTCAAATGTTTTCGTTTGCATTCAAGCTATATCCAAGATGCCTAACTGCATAAATAAAGTTGCAAAACAATGCAAGGCCATTGAGGTTTCAGAAGCAACGAAATATGATTCTATGTTTTGCTGACATTTAAACAACCAAGGACGCCTTCTGCTAGATACCACCTACATCTGAATTTTGCCTATTACCACTCACACTGGACAAAGATCCACTATTTTCAAGCAACATCTGGGTCACCCTGAAGAACTACCATCTAAAAGCCAAAAGGTAAGTAGAAGTGAAGTGCTACCTTAACAAATCTATGCTTTTACTTTTTTTATGGATATGAGCTTGCTTTAGACTCTGGGGCTTCAAAAGTAGTCACCTTCTTGCACCTAAAATGTCTGCATTCCACTTAAACTCTCAGTCTTGATAAAGAAGATGCTGCCCCCTGGTGGACTGTATAGTGTCCCGAATTTGCTGCAACAGCGTTTCCGGCTGCACGGCGGACGCCGAGTGGTTGAGAAGCTTGAAATCCTCGTTACACAGCAGGAGCTCCAGGATGTGGGCCACACGTTGCAAGTCGAAGGCCGCGTGGTAAGGCCCGAGGGTGACAAGCACCTCCGAGAGGTGGCGCGGGTAGTCGGCGCCGTCTCCAGAGGGGCTGGCGTTCAGGAAAGTCATGCGGTTGTCTGCCACGATTTTGAGGAACGACGCAAACTCCCCATAGTCGATGCCGGAGCAGGCCTTCATAATGACCTGAAGTGAAACATAAAACAACTCAATTTGGGGTCTTGAGTCTCTGGACCTTCTCACCACCTCACACAATTTCCTGCATATGTAACTTCTTTTGAAAATGGACCAATTTCGGAGTCGTACTGTTTTGGAAATGGCGCTTTGTACCTGACAGTGCTGATGCCATGAATCCATTGTGTTCCTCCACTCGCTGATCTCTTTCTGCACCGAAGACAGCTCGTTCTGCAAGAACTGCCACATGATGTCCACGTTGCAGCCGTTCAGCCAATTGTGATTGATGGAAATGGTGTCCTCCTACAAGAACATGTCATGAGACACAATCATTTGTATAAAAACAATCAAAAAGTACACGTGACATAATACATCATCTATTAGGACCCCCTTCATCTGTGCATACCAGATTATAAACCTGATGGTGCCATCCGCTGGGCACAAAAATAATTTCACCAGCCTCCTGGATGATCTCAAGCGGTTGGCAGGCCTCCAGGGAGTGAGGGAAAAGGCTCCTGTCACGAAGCTCTCCCAATGTAACGTCATAGGGGAGGTTGCCGTGCGTGTCTCTCAGGAACTCCTCCTGTCCGGGAGGATACAGCAGCCATTTCTTCCTGCCGCAGATGTTGGCCGACCAACTGTACGAGCGGAACACGTCGGCATGGAATGGTGTCCTGTGGGCAACGGCCGCGGGAATGTTTAGCCACAGAAAATGTCACGACAACTCTCACTTAATATAAATAGTAAATTCCTGGTCATTCATACGTCACCAAAATCCTTACCAGGATCCTTTGGGCCCCATGTAGACAAATCGGTAGTCATCCACTTCAAGTGTGTCCCAGTATTCATTCAGCCAATCAGATGTAAAGAAGATAGGGGTGGTGTAAACGTGATGATCCGGAAAGTCCCTATGACAATATGATGCATTTATTAAAAAAAAAAGACTACTTTAGAATATGGGTTGCTGTATGCTTGTACTATATTACATATGCATTGTATTGTACCTGGACATGTGCCAGTCTTTAAGATAGAGACATCCTTTAGGGGACGAATGTCCATTCTGGATGTGCTCCTTCCAGTATTGGATGAATTCTTTAAAAGGCATAACTTGTTTGGGGTTTGCATTGTATTCTTTTGCGTTGCAGTTGGCCACAGGAACAGGAGTCTCCCCTGAGAGGTAAAGCAAAGGTTTAAAACTAACGACAATATATTATTATTATTCATTATTATTTACCAAATTCCTGCAGGAGTTTCTGGAAATGAGGCCTGCCCTCCTCGGTCACCCATTCTTTCCTACACTTCCACTCCTCGGTAAATCGCTTGGAGAAGACGCACGGGTGATTAGGGAGAAGGTATCTTTTGAAGAATTTGGAGTAGGATAAATCATTATCGATGTAGTCGACGAAATGCGACGAGCAGAACTGGTCGTAGGACTGCCGAGGGATTTTGACCAGACTGCAGCAGTTGCGGTAAGCATCCCTGTCCATGGTGATGGGAACATGAGGTGGGATCGAGATGTTTCCCCCCACCCCGACAAATTAAGAAAAAGCGTTTAGTTTAAACATATAAGTGAAATAGTCCAAGAATTGTTCCGTGAAGGTGACATCATACACTCCCCGGCAAAGAAAGAACACATCCATATCGTTGCACTTAATTTACTACGCTGTAACTAATATTCTTGCAGCAGCTGTAGAACTCGTTCTAAAATTTCATTTCAGAAATAATAATGATGAAAACACTGTCTTTGCTAGCCGAAATGTTTCTCAGCATTGCCGCAGTGGACCATTTTCTCAGTGGATTTTCAAGTCGGACAGTAAACAGTGCAACACAATTTTGAAATGACGTCACTTCCGTTGTGATAAACACGCTTAACAACATTAAATATTTACTGTAGCAGAAATATTATCAAATTGACGTAAAAATATTTTTTTAACATATTAAGATTTAATTGACGGGAAGGCAAATTTGTCAAATATAATGTCGAACACAATACTCAGCTACACAATTAATTACGTCACTTCCTTGATAAACATACGCAGCAAAACAAGGCAGAACGTTTCGGGATTTCCATGAGTGTTGTTATTTTTAATGACTTAAGGTTTTAGAACGCTTGAGCTCATTTAAGGAAAGAGCGTCGTGTCCATGTGAGCTGCAGGACCGAAAGCTCGCTCATCAACTTCCATAATGAGCCGAGAAGCTCCCATCCACAACTGGCCCGGCTCCTACTACCTCAGCTCGGTCAAGAGATGGGAGAACGGCACGCTGTCCCTAAGCCGAAGCGCGGTGCGTTTCGTCTCGAACCAAACCAAGGAAACCCTCGCCAGTTTCCGCCTCTCCCGCATCATGGAGATAAAAATGGAATCATCTAGTTTCATCTTCAGCACTCTGACGGTGCTGGAGGAGGGTAATGTCAAGCACTGGTTCGGCTCCCTCAAACCCAACCGGGTGGTGGTGTACAACGTGATGGAGCACTTCTGGAGAGAGCGTCTGCTGTCCCCCTCCAGCATGGAGACCAGAGGTGGGGTCACCGGGAATGAGCCCTCCAAGGGCCAGGAGCTTATCAACCTCGTGGCCGGGGCCCAGAGACGATTGGAGGACACCGGGAGGGTTCTCAGCTACCAGGGGGAGCAGTTTGATAGCATGATGCAAGGCCTGGAGAAGATGGACTCGGACCTGGGAGTGGCTGATAAGTAGGAATTTTTTTCATTTACCAGTGCAAAAATATAACCATCTTAACATTGTACAATATCTCCTATTTTTTCTGCAGACTTTTGTCAGAACTGGAATCTCCTTCCTGGTGGCCTTTCAGTAAACTTCCATGGAAGATCCAGCAGGAAACAAAGGCGGAGGACGCGGCAAAGGCTGCTGCCACATCCAAAGCGTCTGCGCGTAGCAAAGTGATCGCCAGCATCCCAGCCGTGGTATCCAAAGACGGCGACTGCGACTTGAAGCCCGGCTGCTTGGTGATTCTGCCGTCCTCCCTGGAGGTCCACGACGCCTGCTGCTTGCTGCACCGCTTCGACCGCAGCGAGGTGGATGAGATCCGCGTGCATAGCCCTTACGAGATCACGGTGGGGCAGCGCTTCATCGGCAGGCCCGATGTCCGCTGCCGGCTGCTGTCGGCCAAGATGCCAGAGGCGCTGGCTGTGCTGGAGATGCAGTACAAGAAGAAGGTGGAGTTTTCTGCAGAGTACACTACCTTTCGGGCCACACCTGCTTCGTCGCCGTGTGACGCGGACACAGCCGGTGAGGAACAAACTCGAGTCAAAGTGAAATGGAACAATTACAATTTCTCCAAATTGCTTTGCTTGGTCAATCAAAAAAATGGTCAAAATACAGAGCAATTAACAACTCTAGCGAGTACAGTAAAATAGTGATGGGAAAATGAAGCTTCATGAACCACTCGTATTCTTTTGCTCCTCTAGATGGCAATGTTGGTTTAGTGAGGGTCGGTGGGCTTTCAGCTCTTTGGTGAACAGAAAGTGCCATCTAGAGGTCTAAGTAAACACAACAACGGGTTCATGAATCATCTTGAAGCTTCATTTGCCCATCATTACAGAAAAATACTGGAATAGGGCTGTCACTCTTGGATATGTTTAGAATTACATTACATTGTTTATTCCATAGGTGATTTGAATAATCTGATCCAATACCCTTATTATTTTTCAAACAGGCTTCTATACTTGGACCGCTTCTCTATTTTAGAAATGAAGAGCACAAACTTTGGCCAACCGTGGTTAATTCCACTGTTTCACCACTTAGGGGCAGTGTAGCTCTATCATTAAACACCAGCACACATCTGGAGAGCCCTTCTGCTTGGCACAAAAAATGCAGGCATTATTTTAATACCTCTCCACCTGCCCCACCTCAGGTTTTCTGCACGGGTGCCAGGAGATCGAGGTCCCCATGGAGATCCCGGCGGGGGATCTGTCCCAGCTGCAGGTGCACGTCCTCCAGCCTGCCGTGAGCCAGGCCGAAGCCCAGGAGCTCAAGCAGGTGACTAACCCATGTGGGGGAAAAAAAAATTACCATATTGTCGTGGTGGCGTCAGTTCTAACCAGGGTTATAAATTCTATTATCGTTAGATTTGATTTCAGTTTGAGTTTTCATTCAGTGTTAATTTGCTTTTCAGAAGAGATTTGTTGAAAAGACAGATTTGGAGAAAAGTGCGTATGTGTGTGCAGATGCTGCTCCAGCTGAAGAGCCTGGCCCTGGAGGCAGAGACGGAGCTAGAACGTCAGGACGAAGCGCTCAACACCCTGAGCAACTCTGCCGATAAAGCCTCCATGGCCATCGGGGAGCACACCTGCCGCATGAGGAGACTGCTGTAGACGCTGAGTCAGAGACGGACAGACGGACCAAGCGTCAACGTGGTGCAATAGGGAACTTCCCAAAACTTGAAAGATTGATGAGAAACTGTTGGCACTTTGAAAGACATTTGTTACCTTTTAGAAACATTTTATGTTGGGCGATGTGTCCACAATTGCTCCTAATTTCTTGCTACTTCCATCTTGTTTGGTCAAGAGTTGATTTTCAAAGTATTGGCTTTCATCGACATCTGTAATTGGTCCGTTCGAACGAGAACAGTTCTATACACTAGGTAAGCAATATACAGTTATTAATTGCGTAAAATAGGGTTGGGGAACGTATGACTCATCAAATATATCCATGTTGCACAAAGCACACTCTCCCGAGGAGACTATAGCATGCGCCATTGGATACACAACTTCCTGCTCCTTTAGCGTCATTGTCAAGACCTACAACATGTTCAAGTAAAATAATGTGCACCAAGTGTTGCATGTGTAGAAGACAATGAAGCTGACCAATGTGTAAAGGACTCACATATGCATAGTCATATTGTAGTTGTTGTCTGTCTGCTACGTTTACATAAACAACATTTTTCTAATCCGATCAGAGTTCGGATTAAAATGATGATCGGATGCACTGTTTTCATGGACACCAAAAATTTAAACGTAGCCACTGTGAATGTGATTTATCTGTTCCATGTGCTGTATACAATGTGCAAATAAAACCATGATAAATTCATTTCAAAACTTCAAAAGTTTCAATGTAGTTTCAACTTTAACCGAACATTAAAGGAGATCCAGGAATTTCTGGTGAGTGCTGGCCATGTCCTATATGTGCCAACAGTCTGCCCAACCTGGTATTCCAAAACATGGAATTGAATATTTGCAAAATGTGCTTTTTTTTTCCAGTTATTGCTCTTTTTGTCTTAAACACTCATATTTATTTTAATACCAAAAATATATTTTTCAATTTTAGCTTGAATTATTTCATTCGTTTTTGTTCAAGACCAAGTCATTGGAACAACAGCTCGGCAGTGAAGGAGCGTTCTTTTGTTCCATTACCGAAAGTCAACAACCTTCATCGCCGATTCCCATGTGACAAATATGAAATGCCCCGGTTTAAGATCCTCCAAAGCTTGCCGGTCTGCTCCCAGTCACTCAATCAGCGTGGATGCTCAGTTTTGACACGGTGAAGTGGCCCGGGGCAAAGGCGCACACCGCATTCTCATGTGAACTCCACAGTCCACACACACACACACACGCTGGTGTGGTTTCCGTGCAGCCTTGCAGCACGAGGAAGCAGCGGCGGCGGTGGAGGCCTCGTCCTCACCGCAGACACACGAGAGCGGGCTTTCCCTTAGCGGATGGTATGGATACTCAGGAGGATTGGGTCGGCCTTGACGCCTTGTTTGCGGGTCCGTGTGACTCCGCTGATGGCCGCTCAGTCAACAAAGAAGAAGGCGATTGTGGGCTACGACGGCGCACATGCGGGCGCCCTGGCCTTCCGCAACGTGGAGCCATGTGACTTTGAAGACAAACAGTGCGGAGGGAATCATCCCTGGGAATGTTTTTCACTCTCCGTCTGTTTGCTTTGCTCGCTTTGCTGAGAGATGATCTCGAAAGGTAGTCATAATCCAGAATACAAGCAAAATTCGGAAATATCTAGCATTCCAACACATGAATGTGTGAAATATATAATGCCCCCAAAATAGATAGATCGAGACGAGCAAAATGTCCTTTTTTATACATAACCAATCCATCCTCAAACCGTATGCAATTTTCCAAAATTAAATGATATGTAAAAAAACAAAAGCCAACTTTTAATCTGTTAATGATTTGACCATGTCCGGCCGCATTTTTTGGCCTCTTCTTGCAAGCGCAGGTGTTGCCGGGCTTTCCGTTTGCTGAGGGAGTTTCTGGTTTCAGGAAATCGGATGATGACGGCCGGATGGTTTAATGTCAGAACTGGGAGAAAAACCTTTCCGGAACAAAGATGCTGGAGTCCAAGTGGTGGACCTACCGGACGATGCGCTATAATGTTTGCGGCACACCTGTCCTGTTGTTTGGTTTGGTCCAGTGTGACTGAAATAAATAAATAATTAATTAAATGAGCACATAAATACATGAATAAAAACATGAATAAATAAATGAATAAATAAAAAAAAAATAATAATATTACATGTCACATTTTTAAAAATTTTGAGTATCCGCACCGATGGCTAAAGCCCAACGCCAAAATCAGGCCAGTGTACCATGACATCCATTTAGCACCCTCGCAACTCATTCTACATAGGAACCCCCAGCTTGCCCCTCCAAAGGGACAAATTCTGCATTTTGTATTTGAAAATCCTCTTGGAATTTGCTACATTAATGACTTTGGACTGCATGAACCCGCACAAGAGGACAACAACAGTCACACCAGGGTTATTGCTCCGGCATCCGGCGTGATTACAATTAAAGATGTGCCTTCTCGACCCTCCCACCTCGCTGGATAAAAATAGTCTTTCTTGGGTTAGTGTGCAAAGTAAATAAGCAGGCCACTGATCCCGAGGATGCCGATTCTTTAGGGGTCATTAAAAACAGATAATGGGAAAAGTAGTTCCGGCGTGGGCAACATGAAACACACCAGTGGGGTTACACATAATTAACGTCACTTTTTCCATGCATATGTCCTGGCTCACTTTTAAATTGGGCCAAGAATATCCTCAAATGAATCATTTATATCAAATTGTGATCTGTGTATTACAAGGTGTATTTTTAAAGTTTTACAAGGTGTATTTTTAAATTTTTTTACCACTCCTTTTAGCAGTTAGCATTTTATGATGCTGTTTTTAAGCTTTTAAAGGGGAAGTGAGATAAAAAAAAAAAATCTTAAAAATATCTTTTATGCACCCTCCCAAGTCTAAACATGGAATTATGATTAGTATTGCATATGTGTAATATGAGTTATAGGGCAAAATCCAACCGCTTTTATCCATCTCAGGAGGCGGCCATTTTGGCACTTGGCTCATCTATTTACTAGGTTTGGTCATGTGACATTTGCAAGCTAAACTAAAATGGAGTAATCAACCTGTTTTATAAACTGAAACTAATCGCTGAAGCAGTTCTGAAAATAAATGAATAAATGAATTATTAATTCATTTCAAAAACAAAATGGAAAAATCCCAAATTATGTGAACTCTGCTTGCCACCCATTGATGAAAAAAAAAAAATGGCACAAAACTGAAAATGGTAGCACATGCTCAATTTCTGCAGAGCACTTTTCAGGATTGCATGCCTGAGAATTTATTTCCATAATTTCAAGGTTTTTTGGGGGGCAACACCTATTTAGCGGAAACTCCTTCTCGCTACGTAGGGAAGCCGCCAGCAACTGCGCAATTGGAGAAGATGGAATGGAGTACACGCACGTACGCATTGAAATGTAACGTAGCCTGGTGAGGTATGAAAAAAAAAAAAAAATGACCAGATGTTTACTCAGCCCGACCATATGCGGCCCGCTCGCTCGAGGTCTGCGCTGAACCTTTGACCATGCAACCACGAAGGCCGACAAACAACGACGCCTTCCCGCAAACAGGAAACGTAGCGTCCCTCAATCAGGAATCCTCTTTTTAGTGTCGGAAAGCGTGCCTGCTTCCAATTAAAGCATCGAATATCAAAGACAATGCCTTCCATTTTTAATGTGCATTCTTTACGTGTTCCCCCCCGGTTTATTTGGACGGCAAATTTGTGGGTGGAGCCCTCGACTAATTGGTATGGGAAACTTGCACCTGTGGTCGACCGATGTTTTGAGAGTCCGGAGCGTCGAAATATTTGGAAGCGGCGGCGGCCCGGCTTTTTGTGTGGAAAAACAATTCCAGATGGCATGTGATGTGGAAGATTTTCTGGAACAATACAGCGACGCAGCGGTTAGGAGTTTTCCGAGATTTGATTTCAAAGCGAGGCCCATATAATTTGTCATTCATCGAGAAGCCTTTGAACCGCGTACTCGCTCTCACACGAGCGGCCTTAAAGACTTCATGGTGGTGCCACCAGTTGCTGCAATGCAGTCATGTCTGCTCCATAATGGATGATGTCATCACGCTTTCTCAGACCTCCAAAACACTTCTGTCGATTTATTCAAACTGTTAATAATGACAGCTGCACGATTCAAGCATGATTCTTTTGTCAGTGCTAAGCTAACAAGGCTAGCGATCCTGGTTGCAGTGTTTGTAGTGGCAAGTGGAAGCGTCATGTTGTAAACTTAACCGACTTAGCAACTGTAACTGTTTTTTTTTTGTATGAATAATTAAGATTATTACGCAGCTGCACATAACCCAGACTGTTTTTCTTACATTAACTAATATAAAATTCTGGACAGCTTAATGAGCCAAATTCTGAGGTCATTAACTTGAGCCGTTTGATTCAGAGATTTTTTTTTGTTGTTCTTCATGATGCATTCAGCGATCTTGTACAAGATGGCTTCCTTCAACTGAAGGACACATGGGTGGACGTAATATATTTCTTATCTCAGCGAGGCCTTGAGGAGTCTTTCATCTCGTAGCGTCCTCATTGTTCCCACCGCGTGGCCACGGCTGTTTTCACTCCCGCTCACGCAGCTGCGCTACTCCCTGCCCAAACTTAAACGAGTATTTAATGAATCGCTTTTATTTGACATACGTGTAGGCTATCAGCTCCATTTGTAATGCTTTATCTCAAATCTTTGAACTATGTTTAGACTGGAAGCGCCTCGGATTGTATCACTTTACGCTTTGAAATGTAACATGATGAATATCATACAATGCTGCGGAGTTTTCTTGCGTGGGGCAGATCCGTAGCGACATAGCTAACGATACGTTTTTCTCAAAATCGTTGATGGTCGAATTACAGGCCTCGGTCATTACTCAAGCGAGGAGGAGGTCGCATTTTCAATGTACGGCCCTCCAACTTAGCATTCTTTCAACTTAGCATTTAGCACTAAAAACCAATACTGCATTGTTTTTGTCAAATATCTGTCGCCTGAAACGTTTTATTCACTTCCCTGCATTCCATCTCTTTGTCAGTACACATTTGTTTTTGTTTTTTTTGTCTCCGGGTGACAATTCTCTAATGTCCTGAAAACTCGCAAGGACGTTATTAGTTTTGAACACGATCCAGTCGAATGTGACCGTCACGGGTGAACGCAAATGAGGAAATGTTCTCTCTCAGCATGCTACCGTCAGACACAGTAGGGAAGCGGAGCGTGGTAACTTGTTATTTTAATGATGTCCTCCCGCGTTCATTTGATGGATGTGGGCCACACAAGTGGATATGCAATAAGTGCGCTTCGACGTCGGCCAACATCAGCTTCGGTTCCTTCGTGATTGTTCGTCGGCATGGAGAATGTGAGGACTGTGCGTTCATTTTAGGAAACAAAATCAGCATCTGGCACTTGTTTTGCTAATTGTGTCAATACCACAAAGAAAATGGAAAGAAAGGTGAGTGTAAAACATATTAAAAAAAGCAAATACTTTTTCTTTAGCTTTTTGTGTGTGGTGACACCACAAAAAATGGGTCAATGACTGAAAAGGAAAGGAGAGCATCAAAATATTTAACCGAGCAATACCATTAAATTCATTAAATGTCAATTATAAAAACATATTAGAATTAACAGTTTGGTGATTTAACCCCGAATTGAACTAATTCACTTTACATTTTTCGTCATGGGAAACATTTTGCACTCGTCAAACAGGATTGTGTACACATTGTAGTTTTCAGCTTTAAATTTTGATGAAGCGCCTCTTGGCTACAGGTTACGGAGCTAATTTGTTATCCCGCGAAAATGAGAACGCGCGTCTCTGGTGGCGACTCTCCTCACTTTATAGAGTGCAGATGTTTCTGTCTTTTGTAATCAACCGATTCGACATGTTGACCCCTGGTGCACTCCAGTTGATATTTAGCTCATAAGGAGGCTTCATCATGCTCGGGGAAGTACAAACGGGCTACTTTCGATTGACGTCAGGGCTAACGTGGCGTGTCCGCTCATTAATATTACTTTACACACTGCAGACATTTAGCTTCGTCCTTCCATCACAGCAAAACAATCAGCAGCCGTTCAACCCCCCCTTCTTTTTTCTTCTTCTTGTAATTAGATTCTCCGCAGGGACTCGGCGGCTTATGGAACACGCAGACAAAAGCAGTCCTGACATGACTTGGACAAATATACGCCGGATGTCAATGACACCATGACTCCCAAGCCCTGTAAAGTAAATCCAGGAGAAAATAAGTGGCGGGTAATTTGCGTAAATGATTCAAATGTGCGATGCGCCCTTGAATCGGTGCTTCTCATTCAGCGTGACGAGCAAATCAATCCCGTGAAAAGACGGTAAGTCATGTTTCCAGTGTCTGCGGCTGACACTCTGCAGAGCCACATGCGTGGTTAATTGGTCACGCAACAGATGAATGACCTTAAGTTTACTTGCAGGCGCTGAGAAGACCTTGGAGACGGAGGCCTTTCTATGATTGGAGTCACTCAACGATGGTTTGTTATTGTCTTCGGGGACAACTTCTCCGGTTGACTGAATGACGTTTTTACCATGTGCAATATTACTGTGATCAATAATTAATCCATCAAGGTTCAATAAAAGGTAACTGTTGGTCGTGAGAGGAACCACTTGGCAGTCAGTGCTGTTCACACCCACAACGGTGCAAGACACCTGTTTTCAAGCTGAATGCATCTGAGAAAACACCTCAACTCAGTCTGGCCCAGACCTGCGCAAATTTACTAGGCAGGAAAATGCAGCTATGGATCTGCTCAAGACACCCAGAATCTTCCCCAATTGGTTCCTCATGCACATCTTTCCCACCTAATTTGGGCAACGTCCAACCATGGGTGGAGGTGGCGGAAGCGTGGGGAGCTCCCAGTCGACCAGCGGCGGAGGAGAATCCAGATCCAGCTAGCCGAGGGGGAAGCCGTGTTGCGCACGGTGAGGTCACGTTCTAGACATCTGCAGCGGGTTCTAATTACGCCAGAACAAGTCGACAACGTCTGACTGCCTTTTGGCGAGGGGATGGGCCAACACAAGCCGTTCTCTGCCTGCTTGCCGTCGTTCAGGCCAGCCAGGCCCCCCCTCATCAACATTCCCCTTTTTCAACCAGGGGGTGAGAAAGGTATGGCACGCTGGCCGCACTTGGCCCCCAACTTTCCAGCCCACTGAATATTTTTGTGTGCATTTTATCCATTTATGTTTTTTATTATTATATTATTCAGCGGACCAGAACAATTTTTCAGTAGTATACAGCAGTCTTGCATTGAAATGATTAAATACATGGTTTGTTAATAATAATCACATTAATTTTGATGGTGTGGAGCTACCGGATCGTCTTGATGTCTGTCCAAACAGGCTCAAAAGAAAAAAGGCCAGGGCTGAAGGTTCAGGAATGTTTTATGAGCTCAGCAACCGCGACGATTTCCAGTTAGAGGAGAATAATTAAGTATCCCATCGTTCACTTTAAACGACTACCCGCGGAACCACATATGAGCTATAAAGTTCCAGATCGCACTCATCTATCATCTGCACCCACCTTGAAGACTTCCCTCGTAAAGACAGGGAAAAAGCTTCCCATTTTCACTATTGGACTGATATTTCCTCCCTGGTGACAAAATTAAAGAGTCTCGCGATGGAGACGGCAACAGGAGTAAAATTGCACTTTTGGAGCCGAACCGCGGATTTTTGAGGAAGCAGTAAAGCCAAAGTTGAAAAAAAAAAATCAGCGCGGCGCCGAAAGGGTCGTGTTGAACCTTGAAATTATTTTAATTGTTTACTTAATACTCTGTAAAAACCAGTAATCCCATTTTAAACGCAGGCTGCACGGACCGTCATCATGTTGAACGTTTCAGTAAACTTTACAGGAAGACAATGTGAAAAGCTGCAATGAATTTTAATATGAATACACTTTATGGAATATACATAAAAATTGACCTTAGAATTGAATATAAATATCTGGGCCACTAATCAAATATATCGGAAATAGCTCAGATGTACTGCAACCACATTAAACAGTAGAAGAAGAAGAACCCGGAAGTGCGCCCGCAAAACAGGAAGTAGAAAGGCCATGGCGGTAAAAACTCATTGCCAACCGCCATTAAACACACAAAAAAATAATAATTAAAACGTCACACAGAGTAGCTTATGGAAATGAACTGTGTCACAAATGTCAGAAACGTTGCCAAAAGAAGAATATGGATGCCAGATACTTCTTTAAGTTGGAAAAATGTGGCTCTTTGCTTCTCCTTGGAGCCGCTTGGCAAGTGTTAGCTGCCCGAGTCGAAGACATTCAGGAGAAAAGCTACAGTAAGTAAAATTCTTCTACTCTCTTTGCATACAACTGACCCAAAATCGACCATAAGAGCCATTTTGGTTAGAGGCAGCTTTATTTTAATTCAATGGATGCAGGTAATTGTGTATCGCTTCTTGTAGTACAGTAATCCCTCGTTTATCGCGGATAATTGGTTCAAAAAACCACCCGCGATAAGTGAAATCCGCGAAGTGTGGTCACCAACTGGGCAGGCTAACGAGTTGGCGGAAAGATGCTAATTCGCGATCGTGCTAACACGCGAAAACGGACTTCTAAAGGAATGTAAACAAACATTTGGAGCAATACTACATTGTCCTAAAGGTTGTTTCCTCAAATTAGACCTTTTATTTTGACTTTTAAATGTTTTTTTTAATTTGGAAAAAAAATCCGCAATGTAGTGAAGCCGCGATAAACGAAACGCGAAGTAGCGAGGGATCACTGTACTTGTTTTTTTGCTTCATTGTTCTTATTTGAATGTGCATGAGCTGGATATTATTATTACCGACCGATATTGACAGTAGCTGCAGATTTAATCTCACCTACTGATTTTGTCATGTAGTGGAAAAGCCCAGCAAAGCCCCTCTGTAGTCAGAGCGGTGACAGTTTTATGTGCACCACACCCTTTCCACTAAGCATGAAAAGACCCCCGCCCATCATCCTCATCTGGCATACGTGGTGACCTCAGGCCGCTCGCCATACAAGGGGGTGAAATCCCCTTCGAGTAAAGACGCGACACGTGCGTGCGTGACTGCGGCTGGAAACTCAGCGGCTCACCATCACTGCTGACGAGGCTCCTAATGTCAACATTTACCTTCCATTTATTTATGTTAATCAGTCATAAGTGGACTCTCTCCTGACACCAAAAAAATCGAAGGTGGAATTTGATATCGAAATGATTGAAAGCTGGACAGACATGTATAATTTCATCATACGCTGGGAATTCCTTCCCCTCCCGAGACGAAGCGCTCATTCCATTGTAATGAATTCTCGTCTTTTCATTTCCAAGTCTTTTTAAAACTGTTTACCATCAGGAACTAGAAATTAGAATAGAAATTTGCCATTACAATTTTAAGGAAATATGTACTAGTGGTATCCGGTGGTTGGTATCGGTACCGCTCTGGAAAAAAAGTGGTATCGAACATTTTTAGTATGAAAACCTGAAAAAACAAGGGCAGATTAAAAACAAAAAATCTAATTTTACTTGCATCTCTGATTTTGCAATCATTTGTAGAGCACCTGAATAAGTACAGTATCAAAATATTTGCACTTGACTACATCCTTCCACTGAGGAGACCTATGGAGAATTATAACCCGCAGACATTCTGTCCCGGGGACCCCGTGGCCCTGACACTGAGTTTTAGCGTGAGACAGTCCAGATGGCAAATCCCACACACGCCGCTGTCCTAATGAGCGCGGCGCTATCGCCGCCGAAGCGACGAGAAGAAGGAGAACCTCATTCATTAGACTAACGACACTCGGAAGGCGAGCGGGTCAGCGGAGGTGACGACACAGGGTGGCGTATCCAGCGGATGCTTACTTACTGTTTTGACCTTCGAGGCCCACAATAAACACACGGCGGCAGCCAAATGACTCACTGATTTGTTTGAAGGAACACGTAACTGTTTTGTGTCATTAATATGACAGGCGGCGGAAATAACAGCGCGGACTTGATTTTGTCATCTGCGCACAAGCACACGTCAGCGTGAAATGAGATAAGGGCGGCTTTCAAATCAATATGTTCCACTTTTTTTTTCCAACATGTCACAACACGAAAAGAGGCTTCAAGTACTCATTACTGCCAATTACTGACTGGTTGGTTATGAATCATATTTGACCTGGCTCACTGGGTTGGCCCCCCCCCCCCCCCCCAACCGACCGCTCTTCACATTTCAAGGATCGTCTTTTGCTATCAGAGAAGGAATCAAAGTAATTTTCATGGTTGGATTTTTCTATAATATATCTTTTTATATAGGGTTGCCAGTGAGGTGTTGCTTATCATAAAGTGCATAAAAAAATGGACACTGACAGGAGACCTGCTGTGACCTTTGCAAAACCCCAAAACGTCCTTCTGACTTTCAGTTTCTAATCCGTACATTTTTTTAGCTCAGCATAAACTTAACTCAATCGCCGCCATTGACGGCTATCCATTTTAAGTGAGCAGGCAGTGATTGAGTTAAAGGAGTGGTCGAAATATTGTTCCTGAACATTTTTAGCCATGAGGCCACCGTAGCAGGAGATAGAACCCTCTGAGAAGGGAAGCGCTGTGTTGATATGGGCAGAGGCGGTGGGGACCAAAGCCCTGTGTGAACTGTCAGCACCAGATAGACCATGTGCCATTCGGACCCTCGCTGATCCACTTCCTCCAAATGCACACTGATGGAGAATGAGGTGGATACCCTCAGCTGGAAGTGTAGATAGCCTTTTTATTTACGTGCAGTCTTCGAAAGATGCTTCCTGGGCTAGGCTTTGGGAAACGACGTTTTAATTAAGAACGCTCTCGTCCAGACAATGGAAAAACGTCTGCTTTAATGAATCACGCCCGGTTGAACAAGAAGAGCAAATAAAGGATTTGTTTGCTCAGTGAGTAAGATTTGAAAAGGGATGTGAGATGGATGGACCAAGCCCCATGATATCATTTCTTCACTGTAAAGCTTCCGCGTGAACCTGGTCATGATTCATTCGTTGTGAACGCCGCCTGTCTTTACATCAAACCTTCGGACGACAAAACAATTGGCTCAGTTTGGAATCGTGTATTAATCGTCGCTTGTTCATCAATTACTTATTTCAGAATGATTTGAACTTTTGTAAACATTGAGGAAATGGATTTTTATCAAGTGCCATTCGAGCGACCAGCGCCAAAATGCTAATGGCGCAAAAAGTTGTCGTAGATATTTTCTTTCACTTGCATTGGGGCCAACTGCAAGAGTGACCCCGCTTCTCCAGTAGATGGAGCTGTAGTGAAACAAAATATAAATGTTTGAGGTGGTTGACACCAATTCGTATTACCTCCATCTACAGGACTAAAGTGGAACTTCCAAATTTGGCTTTTTTTTTTGTGGCTGATGACCCACTAACCCTTAACTCGCCATGCCAGAGTAGACGTTGGCTTGCGCACACACACGAGCACACACTCGGATCAAAAGTGGGACTCGCGCCCCCGCCAAGAGAGATAAATACACACTTCCTCTCTTCCCTTTCACGCTGTTTTTTTTCCCACACTCCTCGGACCCCCGTGCTATACTGTATAGGCAGGCCGGCCCCGGAGGAAACGGCAGAGCCACATCAAGAGGCTCGCCCTGCTTTGACAGGAGAACTCATGCCAGCCAACGAGCCTCCTGCTGCCTCCATTTTGGGGGGCGGCTATGCAGAGTCGATGGTTTTTACACTCTTTTGGTCAAATTCAGCATATTCACACCCGAGGCCGTCAGTCATCTCCTGATGCTTGCAACCACAATGTGGCTGTGATTGTGCTAATAATGCTTTTATTAGTTTGTGCTGACTCATCAAAGCAGCTAGCTTTGAGTCTTCAATGAAATTAGCATCACATGCGTGTTTGGACTGGAGTTTGTTCTGTTGGTTAGTTTGTGTTTTTGGTGTGTTTTTAATTTCTCAAAGTTGAGATACCCCACGACCGATGGCTTGTATCCAATCACAATTGCAAGTTTCCTCCACTAAACCAGATGTCTGACGTAGTACCGAGACTGACCTATGGGGGAAGCATGGCGCCACAGGGTATCAGAAACTGCCCAAAAAGTCCTAAACTTTTAACGTTATCATTTTTATTCTTGTAAAGAATTTTGTTAAGTATTTGAGAGCAATTGGGCCGTTGCTGGCTTTAATTGTGAGGCAAGCAAACTTTGTTACGTGCGCATTTTGAAATGTCAATTGACTCAACAGGCCAAAGTTCTGGCCTGTAAACAGTTAGATTAGCTTCCTCAGAGTCGCTGTATTCTCTGACGATCCATCATGAGCACTTCCTGAAGCTTTAGCTGTTACTCTCACCTGTTTCCTCAATCGGAAACAAAAGCGCTCATTCTCATGCTTCTTAACATCATCTTACAAGAGCAACAAATAAACAAAAAACATCATCCAAACAAAAAAATGATGTCAGGGTATTCCCTGAGCAGCCACTGTTTTTCTATTTTCTTTCTTGGGGGGTGGGTTGGTGGGTGGCGGGATCCAAGGCCACCCAAAACAAAATTATGTAATGCTATATTATTATTCCACGACTTTACTACACATAGGAAGCAATGCCAGATGCTCCTAATGGGGACTTGCGTTGCTTTTCCCAGGTTTTCTGCGCCGCATTTTTATGCTCCTCAGGAAATCCACCCATGCTCATAAGTTTCTCCACCTGCTTGGAAAAAGATCTCTTCGTGCTTTTCGCGGCGCCTGCAAAGGATCTCAAGCGAGGCGCTTAATGAGCAAAAAGTAACGCAATGTCCAAAGGAGCAAATGAATCACGTGTAGCTTCTGTAACACTTTACCAAACATTCAGTTGAACACGGAATGACTCATTGAAGAAGAAAAAAGATCAGTTTACTCTTGAATCATAAAAGTTTTAAACGTTTCTCGGTAGCAGGCTACTTCCTGGTTCATAGAGAATTCGGTAAGGCGTTTCAATAGGTCCGTAATGGGAGTGGCTAAACTGCAACTTTCATTCATTCGGTTTAGCCACAAACTTTCATGGTTATTTGGCTGAATTATTGTGAGAGCTACCAACCAACCAACCACGAAACCAAAATCAAAAGAAAACTTTGTCGCCTTTCGTGATTGGTGGAGATAATTAAAGGCCTTTTAAAATCACCAAAATGGCTGCGGTGACATAGCAGCACTTAAAATTTTAGTGATGCTCATTGGACTGTAGCAGTCAATGGAATGTCGTATGGAGGTGGAGGCGGGGGAGCGGAATGTCCTATTTTTTTTATTTTTTTTTTATCATTCTGTTTATTTTCTGGCTCTTTTTCTTGGCTCTGGACCACCCCTCGTCTCTCTACCGCACACCTTCTCTGTCACCAATCGTAATGACTGCAACGTTCGTCCAAAAGCCACTGCAGGTCTGATTTTTTATTTTTTTTTTTCTCCATTTTGGCTTGGCTCCTCACTGACATGCCTGGGAAGGGCAAGGAAAGGAAATGGGTGGACCGGTCGCTCTTGGTTCCCCCAGAGCAGAGCGAGACTCGGGAGAAGCCAATCAGCCCGGTGTTTTTTTTTTTTTTTTTTTTTTTGCCTCGGCCCATCTTGTAAGGCAGCACGAGGCCATCTGCTTCTAATAAATCCTCCATGTGGCTCTGCGACTGGAATTGCCAAACCTGTAATGGAACTCTGTCGTTGATGCTGCTCAAGTTAAGCAGGCTACTTGATGATAGAGGTGTGGTGTAGTAAAGCATTCTAACCAGTGGGAGGCACTGTCTCTTTCAAAGACCTCCATGATTGGTACCTTGAGTTACGAGTTTTTTTGAGTTACAAGCATGGTTGATACTACGTAGTGTTGCAAGAAAAAAAAAATCCAAACCAGAGGGGAAAAAAAGTTTGTTGTCCTGCAGCCTGCCAGATTGTGAGGTCACACGGTGCTACCCCGGTCATGTCTGCCTCCCGCCCAACGCCAGGCGTGTATTTATGGCGTGTATTTATAGCGTGTTGACTGCCGACCGGCACTTGTGAAGACGAAGCCATCAAAGAAAATTGAACATCTTTCCTCATCTTTCACACCTTTTTTTTGTCAGACCTCCCTGCTCTTACTTTCCTCTCATTGGAAACACAGATTTCAGGCAAGCAGATAAAAAACGGGATTTACCAAATTCACATGAACTCAGCATCTTCCCAATTGTTCTCTGATAACATTGGACTGGCAAAATCTTGTGCGGAATGCGTAGAATTCAATAATGCCGTCTGACACGGTGTCTCGAGCATGTGACACGAGTGTCAGTCAATGACAGTTTAATAATATTGGCAACAATAATGATACAATATCCCACAGGTATTATCCTTTCATTAAAAGGGGCTATTAATGGGATTTGGGTGGCAGGTTTTCACGGGCGAGAGACCACACAAGGGGTAAGCCCGTATTTGTACGTGCTTAATCTGATTACAACTTGGAAACAGAGCGACACGGACTTCACAGGAATGTTGACATCCACCAGGCACCTCCTCGTTGGCTATTGTGCAATATTTCTCCTGCAAAATGTAACAATATCCCGTGCAGGAACTGTAGTTGCAAAATCAGCCTACACAAAGATAATAGCGCTCGGTTTTGATGGACACTGTCAGAGTACGTCAATCAACGCGACTCCTCTGACTGGGAGCCATTGGGGCCTCTCTTGGGCCCAACGTCAGTGACCTCACTGATGTTCTTCTGGATGAGTGGACAAAAATTCCACTGCCACACATGCATACAAACTCACACACACACTCACACTCCAACATTCAGTGGAGAAAGTATTCCCAGGAGAGTGGAAGTATATATAAGTATATTAAAAAAGTATATACCGTATTTTCCGCACTATAAGGCGCACCGGATTATAAGGCGCACCTTCAATGAATGGCCCATTTTAAAACTTGGTCCATATATAAGGCGCACCGGATTATAAGGCGCACCTTCAATGAATGGCCCATTTTAAAATTTTGTCCATATATAAGATATATACATTTGGCCCGCGGGCCGGACTTTGGACACGCCTGCTGTAGTGGCTCAATATTGGTCCATATATAAGGAGCACCTGATTATAAGGTGCACTGTCGGCTTTTGAGAAAATTGGAGGATTTTAGGTGCGCCTTATAGTGCGGAAAATGCGGTACAAAAAGGAAATAAAAAGTATATAAAAACTAAAAGAGGACACATGTATAAATTAAAAAAGTATATAAAAACTAAAAAAAGACATTTATCGCCTCTCTCGATCGTAAACCTGCTCCATGTTGTCCGTCATTAATGTCATGTGAGGGCAGGGCGCATTCTTTGTAGTTCTACTTCTGATCATTTCTGTCATTCCACATTCCTGGAGACCACCGACCTGTAAATGCTCGGCTGCCGTTTGGAGGTATGGTATTGTATTTCAAAGTGTTGAAGGAATAATTGGACATTTTTCAGGTGAAAATGTGCTCTTGGTACCTCTATGGGGCCAAAAAAGAGACTTCAAAAAGACACTCATCGGCCAATTTATTAGGTACAGCTGGTATACACCTGCAGTGTATTATACTGGAATGGTGTTATTGCGCAATTTGCTATCTAACAGGGCAAATATTATAGCAACCCTTTTTTTTTTGTTAAATAATGTGGTCAAATTGATGGTTTTATTTTTCTTTTGCATTATTTAGAGAATAAGATTTGAAAATTATTATTCAGAAACAATGGAACAGTAAATTTGTCCCGAGAGAGGAACTGTCATGCAGAAACGTCATTAAAAGCTAAACAAAGCTGCATTGACGCATTTCGAAAGTCACTGAATTGGAAGTTAATAAGCGTCACAAATTCACAAATATGGAACAGAGATTGTGATTCCTGAGCAAGAAGACTTCAATCTAGCAAATTTTCTTTGGGAATAACATTTGGGTAGGTTGTCTAAACAGTGAAGACCTCTTGAACGGCTCAGTCTGACAGGTGTGGTCATCTGGCCGCAATCCTGCCAGCAGACTTTTAGGTAAAGCTAAATATAAAACACACCTGTCATGCATCAGAATGAACTCCTTGTTTGTTTTTTTTTCCCACCAGCGTTTGACCTCCAATTGCTAACGAAGACGACGCGGGCGGTTTGGACTAGACTGCACGCTGAACATAAAATGACTCACCTGACGCTGTGCTCACATTTTCCCCACAGTGCCTTTTCAGTAAGTAAAAAAAAACAAAAAACAAAAATACCATAGATACTTTTTACAGCACATTGAATGTCGGATGTATAGGGCAATGGACATTTCTGTGACTCATTTTGTTGGCTTTATCCCATTGAGTGGCAGGTACAGAATGTTATTAGCACATTTACATGCTGTCTTAAGAGGCCTGTCTTTGTAAATAAACCTTACGTAAGCTAGCAAGTGCAGGCTATCAAATGTGTTAGCTGTCTCGAATTGCCATCTTTTATGAAACCCTTTGTAAATGAAACTACCGTAGTTTCCGCACGATAAGGCGCACCGGATTATAAGGCCCACCTTCAATGAATGGCCCATTTTAAAACTTTGTCCATACATAAGGCGCACCGGATTATAAGGCGCACCTTCAATGAATGGCCCATTTTAAATCTTTGTCCATACATAAGACATATACATTTGGCTCACAGGCCGGACTTTGGACATGCCTGCTGTAGTGGCTCAATATTGGTCCATATATAAGGCGCACCTGATTATAAGGCGCACTGTCGGCTTTTGAGAAAATTGGAGGTTTGTGGGTGCACCTTACAGTGCGAAAATACGGTACGTAACATGCTACATCATTTGCTGGCTAGCTAGTGTTAGCTCACTTTCATTAGTTTGCTAGCTAGTGTTCATTTGCTATAATTAGCTAGCTTTCTAATGTTAGATTGCTATCATCAGCAAATGTTAGTTTGCAAAATTAAGATTTTCCATGTCTCACTTTATTTGCTTTTTATGCTGTTGAGTAGCAGGTATGTTATTTATCAGGTTGCTGTGGTTACATGGAAGCTATCCCGTGGGGCTTACGGTGTGTGTGTGTTTGTGTTGCGTTTTGGTAGGTCAGTGAGGGAAATGTATCCAACGCTCGGATTCCGTGTGTGGGCCAAGTGTCGCTCAGGGAACGAGGCAGCCATGTTGACTGTTCAAAGATGCCACACCAGGTAGGCGATGACCTCAAGTGAAAAACAGAGAAGATGTCAGTCATCTCTCGCTTATGTGTTTTACTTATTAAACATTTGTTTATTCCTCTGGCTCGTGAATTTAATGTGGAAAGGAAACAAACTCTCTACTATCCACTAACGGTCATTGCCCGTTAGAATGACAGTGATGAATTGCTCTGAGCTTTAAAGTCAGTTAACCTCGACATTACCTCCACCAAGGGCGAAGTGGCATACCTCTGGAACTACTGTATGTGTTGGGTGTTGCCATATATATTATATATGTATAAATTACAGAACTAGTACTGTAGATAGAAAATAGGATTTTGTTTCAGCCACCTACAAAAAAAAAACAAAAAACACAAATTATGACATTGGAATTGTATGTCAATTTAGCACGGTAAATATTTGAAGTGCTAGAGCGACTTTGAAAGACAACCGCTCAGTCAGTGGGCAAAACACAACAAATACGGCATTATCTATGTTTTTTCATCTTTAAATATATCTTATCTAGAGTGACTTGTGCTTTCCAAATACAGACAAAACTCTTTCCTTTCTCTTGGGCTCAAGTACACATGCCTTCACTGCATCTGTCCACCATATTGTATTCATTAGGCCAGAGGAATAAATAATGAAGTCATGACATGGAAAACTATTGTACTTTAACCACATTTCATAGATGTCTTAAAGGATTGCTTAAATCAATTTTCAAGGTGGATAGTATTGTCATATTTT
Organism: Syngnathus floridae; assembly: GCF_059516105.1. Lineage (NCBI taxonomy): Eukaryota > Metazoa > Chordata > Actinopteri > Syngnathiformes > Syngnathidae > Syngnathus > Syngnathus floridae. The sequence continues at coordinate 5,813,575 of NC_142426.1, read as the reverse complement.
TGTCATGTTACAGCTGGAATTTAGATGAACCTTCCTTTACACACCATCTTTAAAGGCCATTTTAAATCAGTTTGCAAAGTGGCTAGCTCATGCGGTTATATTTTAGAATGTGGCACCTCTACTTTGGCCGAACGTTACTTTACATGCTATTTTGAAAGGCCATTTGAACAGATTATTATGATGGCTTTCAACCATTATCATATTGCAGCATTTAACAGCTGTACTTGAAAGAAAAGAAAGGGGCTTGAGGTAGAACCTTGTGGAACGCCAAAAGAATAGGGTTTGGTTTTCTTCTTCTTTTAACACCCCTTGTTGATGTGGCTTCTCCTGTTGAAATTTCTGTCAACAGCCTATTGAGCTAAGGTGTGGTTCCAATTTCAAAATTCTGTCCAACTATTTTACCAGAAAAATTTAGACACATTCCTAATTATATCATCAGGTATGCGGCTTTCGAGGTTCATCACTGTGACTGATACTCCAGTCACCAAAAGCACCTTTTTAGAGGCCCTTTTTCCTTGGTAACACATCTTCCAAACTTCCAAAGCAACACTTTCCTGCAAGTTTTGGCAATGCGGTGCTGAAACGGTCGGTATATTGCTGGAAAGCCAACCAATTCACTTCAGGCCAGCTCCTATTTTTGTCCACAAGTTGAGTTTTTGCTCAGTTTTTGTTAACTTTATGTTGAAGTGTGATATTTAGAAGTAACTTCTCAGTCAACACATAAAAGAAACTTTTGGTATTTGGATATTTGAACAGAGGAACCTTTTAATGTTACGGCACAACTATTGTTTGGCAGACGTTCCACGGTAAGTAATTGTAACGTTTGAATTCCGACATTTTTTGCATATTTTTCACAAAGTTTTCGTACCACATGAATGAATTTGCCGTCTAAATAATGAGGAGTTTTTGGGTTTATTTGAGGCTTTGGGTGTTGACCTGCCGCCTTCTTCTTTCCACGGTGGCCTGTCTTGTTCAAAGCTTTAATCAAACACACATCTGGATTGCATTGAGTGAGCTAATTACCATTTAGCCCACCACAGCGGCACTCAAATCACATTTTTTATGTTAATCATAATGAAATTGTTGTATTTATCTTCCTGCCCACCACAAGGTAAGATCGAATAGTATTGCCAGATATTATTTGACAACTTCATCTTTTGTATGTACCGTACAGTATATTTGTACATAGATGTACAAGCTAGAAACTTTTGACCTTACTCAAAATATTTATGCTCTGATGTCTGTTTCCAATATGGCACTGTAATGCAGTGTCAATACATATTAAATGTAACATGAGGGAGTACAAAAAGAAGAGGTTGGTTGGGGTCCTCAAATCTGAATTGCCCTGGTAGCGATCATACAGTAACACAATCATCGATTAACCGTTCAGAATTCCGATTAGTGATTCGCCGCGCCTTAATGCAAATGAGCTGGTTTCAAAACTTTTGTCCTTATAAGGGTAACTCCATTCAGACTCTCCAATTGCCGACATTGACAAAATTGGTTAGGCATTGGAAGAAATGCCCCACAATTATTCCCAATCACAAAAATTTTAAATATTCTGACTTCATCCTGATGGTCCGAGGTCTCGGCACTCTCTATATTTGGACTTGTTCACCATTTGGACATTCCTAGACCATCTGCTTTCCATAGTCATTATGTTCTGTTTTCACTCAAAATGACGTCTAGCTGTGTTGGTCTGTTTATTGTGGGACTTGAAAGTTATGTAAATGATCATTCAAATGATGATTTGATTTCAGTTAAAACAAAACAAAAAAAAAAGTAAAATACGAGCCAGGGAATCCGCCACCGTGATGTTCCTTGGTAATCCTGACATACAATTTTGTGGAAAATAATTCCGATTCTTTCTGACAATAGTTGCTGAGAATATAGTTTGTGGTATACATTATGTATTATTTTAAGTATTATTAGAGGCATGGGCGGAGCTAGGATTTTTTTCCTTGGTGGGGGGGGCATGGGGTAGCCAAGGATATCTCAGAAATCTTCAGAAAATGCAAAATAATAATATGGGGCTCGTGAGGAACAGGTGGAAATTCCCAGATAAATTGGAAAATACCCAAAACTCTATCTATCCGTCCTGGCACCAAGCATATTTTATAGGGGGGCAGTGCCCTCATAGCCCCTCTTTTAGCTCCACCAGTGTATACAGGCTATTAGCGAACGTTAAATATGCGCGCAAACTTGCAACTCCCGGTCGGCCGTAATCTCCGTTTCCAGTGGAGGCTGCTATTGCAGGCTATACTGTTCTCTAAAGCGTTTTCCTGATGAAGCACTTCATCCAGATGACGAGTGGGACCTTTCAAAAGAGGAAGCCTTTATCTCGACAGGGACAGCAGCTTCGGTCTGGAGAGCCTCACTCTGAACATCTTATCACGGGAAAAAGTAAAAAGAAGAAATATACTGCACTTGAATGACCTGTCTTCTCTCAAGTATTCCACCGTTCGGGCAACAGGACCAAATGTGTATTTTGCAATACACCATGCAAGGATTCAAGTGTGAAAATATCTGGCTTAGAGAGGCAGAAATTATTACCACTTGGACCGGGCTTCTAAAAAAAGATGAAAGCTTGCTTCTCGGTTAGCAAGATGGCCCCAAAAGCAGGTCGGCGGCACCATCACATGTTATCCAGCCCGTCTTCTAAAGCCTCAAGGTGAGACGGGTGAACAGAAACACATGTGACCCCAGCGCGATTTCACACCGCACAGTCGAGGAGGTCGTCTTCCATTCCATTCCATCGCCGTTTGTTTCGGGATGGCGCTTTGAACCGGCGGGCCAACGCTACGCTAACACCCTCGTAAACACCACATCAATCTTTCTCGGGATACCGGTATGCACGCAGCAAAATCTAATAATATGTACATTTTTGTCATTTTAGAAGTAAGCGAGTTGGCAAAACAAGCGTTTACGCCGAAGGGAGTCGTTTGATTTGATCGTGATTGATGTGGTGTATTAATCACAAAGCACATCGAACTTATTGTATGTTTGACTATGTCCTGAACAGGTAGCGATAGCATAAATCATCCGTTACACCCCCAACTTTAATTACTTTGAATGCAAGTTCATTGTCTATACAAATCAGCATTATTTAGTTTTCTGCCTTGATTTCACCATTAACTCATCAAGGATTGAGGTAAAGGGCCATTTTCGATTTTACTCGGGTTTTTTTCAAGCTCAACGCGTGCCAGCATGTTAGCAAGCCCATTTTTCGTTCCGCATTAACCGCAGTCATTTGTTTGATGAAAGGCATACGTAGGCTTGGATCTTCACGCCGGTGGTCATGACGATCAACGCCGTTCCTCCGCTCGAGGCGATGACCTTTGTCTTTCCTAGATTGTTTTAATTGTGGTGCGGTGCTGACGTCAAGAGGGAGCAGTTTGTCTGACGCCGCAACAGGGAGCGGCTCCTCAAACGTTTTCCATTGTCTCAAACGTAGTCGGCGATGAGAGTAGTTTACTCGGAGCCGCCCTGCATGGTGTCATTTGTGAGGCTTATATTGATAACATGCATTCGGCCGCCGCGTCGGGTTTAACGGCAACAAGAAATGATGCCATATGGAAGGCTCGGGCCAAGGGGAGTACGATTTCAGTTAAGTGAATCACCGACTGCGTTGCATGTGAAGTTTGCGTGACTCGTTGTTTATTGCCCGCGATAGGCTTCGTGACTGTCTGCCATCTCCGGTGCCAAGTTTGAGGCCACGCTCTTAAAATCTCTTTCGTTTGCCGTCACGAGTAAGTGGCTGTTTTTTTTTTTTTGTGGTGCGTTTCCCATATCCGCTTTATGTTCAGAACATCTAATACAGCCCATATTTATTTTTAAGCCATTCGCCCGTTTTTATCTCATGCAACCACCCCTGATCAAGAGTGGTAGTTCAAACCAAAATGGCCGACTTCCTGTTCAATTTCAGGCATTGGTTCTTGAGGCTTTTTCATGGATCTTCTTATGATATAAAAAAAAAAAAAAAAAGACCACCCTCATTCGCGTCTATTGTTGAAACCGGCCCGTTAAACTACTCACTGCCAATCAATGATGGCTCGTTATGGACAACACATCACGTCAACTGCATGGCTGTATTTTTATATTTATATTTTTATATGGAAATCAAAGGTACCACTTAGCAACCGTGGCAGGAACTCGATGTTATTTTGAGACATTACGAGGGCTAGTTATGTTGAGGGAGCGTCCTGGAAAGAACCCAAAGTTGCCCCTGAATGGCTGGCACCTTCGCTTAACGGATGTAATTTGTCATGCAGAATTTAACGATGTTTTTTTTTTTTTTTGCGTGTACGTTTTATCATGTCGGAGTGGATGAGCAAGACAGATCTGCGCGCCGGTATTCTGTGAGGAACGCCAAGCGCTGAGCATGTAAATGTGTTTAGCAGATCCACGCTGCAGCTCTGTGACTCATTCACAAGTGTAACATGTCGGCTTTAAAAAGGAAAATTCGACTTTTCAATGAATGAATTTGGGAACCCTTCCCCTGCCAATACAAACCTTTTTACTTTTACGACCACCGCCAATCAAATTTACAAGAGAAATTCCCAGATCACCTGAACCCGACCTTTAAAAGAACCAGACCGGGAAGATGCTGTTTCCTAAAATTTCACGACAACTATATTTTTCCGACCACAAGTAATACATGATTTACTTCAACGTGCTCACTTGTTGCAGTATTTTTTTTTTTCTGGACCAAAGAACTAATCATAAATAAACCTCAGGATATTTGGACAAAAGTATTTGACAACTGGGACAGCATTAGTTCTGCTCTTCCCTTGCCATTGTGCCACCTTATTCCGAGTGATTGGTTTCAGGCGACAGTGACGGTCAGACTGGGCGATGTTCAGACAAGCAACAATTACGGTCCCGTCCGTCCGAGGTGGGTGTGTGTGTGGGGGGGGTGATCATCATTGCAATACCAGGCCGACTGTATATACTTTCCCACAGCCTGTCCCCTGCCCGCTGGGAAAGGCGATGCTATCTGCTGACAAGTGTTTACCTCAAGCGTCACAAGATAAACTTCAAGCAAAAAAAACTGAAATGATGGTCGAGCGCACGCAGATGGAGACGTGGGCGAGCGCCCCGGTGACTTGTCATCCATTACCAATCCCGGTGATTTTTTTTTCTTTCTTCTTCTTGTTCATTTGAGATGACTGTGAAATCCCACACAAGTCAATATTATCTACAAACTGATTTAGCTAATCCAAACAGTGACCCGCCCCTGTGATAGGACGTAATTACACACGGTCTTCCGACCAGTCCGTTGCTCAAATCCCAAGTTTGCGGCAAATTTTGTCGGAGCTCGTAAACCTTTTGATATTTACTCATTCGACTGGAACCATAAGTCAAGGTAGGCGTGATGAGACTTGAGCTGATCTTAAGGTAAGTTTGGGTTCAGATCAGGAGGTCACATCCTTCAGTATTTGTCAAGTTGATGTAGTGCTGGCAGCGCGAGGGAAAAAGGCCGCAGGATGTCGAGCCTCGAGCTCGCACTTTGCAGAATGTTGTTTTCTTTGGGCGCGCGGCGAATCTCGAACGGCATATTTTTGCTCCTTCCTGTATGAATTTCATATTTGCATGGGAGAAAAAAACGCTTTCTTGTGTGTTTGGATTTCCATTGTGTGGACAACATAAAGGTCTCTGGGATGGGATGTGGGAAAAGGGAGTGTGCACTTTTGCCTAAGTGCATGTTTTGAAGTCTGTTTGACAGCCTTGGTCAGCGGCTGATGTCAGAACATACTTGGAGTCGACTTCACTCAAAGAAGGCGGGAAACCAGCGAGAGGTCTGCTACTGCGCAAATCCCACAATATAAAAATGTGGCCTGCCTCCAGGCCATACTGTGTTTAATCATTACACAAAGCCAAGTGAGAAATTCATTTTGAGTAATAAAAAGTGACACCAAAGCCCAAAGTTGATGAAGAGTTTCTATCATGTGGATCGTAAAATGATTTGGAAACCATACTGCCCATTTGCCAGGACAAAATGCGGGCAAAGAGAAATTGTATTCTCCAACGAAGCAGGACATTAACACAACGGGATTTCCTCAAACGGAAAATTAGAAGCTGAATCGATGATTTATAGTCCATCCATTCGTTTTCTGAACTGGTCCCCTGTCAGTCAACCATTCACAATTCGAGTCACGCTGATGATCTGCAGTGAACCTAATATGCAGTTTTTGGAATGTGGAAGGAAGCCAGAGTACATGGAAAAATCCCACAGAAGCATGAAGAAAACATGCAAAATTCACTTCGAGAGCCAAGAATCTAACCAAGAACTCCAAAACTGAAAGGCAGAAGTCTCAAACCGCGAGGCCACTATGCTGCCCTAATCCTTACCGTTTGAACTTTATTGTCGTTTCGAAACCCGATGAGCAGATCCAGGAGAGTCTGATAAAAAACCGGACACCCGGGCACCGGACTCATCATTCAACTAAAAGAACATACAAAGAACCAGACGACCCGACTGATGGACAACCCAGCACGGCGGTTTGAAGACCTTGAAAACTGAAGATGTCCTGCCGAGCTGCCAGAAAGCAGCAGGTTCTTTGTCCATCCGTCAACGGCGAGGTGCATAAATAACCCCTCTGGCATACGTGCAGACACCGAGTCCTTCGTACTATGCGGAAACCGAGCCAAATAGCCTCGCTGGAGCCCGAAAGTACCAGAACGGGTCAACAGAAAAATTTCAGCAGGTGCTCTGCTGCTTACAGAGTCAAAAATGTGAAATATTTGCCTCTGAAAAAAAAAAATGTGTTGGCAGGAAAGCTTGGGAGCTACAAATAAGATAGTGATTGGAGTCTACCTAGTTTTTTTTTTGTCAGCTATTGACAGACTGTTGATGAATGATGTGCTTTCTCTACCATTATAAATGGCGGGACTGGAAGTCATGACCTTTATTGAAGTCCTTGGCTACATGCAGGGTGTTGCCTCCAGATAAAATCCCACACATTCCCATTCTCCTATTCTTCTCCTAGTTCCTATTGCATTTTTCCGTCTTCAAGTGTCCCGAGTATAAGGTGTTTAATAAGTGTTCACATTTCCTCCGTGAGAGGAAATAATAAATCCGGCCTCACTATTTCAATAAACAAACGTGTACTACAATCCTCTCAACGACTAATGAGAGAAAAGTGTGTTTGGCATATGGCGTGTAACGTGGATTCGCCAGATGCCGGTAGTCTGTTGTTGAGACAAGGAGTGTGTCTTGGCGTGACGCGAGGCGGTTCCAAATTGAGCCTGAACTCGGCAGGCGTGATTTTTCTAGCTGGAGTCACGGATTAAAGGAGCGTGATGTGAAAGAGGTTAAGCTTAGCGGTTGGTCCAGTTGCTCCAGTCATTGTATTATGATTTTTTTCCAGCACGTCCCATCCTTCCAGAATTTTCCACAGTCCAGAAAATACCCTGTTTTCAATCAAAACTAATGTCACAAATGTACATGTGTCAAACAAAGTGCTAGCTAATACCGAGGAAAACAATAGCAAGCTCTTTCACGTTTATTAACAAAACTCCCATTTTCAAAAGTCTACCCTCTGGGTTTCCTGTCTTGGCATCAAAGTGCCGAGTCAGCAGCACAAGGTTGAATGTCATCCTCAAGGATTCCACAGCGCCCTGGAAACTTGCCCACCGATTTCAGCCGCCAGACATGAGGATCCCTGACCGGAGTGGAAAAGACAATACGAGTACAACATGGCATGGGAACGTCTCAACTATCCGCTTCTCCATCGCTGGTGTTCAAGGAGGGAATCCCCGTTTACAACCTGCCACAAGAGGGAACTGCCCCTCATCCTGTATATCCTTCCTGTGCCCCTTTAGACCCCCATCCCCTCCAAGCTTCACCAAAGTGGAAAAATGATGGTACCGTATCATATTTCCGTGCAATGTCAGTTTCTGTACATACTCCAAAAGGGAAAGGAATTTTCCATGAGAGTAAGCAGACTAGGGAATTTCGCCTTCCTCATTACATAGAATATGGTATCACTTAAAAGCATTAGGCACTGACTTATATCAGATTTATATCCTCATAAACGCTACATCATAATCAATCAGTTAATAGTGGTGGGATTGGTTCTACCAGATGCGGTACTAGATTGAATTGGGCCACCGTTTAATCTGCTGTTATCTTTGTGCTAAGTCTTTGACATCTTTAGGTGGCAATTTGTTTGGTGTCCTATTCTTGGTCGCGCATCTGAATAGTGACTTGCTTACGTCCGGGCGAATTACGTCACACTGTCGAAACGGGTCTTAAGGGCTTGAACCATAGGATAAACCCGGATTCAAAAGTGAGAGGGGATTTTGGTTTTGAATTAGGGGTTCCAAAGAGCTTGAGTCCCTGGGAATCTTCAAAGACCAGGTTGGATATGTCTCCATATTCCAGCCCTTAACTCTTGATGTCTTTAGTCTCTTAATCCTTCTGCGTTTGACTCATCGGTGTGCCGACGCAAATTAGACGAGGATGTTATCCAAGGCCAGATAATCCTGATTGGTCTTAGATATTTAGGAAAATGGGTAAAACAACATTTGAAATGAAATTCCTTCGCACTTGTTCGGCCAATGTTGCCAACAAACAAATGAAAAACCACCACCACAGTGGAGGTAAAAATAACTTTCATTGTAGCAGGGGGTCAAGTTATATAAGGGTCGAAACGGGGCTTCAATCCTATCTTTTCTGCCAAGATCTACACGGGTCCCACACAAAGTCTTAAATGCCCGTGGGAGGTCACAAACACCAGTCGGACCTTGTGGGGCTCTCTCTTTTGTTCGATTGAGTTTAGGAATTTTGCTTTGCAAGCCTTTGCCCGTTCCACTCTATAAGGGTGCAGCGCCGGTGGCTTAGGCCGCTGGTGGCACCTGTCTCCTCTTCAGCGCCAGGCCGGGGAGACTGCCCAGCTAGTCTTGATCCCCACACTAATTGTTTTCAAAGCAAGCAGGATTTATATCGCACTAATGCAGGCGCCAGTGGCACCCCTGCCTCCCCCTGCAACCCACCCCCTAAGGGAATTGCTTCTCCCTCTCAATTGGTGACCAGAGATTGTTGCAGTGGGCACCACAGAAGCATCTCGCTAGCTGATTGGATTTTGTATGCTATCTACAACCAAAACGGCAAAACAAGGCGCAGACCTCCAACAATCCTAAATGAGTTTTTCTGACTCATTTGACTGCTACTTAGCCTCGACAGTGTTCCAGTCCTGTGGGTGGCTAACCAACAAACTGACCAAAGAACTAACCAATAACCTAACGATAGGACTCAACAATCAACTCAGCAAAAATTGGCAATGTTTTACCACTATTAAAGGAATTTCCACCAGAAAATGTCACACAATTGCAGCGTCGCTGTGAAAGATTCGCAACGTATCCTGAAATTATTAACTTAGCGAGCCAGATTCATGCCAAGATGATGCCACATCCAGGAAGTTTTTTTTTTTTTTAAATATTATGATTTAGTGGAGCATAGAAAAGCACACTGAAACTTGAGGCATGTCATTCTCATACAGTGGCCTGTTCTCTACTCTGTCTTTGCGTAGCGCAGGAGTCACTCTGGATCATTAATTTCATAGGCTAGTCCCTCGAGGCCTTGTGCATTCTTTGATGGTTTCTGCACTTAACATTCCACATGTACTTTTGGTCATTCTCACGCATGATGTGAGCGACAAATAAGTCACATCCAATGCTGTGTGCATTGGATTGCCTTATTGGTGAGGAAGTCAAGAGGAGGAGAGTTCCACTGTGGTAAAGTCCAAGTATGAGCTGAACTGTTGACCTGGGAAGCGCAAGTCATTTTGGACTTTTACTCATTGGCAGCTAAAATGGGATTCAGTATAAATGGACTGGCAAACCTCAAGATTGTTCATTCGTGCCTCCGCAATACCAGGAGTATTGGAATTTTTTAAAACCTTTTGCAAGTTGTCAATAATGAGTCTGGTAAATGTACTTCAAGGGTCCCATCACTGCCTGCAGGTAAAAAAGCCTCGCAGCCTGATTTGCTCGACATCCCAGAGGAATCCTAAAGAAAACAAGTCATCATGTTTGACCTTTGCTCAGACTCTTGTAGCAACAGGCTCCCCTTACGACTCATATCGACTTCCACTGGAGTACAAACAAAAGCCGAGTAAGAGTAACTGAACGCAGGTTAGCTTTGGTAAGGGAAAACTCACAATTATCAATCAACTTCCTGGTCGACAACCCAATGACCAACCGACCGATAATCAACCAACCTAGCAGACGACAATCTAGCAACCAGCGTCCAAACAACAGCTCGATTTGAAAAGTCACCACTTTCTAACCCGCAGCGAGTGGACAGAATGGTACTGCCAGGGTAGAAGCCCATTACAACTGATTTTATAAATATTTAGGCTTAGCTGCATTGAGCTGATTTGGGTACTTTACTCTGCTGCTGTGCCATGAGCACTTGAGTCGCAATCTGCTTAATTCGTACGGTGCCACCCCGCGCGCCTTTCACATTCCCTTGCGATAATATAGGTGCCTGATTGTACACTTACGTCACCGCGGCGCCATTTTCTTTCAATTTCACACGGCCGTTCGTGCCGACTCCGCTTCCGTCATCTGTTTAGTAATCGACGTTTAACAATTGATGCGGGAAGCCCGAGACCGGAGCACCTCTGGAACTCGTGAGTAATGGACGAGAAGGTGGTGTGATGCCAAGCGATTGTGGCCAGACGGCGGAGATGTTGTGGCCAAGGACGAGGCTGCGTTCTCAGGGTGAAGTGGAGTCATCCCTGTGGTTCCCTGAGAGAACAATTACTGGAAGATTAAAAAGTAGAAAGCACGATGAGCGCTGTAAAGAGTTGAAACAGAGACGTTTGTTTTTCCACTAAACGCTTGGCTCACTGTGAGATTTTGGACATTTTTGTGGGGCTCCATCGAAACGAGGATGTAGACAAAGTGACTGTGGTTCGTCTTTGATGCTGAGCCCAAGGCGCTGGCTCGGACTTGGATTCTATCACAGAATTAACCCAAATGGGTGTGTTTCATACCAGGGCTCGGATAATTTGTAGGCAACCAAGAGATTTGATCTATTTCAATAAAGAGTTGACGTCTTTGCTTGCAGATCAAGGAAGCTCACAGTTTGGACCACAAATGATCATGCTGATATGTTTGCGAAGTAAAACGGGTTGCCAGCAGACATTCGTTAGTCGCCACGAACAAAATGTGGGCCACGGATCAAAACCCAAATATGGCAGTCTCAAGTACTATCGGTCTTGCTCAAATCGTTGTCGACGCCACCGTTCTACCAACTCCCCCGTCAATCTGCTAGCAGGCAAAGACTACCTTCTCTCTAGCTAGCTAGCGATTTATTTGTAGCAAGCTAGGCAGTGAATCCATCATACCCGCGCACCTGTAATCGAAATAAAAATATTCCATATTGATTGGCACCTTGTGGAGGCATTTATCTAACAAAATGTTTAGCATTGTGGCCGTAATGGCTAAAGTAACCAAAATATTCGAATCGCCTCTCAGCACGCTGCATTACACTGAAGAACCACTGAGCAAAGTGGTCACACAAGTATTATGTTGTGTTTTCCCTCATCACTGTCTAGTGTTTCACATTGAGGTCGAGCGGCATCGAGAAAACTGCGGCCCGCCGGAGAATGGAGCCATTGATTCCCCAGAGGAATCATTTTAGCGGAGGGTGTGTTTAGCGCGGTGCAAGAGAGGGAGCTATTAGCCGCTTCTCCAGCGCTGTCATCCATGACTCTAGAGAGCCCCGACGTGTCATGTGCAAAACAGCTTCAGATAGAACCTCCAAAAATTCATCTTGCCTCTACATGCAAACTACCAAGCGATGGCGTCATGAGTGCTTTGCATCGGAATTCCTGTCCTCTCAGGAGAAAGTGGTCCATCATTACCTCCTCCTCCGCACTCCCCCACCCCACCTTTTCCCGTTTCAGCACCCCACCGAGCTAAGATATCAGCTAACACATGATCCTCTTAGGCCTGAACACTGATAGCCAGCGAGGGGCTCGAGCCAAGGCTACGGAGTAAAACAGACATCGGCGTTTAGTCAGATAAGACTTCGCGCGTTGATCAGCCCCGAGTGTTAAAAATGTGCTTTCAGGCATTTCTTCCAAATTGCGCTGAGCCGTTCCCAAACCGTCCTGCATTAGATTCAATGCTTATAGGCAATTTTGCATTGTATCCCCCCCCCCCCGAAAAAAAGTTTTATTATTTATATCAATTTTTGGAAAGGCCGATCCATCAGCACATTTCATCAGTCAACCTTGTGTCCAATTTTAGATTCATTAAGTTTTTATCAGCTCAAAGCTGATAAGATCCAGGGTCAGCAGCCATTATCCCGACATCACAGAATATCAGGTGACGTCCCGTCCGCGTTGCCCACCAAGAGCGGACTTTTCAAGAATATTTCTTTGTATTTCTTGGCTCACACCGGCCAGCCCTGTATCAACAAAGGAAGCCAAACCCTCTACAGCTTTTTATGATTAAGTACAACAAAGTCAGGAGTTTCTTTTTTTTTTTTAATTCCATCGTTGTTGCCAAGAAATCCTATATCATTTCAACAAGCCAAAACACAACGTATGGAATTACATTAGCGCTAAATAAAAAAAACGAAGCGAACGTAGCATTCCGCAGGTACCCTTTTTTCTTCGCAGCTGCTCTGGACCTTTTTTTTATTTTTATAAATCATGTGGCTGGGAGCACAGGCACTAGCAAAACATGTACCTGAACTTTCAATTAGTTACCTAAACTCCTTCCCGTTGCCAGCACGTTGCATTGCTAGCCAAGTCCTAGAAAGACCTCTGTGACTTTAAATGTGACCCCTCACTGTGACATCATTACTAGTGATGTCATTAGTCCCAAAAGTCAGTGCACAGTGCTCGGGGTACCCACTAACTGTCAATCAGGCCGAATAGTTTCCAAGTATTTCCCACAGGTTTTGCTGCATTTCAAAAGTTTAATCTCTGGTGAATGCCATTGCAAGGTCGCAGATAAAACAGCCAATCCAAATGATAAATAAGTTTGTTTAATGCGTTGGCCATCTTGAATACACCACAGGAGATTTTCAATCTTTTTTTTTTCGGGGTCATTTTAAAATTTCTGCGTTTTTAAAAATGAAAGTCCCAGAATGGCCTGAATCAACCTTAGAGGTTTCACTACGTATTTTCTGTCAATGAATAAATAAAACAAAACACTTAATAAAGTCTAAACCTGCTTTCTGCCTGAACGAAGCGTCCTGCTTTTTCAATCAACAAACCTGTAACAACAAACCGAGCAAGAAAGCAAAGCGAGCATGTCAGTGGACAGCTGTGCATGATTCCAGGAGGCAATACGTACACGTGTGTGTATGTTGAACTCAAGTGCCACAGGTCATTTTCCAGAAAAACACACCTGCTTTAGAATGAATTATGTTGCTTGGCCAAAGCGACAAGTGGAGTAATTACAGCTTACATGCGGGCAGATCAGGTGTTTGTTTTATTCATTTGCAGCCAGTTAAGAGCCAAAGTGTCACTTCCCTTGTGAAAAGTGAGAAATTATGGATTTAATGTACTATACTTCATGTGGGTCCAGTTTAAAGTGTTCAGCTCAACTTTGAAAAAATGCCTTGCTAGGTGCTGCTGTTTTGGTTAGCAACAGAAATCAAATGAGCCCAGCAAGTTTGGAACTTTTTAAGGTCCGAGTCGGATTCGATGCTACTAACCTAGTCATCCATCAACACATGTTGCGGTACTTAGGAATTATTCTCATGCCCTGCTTTCTCTTGTGGTAATTTTACCAGTCTCTCAACGAGCCCCGCGAACGTAATTGAAAACACAAGCTTGAAGAAACAGTAGTTTCACTGACATAAGGAATGTTCCTTTGTCCCCCTAGACGAGTCGACTACACTCACGCCGTCGTGTTTTAACACGTTCCAAGAATTTGTGCATCTTGTCCGCGGGTCAAGCAGTTTGACAGTGCGCCCTCTCGTTCTATCACTATCTTGAAAATGAGATCATTGCTGTGGTTCTTGGTGTTGACATCGCCGTGGCAACAGTGCTCTAATTTAATTTGCGTTTACTGACCAAATTTGTATACAGCGGAATTTTTGGAGTTCACAGGCCCTGGGGGTGTACAATTTGGAATTGGACAAAAAAAAAAAACAAGCCTCAAAAGTTTAACGGTTAATTAAATGCATCATTTGCTGTTTTGGGTGTGGGGGCCGTTTTGTGGCTTTTATGCGACATTCCAAAAGAAGGAGAAGAAGTTCAAGTTAAATGAGTTGTTAACTTTAGCAATACGTCAGGAATTTTTGAGGAAAGTCGCAGAAAAATATCAAAGGAACATTGGCATGTGTTTCGCTTTGGCCTTTTTGTGACTTTTCCAGAAGGAGCTGATGAGGAGAAAAATACGAGAGCAGAAGAAAAAATGACGTGAAGTCTGGTTGTACATTTAGTAACTTCAATGAAACCTCTCGAGTTGTTCTGTGGCTATTTAAACTTGTATGATGATAAAAAAAAGACTTCATACAATTAATTTCATTTTTTTTTTTTTACTTGATAAAAAAATTAACACATAAATTAATTTATGGTCATTTTTGCATGATTTTTTTCCCGGTGTATAAATGTAATATCAAAATATAACTTTTTTTTTTTTTTTTGACAAATTGGATGATGCCGGTTTCCTACGGGAAAAATTATTTGAAAGCCCAAACAAAGATTGAATGTTTTACTGATTGTCTCAAAGGCATACATAAAAGTTAGTCTAAAGAACTTAAGGACTCTTATTTCAGTTTCCTCTTCAAATTCCCCCTTTTGTCCAATAAAAGCGACATTCCAACTTTCCCACAATCTCCTCTCCATGTATCCGACCGACTCCAATTGAAACTTAAGTCTCTGCTGGCTTCTGGCCAGCGTGTTAACTCCAACTAAATCAATGGATTAGCTATTTAGCCCAACCCCACTACACAAACACGCTCACGCACTCGCTCCAATACAACACGGCCGCCGCCGCCGCCACGACCGATGCTAATCTGGAAGCTCGGTCCAAGAAATGGCCAGATTCTCACAAAAACGGTGAGCGCTCTGTCCTTGTCGCCAGCCCCACCGAGAGGCGCACGTTGAATGCGGCCACGGACCCTCGACAAAACTTTAGGGAATTTAATTCAGCTCGTCACAAAGGCCGCAAGGGTGGGAATCGACCCGAAGCAAACCGTCTTGCATTTACGACGAGGATTAAACTATCTCCTCAGCTTGCATTCCCACACAAGTTCACAAGTTTCTATTTTGTTTTTCTTAATCCTTGCCAAGATGATGGAAAGGAAGGGAAAATGCTGAAACGGGTCGCGATGTGTGTACCCGTTCGAATTAAGTCGTTTTGGTGCCTGCAGTCAGCTCAGTTCGTGACACAATTTCATCTTCTTACCGTGCCGATTATTTTTTTCAAAATGAGCTCAACATTCTTATCATAGGTGTTCGACCTCTAGCAGCATCACCCGCCACTGTCCTAGCACGCTCTACATGGTCGCCAGGTCAGAGGCGCCGGGTCTAGACCCGGTGCCATGTATCCTAATCACATAAGCACACAGGCTAATCCTGAGGACAGCTGGGGAATCTTTACTGCACAATTGAGGCATGAGCTGGACATCCACTTCACTAGCTGTCTCTGTTACCCCCCGAGGGGCTTTGAGCAAGACCCCCCCACCCCATTCCTCCCTCCCCAACGACATGCAACTTATTTCCCTGCCAGACAGCGTGTGTGGTGGCCTGAGGGTTAGCGCAGCTGCCGATAGAAACTTCCAGGTCATCCTGCATCATGATATCCCTCGTGTTGTTTTAGCATCAAGATTTATCCGGGTAATTAAAAAGTCGTACATCACCGACGCGTAAAACGGGCGGTGTTGATGGAAATGTCACTTTGACAATTGTTGACGGCAGCTCCATAGCACTTAGCGTATTCACGGTTGTCTAATTTTATACTTGATGGGTTATTTGTATACGAGAGATTCAAAAGAGACACGAATATGTCCATTTCAAACATCCGACGTATCTGTCAGACTTCTAGCTCTGTTAGACAAATTAAAGCATTCACGTCCATGGAGATTAGGATGAATAATGGAGTAATAGGAGGAAGTGAATACAAATGTTTCTAACCCTGCACCTCTGCTGGCAGCCTCTTAGAGCCTCCGCTGCCAAAATCACAGGCGTCACCCCAATTTTTCGAAAGACCACAATGGGGTCTCTGGAGCCTCTTCCGGCCTGTCGGGCCAAAGCGAGGAACTCGCATGCTCCATTATTATTTATTGATTTTGTTTGTTTGTCATGTTTCAACGAACTGCACGATTTACGTTTATGGAAGTCTCCAGTTGGAAACGCAGCATTGTGAAAAACGAGCTTTGTCATGCGAAGCGGACATTTTTATGACTCAGAGCGAGTGTTGAAAACCTCCATTATCCGGCTCCGGCTTGCGGGGAGGCCCTTAAAGACTCGGTCCCTCGTGGGCGGCGTCCAAAATTGAGCTGTTCACTTCTGCCAGTGAGAAATAGTTTTTAATGGCCTAACATCTATCTCAGAAAGCCATTTAAGATTTAGTGCAGCCTCTCTGCTGTTTCATAATCACCGTTTTTAACAGAGCATCTAAAATGCATACAAAGATTGTTGCTTAAAAAGTAAATCAAATTCCCAAACGTAGTTTTAACAAAGGAGATAACATGAAATTTAGCGGCATGCTAGGAGTTAGCCATTAAGCTACATGCTAGTTACTCTCGTTATTATGATACTTTTACACAGCAACACGTTTCAGTTTATGTATGTTTGTGTATGTTTTTTTAGGGGGGTGAAATGACAGGTGCTTGGTTACAATTAAAAATAGTTGTAAACACTGAAAAGCTTGAAAGTCAAGAACAGGAAAGAAGTAAGGAAGTGACATCCCCCGATGGACTCGATGCACTCTTTCCTGAGAGAGAACCTTTTTGACTTTGTTTCCCTGCCTTCAGAAAAGAAAAGACAAATGAGTTCCAAAAGACCTACAGCATGAGCTAAGGTGTTTTCATAGCGGTCAGCACATATGCTTGACCCTCCTTGAGAGTTTAGATCATGCTTGGATTGCCTTATTGAAGCTTAAAGTCATAACTGTTTGGATGGAAACTTTCACATGATAGCAATTGTTTTTAACAGTCAAACTCATGATAATATAAACTTCAATTATAAAGCCAGGAAAAGAAAAATCACAAGTTACTCAATGGCATTTCTAACCAGAAAGTAGACATGTTTTGGTGCCTCAGGTTTTGGGCCTTGGGCTGACTAATGCTAATGCTAGCAAATTTGAGCTGTTGCTAATGCTAGCAAATTTGAGCTTGATTAAGAAAAATACCAAAAAAAACCTACTTTTTTGCTTATATAGTAACTCTATTGAACACAATTCAGTAATTTTTCAAAATACAGAACTAGTCAGCTGTATCTTTGGTATTTAAAGCTGTACACTTATTTATGATTGAGTGTTGCTGCAATAAAACCGCAATCAAAGTGCAGTGGAGCAAAACGGGCCACATATATCTTGTGCTGGAATAACAACATTCCGCCACTTTTTTTTCTTCATAAAACTATCTCACAAGTTAAAAAGAGCTTGAAGATTCCTTCATTTTTTTTCCTGTGTGTAAGTATGTATGTGCGTATATGTGTGTTTGAGTTGCGCCCACTTCCTTCATGGTAACAGCTGTCAAAACGTTGTTGGATTACAGCGCACCGCAAAGTTGCAGCTCGTATTAGCAGCCTAGTACCAGAGGAGGCAGGGGGGGCCAGGAAACGAGCGAGGGGGGCAGCAAAGATGCTGCCGAAGCTGCTAATTTAGATACACGTGTCATGGGGATTTGCTATTCCCGTATTAGCGCAGATATCCAATAATTATGTTTTGCTTTGGTAAAGCTCACTGTTTCAATTCCTATAAGCCACGTTTTGTTGAGAGAGAAAACTCCCTGAAATCTCCCCACGCTTGCTGAGGAGGGGAATGTTGAATTAATAATAGCGACCCACCACGGGGGTAATTCCCCCAACGGGCATAGTGATATAATGTATATCTGAGTACTGTGAAAAAGGCCAAAAATGAATCATGCATTTGATTTCACGATGACTTTGTTTGACATTAAGGTAAAAAAAATGAATACATTAAAAAACAATGAAGGTGCGCCTTATAATCCAGTGCGCCTTATGATGCAGAAAATACGGTATATACTTTTTAAATATGCTTATATATATTATATATAATATATATTATTTATATATTATATATATATTATTTATATATATTATATATATATATGTATCCATCCAAATATGTCACCCAAATGACTCACCAGGAATATGCGAATATAATTTAAAAATTCATTTTTATTATTTCAGATTTCTTGTCTCTCCTTTGTTATACAAAGATGTTAAATAACTTAAATACATTCTTACCAGTCATTTGTGATCTGCTTATGTACGAGCTATACACATGAGGTAGAGGACAATAATTTAGGGTTCCCATAAGACATGACAAAAACCTTGTTGGTGTGTTGGTATCGGGCTGTGTGTTTGTACACGCACTGCACAAACCCTAATAAAAAACAAAGAGTACTTGTAAAAGTGACAACATGGTATAAAGGCTTTTCACAAAAGTAGTGGATTATACAAACAGATCAAATCCGATGGAGATATTGTGGAGATGGTGCGCATGAATACACATTTGTTAGGATTTTGTTAGTGCTTTGAAAAACAGCAAGTTTGCATATGAATACATGCTTTTTGAAAACAACCCCAAAAAAAATACAAAATACTGGATATAAAATCAATTTAGTCGTATTTACACTAAACACATGCTCATAATATATTTAAAAATAATTTATTTACTTTTTTTTCTACAAAATAGATTTTTTTTTTGTACATGGTCTTCTGCTAACTAAACAGTGCGGAGTTTTGGATTTTGAGAATGTTGCGTGACATCATCATCTTGCAGCATCATTCTCCTTAAATACAATCTATAAGCGGAGCCAGAAAAATGCACTCAGTGGGCATTTGGTATTCCTGTTTGTCTTCAACGGGGCTCATCAGCCAAGAGAAGTTGGTGTTTTCTTGGTGGAAGGGTGGGGTGGGGGGTGAGCACATACCAAAAGTGTGCTGTGGCAGGCAGGCATTTGCGCTGCATAGTTATTATGGTTTGCATGTAGCGTGCAAACTTCTGCGCGGCTTTTATTTGCTTATCGAAATTCTGGACCACGGTGGCCGGGTGCAGGATCTATGATTAGAATCTGAAGCTCCAACGCCCCAACGTGACATTTGGATGAAACATGGAGTCCAAACAACGCAATGCACCTCACTAGACGTAATTTCGTATATCATTAAAGGATTTATGGTTTTAGGTTTCCCTATTTTTGTTGTGAGCTCGGACTCTTGTCGATTTCTACACATTTTGTCATTTTTTTTTATATTTGACTATTAACTGTATGACAGTTAACATGACTTTAAACATTGCCTGTACATTTTTTTTTTTGACAAAACTGCGGGGTGTCACTGAAGCTCATTTCTTGCGATAGTTGATCACGTGTCTTATTACCACAGGAGAAGAAACCTATTTACAATTTAAAAAAAAAAAAGAAAATGTGCTGCATCCATAAATATAGATTTAAACAAAAAAAAAATACTATAAAGGGCTTTTTGGCTTTCAGTGTGGGAATGAATGCTATCATACAAAGCTGGGTCCCCCCCTCTCTCACTCAGTAGTCACAAACAAGATCTGCATATCTTATAGATGATTACCAGAAGCTAAGTGCAGACAATTCAGAAGCTTTTATCTTCACGGTCTACAATAAGGGCATCAGATGACCGAGTGCTTATGCTAATGAGGAATATGGCTCAACGGTAATAATATGGTTGCTACGTCCGGCCGCATTTTTTTTTCTAGCAAGGCCGCTGTCGTCTTCATGATTGATGGTTTCCCCCCAAACAGTCGTAGTGGTCTGAATCTATTCCCTGAACGTTCGGAAGAAGGCTGAGGGACGTATTGTATTTGTATTCCTCATTTGCATCCACCCGTCAGTCACAATATTAGGTACACCTGCGCCGCTCCAAAAACCAGGGAACAGAAAAGAGAACGTTCCCACACAGAATTGTCCAAAATGATTTAACATTGTTTATTATTGCGGTTGGTTGTGCAGAACGGCCCCGTTTCGAAAATTTGGTCCCGATCGTTTTTGCTAAATGAGACATGAGACGACCAACACGATAATAAACATTGCGAGCGTCATTATCTTTGGATAGGCACAAAAAAAACAGAATCTTTTCTGTGGCGCAGGCGTCTCTAAGAAAGTGTCCAGTTATTTTCAAAATGCAACTTACAGCTGCAAATGATCTATTTAGAAAAGAAAAAAAAAAAAAGTTTCAATTTGTTTTCCCCACCACATGAAGGAGTCTCGGTTTAAAACTTCCAAAAGGCGGCAACAGTCGCACAAAACAGCAAAGCGTTTGTGCAGTTAGTGGTTTTTTTTCTTTTTACCATAAAATGACATAAGTGGCTTGTATACAATATATAAAACGTTCTTTATAAACTTATTTACATGCATATGCAAACACACAATGTGTGCGCGCGTAGATATGTGCGTGTAGAGTAAAATTCTTACACCCTGTCTGGTTTTTGTTGGAAGTCGTCGATGGATCCCCGTCACGGGAATCCCCGTCACGGATCGTCCG
Source organism: Syngnathus floridae (assembly GCF_059516105.1). NCBI lineage: Eukaryota > Metazoa > Chordata > Actinopteri > Syngnathiformes > Syngnathidae > Syngnathus > Syngnathus floridae. The sequence continues at coordinate 5,792,894 of NC_142426.1, read as the reverse complement.
TCTTCTTCCTTCACTCTCGTGGCTATGCTTGCACGTGAAAAGTCGAATAAGTAGAGTCTGCTTAAGGCGTGAGATGTTCACCCAGTTGTCTGAGAAGAAGTTTGTCTTGGAATCCCTCAAAGTGCTTATCAGTGTCCCCACTCCTGTAACGGCGGCGGCGTTCAGCCCTTACAGGTGTACACCTCCTCCCTCTGCGTGCACTGCTTGCATTCCACGTAGCAGCACCAGCGCACTTGGCACTGGCAGGGCCGCGTCACCTCCCGGCTCTGCGTGTTGTGACCCCGCCCGCAGCAGATAGCGTCGCAGTTCTTGTCCTTGTAGCACTTGCGGGCGGTCGTGCCCGACGAGTACTTGCTGGGCCTGCAGAAGCTGGGCGAGTCCTCGATGTGCAGTAGGTTGACAGTGCGGGGGATCTGCTCGTTGAGCTGCGGGAGCGCGGGCGGCGGCGGCGGTTGTTGGCTCCGGCCCGACGGGGAGATGTCACCCTCCCCCGTGGCCTCGTTGGTGGAGCTGCCCACCTTGACCGAGGTCTCGTAGCGCTGCTTCAGTTGCTTGCCGACTTCGTGGAAGGGCTTCAGCTGCCTCCAGCATGTCCGGATGGTGCAGGAGCCGGAGACGCCGTGGCACTTGCAGGTGGTGTCCACACCGGCCTTGATGACCTTGCACACCAGACATAGGACAGTGGTACCTTGACTTATGAAAGACCCTTTTTTTTGTGAACACAACACGCCCCTGTAACCTCACGTAACTTTGGCCCCATCCTGGTTTGCCTTTTTATTGTTACAATTATTTATTGTATTTTAATCAATGCCAATTTTTTTGATGGAAACAAGGGGAGGTTGCAAGAGGGGCTCCCCAGAGTCTGCCGTGGTTTTGACAGTTTACTTTTTTAAAGCCAAGGTACAAGTCGATCCTAAAAAAAGCTATAGAAGCAAAATGGTCAGAAGGTAAAAGAAAAAAAAAATTGCAGCCTTCGCATCCTCGCACCCCGGCCAAGAAAGTCAGACCGCAAGTCGTCAAAAGCAATGAATGTCTACGAATGAATGACAATAACACATTGTCTCAGACAAGGGGGTTTTGGATAGCACCTCGGTTTCTCCGCCGTGACTGCGAAAGAGATCAGGAAGTGAACATTTATCACGGCAACGGGTCGAGAAAATGCGATAGGTCAACTTTTTAGAGGAGGGGGGCTGGGGCAGCACATTCCACGACTGTCCTCTTGTGAATTGACCCCAAAACTTAGTCGAGAAAAAAAAAAGTAAAAAGCAATGTTGTAAATCTTAAAACGCAGATAGAATCTCCCGAGGGGACATGTGAAGAGACGAGCCGCAAAGGAAGGACTAAAAACAAAACTATATATATATAATATATATATATATCATTTTTTTAAATTAAATGTATATCTTTTTTTTTTCCTGTCTTTTTTTTATCTGAGCCCAATTCGAGTTAGAACTGCTCTAATAAAACAAGTTGAGACTTTTACAGCAAAATGATGGCAAGACTATTTTATGATGACGATTTAAAATGCTCCAGCCAAGTCATATTATAATATTGATTTATCTTTTTTCTTCAATCTTATCAGCTAATAAATCACAGTTGCCGGGGAGAAAATGTGGATTCTCAGGGGTGTGCATGCTTTGAGGAAGCTCAAACAAGACAGATTAGATCGAGATGCATCCAAACGATTACAACTACTTTGGGATATTTTCCGTCCTGATCCGTTTGAACTCCACAACCCAATTTAACAATCAATCCTCACCTTCAGGCCCACGTTGGTGTTGTGCATGTCCACGTGTGCGCGCAGGTCTTTGTTGGAGCGCTTTCCTAGGAAGTCCTTGACAAACTTATTCGCGTACTTCAGGTTGTCGCCGCAGCCGCCCCACTGCCACGCCTTGCGGTTCTCCAGGTCGGGTGCCTCGTCGCACGTGCAGCGATCCATGCGGCCAGCGCTGCACGCTTTGGCCATGGCGTGCGTCAGTCCCGCCGAAGAAATGGCGTACAGGAAGGCGGTCTCCTTGAACCCTTGAGAAAGCAAATGGATTATCCTTTTGGAATTGCGTGTTTTTTTTTTTTCCCTCCACCATAGGAAATTGACGTTCCCACGTACCTCTCTTGAGCATGTTGGCTCGGTGGCGCCCCTCTAAGGTGCAGTTCCACCTCTCGAAGCGGAACTGATACTGGCATTCTAGGGCGCTCATGGTGATGGCCTCTCGCAAGGTCTCGGCCACGCCTGGGTCACGTCTGCACATCCTACGTTGCTTCTTTTCCAGTTTGAGCCGGTCGCACAGTTTGTAGTGGGCCCGGCCTACGTTCTCCTCCGGTAGAGAGTTCAGTGGCAGGATTGACAGTGGCTCATTACCTGTCAGCCTAAAAAAAAAAATGGAGTGAATAGGAATACTTCCCATCAGTGCTGTTTTTATCAGAATGGCGAGGTACCGATCGCTTACATACCAAGAACACGCCAGTAAGCTGTCATGCCTTTTAAAATTCCAATTTGCCTTCCAGCGGTTATAAATCACTCAGACAACGCAAATCACTGGAGGCTTAATATAAAAGTTTACAACTGAAATAAAAAAAGGGTAACTATCTAGCAGACGCTGCAACGTCAAATGGCAGAATTGCTCGGATTCTTGTGTGTGTGTATGTGTGCGTGTGTGTGTGTGTGTATTTATACATATGAAATCTCAAATATAACTGGGCTACTATTTGACGAAATGCTACTCTGCATTAAATATAATCAACGGCTCTTTGTCATCCAAATACTTGCGGACCATTCCGAGATGAAACAGGATTGAAAAGTGATGAACAAGCGTTCAAAACAACGGTCCGGGGGGGTGGCGGGGGGGCATTCACAGCTGCGTTGCATCGATTTAAACAGGACCAGACCGCGGGATTTACACTCTCATTATAGAATCCCCACACAAATACAGAGAAATCACCCTACTCGAAAACTTTCACGCTGCAGCTGCACGCAGAACATGTGGCGCGCTCGCACTCCTCTCTCCTCCGTTTATTTAAGGGAAGCGTATACAAAAACAAACAAGCGAAGCCCCGCCGCAGAGCTGGCAGGCCCCCGAAGACCGACGCTCTGAGGTCGCCACGGCGGGATCGCGGCGTAAGCACACACGCCAAAAGGGACGCGACAGTCGGCCCTGCGACCGTTTTGGTCACAGCGACTGACAGGATTGGCAGTCCGGGCTGCTCATTATGTCTAATCTCTGGCAAGCTTCACACCCCGAGAGTGAAACCAACCAATATGCGGAGCGTCACGAAGGCACATGTGTTCTTTAACCTTGCACATCAATGACAGAAAAGCTTCCGTAACTTTTATTCTGATAAAACCGCTGCACAACACAATCACGATACTGTCAAGTGAAGCGTAACACCGGCAAACAGGAAGTCAGGTCACCAAAGCGGCCGGCCGTTCGATCGGCTCGCAATGTCATTACCGCCCTTCAGCGCTCGCCGGGGCAAAAGTCACCAGGGTTCTTTAACAAGAGATTTGTTTTATTAAGTCAAATAACCGACTGAAGTGTTTCCCCCAGAGTCCTCACTTTCATTCCAAGCGACTTAATGGCTTCCATATGCTATGCGATATTGTCTGAAGGGTTGCGTGTGCGCCGCATGCCTGGGAAGGCCAGCGCTCCAATCCAAAGCGGACGAGGCATCGGGGATCGGCTTTCGGATTGGGTCAAACGCTTTCCTTTCTGCAACGCCTGTTTGCCTTGCTGTAACGTGTCTGACAGCTATGGATTTTGAAATGGAAACCTGGCAAGCTACGTCTTGACATCGGCTGCTCGCTCGGCATACTTGCACAGGAAAAACATGTATGATGGTAACGGTTAAATTTCGGACGACACTTCCTGCGCGTTTATACAAACTTTGGAAATTGCCGTTTGGATGCTTTATCGATCCCTGAGGAATAAATGGAAATTTCTGGAAATCTAGACTATTTTAGGGTCAGGAACCAACTTGATGCCACCTGCTCATGCAGGTGCACTAGCGGAGCTAGAGGGGGGGCTGTGAGGGCACTGGCCTCCATTGAAATATGCTTGCACACTCCAGATGCCTGCCACACATTTTTTTTTTTTTTTTTTTTTGGTATTTTATGATTCTTCTGGTATTTTTTTTCCATGAATTTCTATCAGCATTATTTGAAGAATTTTTGGTTGTTTTAGTTTTTTGGTTTTTTTGCGGGCTACCTGCCACCCATGGAAATCCTAGCTCCGCCAGTGATTACACACTTTTGTGGGATGGCATTCCACAAAGAGAAACTGGCTTTCCAAAAGTATATATAGATATATCAAAAGCGTTTTTAAATCCTAGCAATCATCTAGCACATGCAATCTGCCCAATTTCGCCTTCTAATCTACACAATCTTCACCGCAATTAGCATTCTTGTCATGAAGAAAAACAGAACAGAATAGAAACACACCGCCACGTGTCACGGCTGACAGCTAAATTCAACTCCAAACACACACACGGCTTCTTATCAAGACATGTTCATGTGATTAGAGCAGAGTGGCGTGTGCTCCCTTGCTAAGATCCTCCGAACATCTCGCCGTGTTTTTACATCCTGGAGCGTTTTCCCTCAGGTGTTTTTGTTTGAGGAGTTGGCCCAGCAACAGAAGTTACACATGGAATATAACACCGACGTATAAAAAAAAAAAAAAAGAAGTTGGTGAAGCTTTGTTTTTCCATTCACACACTTGCCTGGACAGACTCCTGGTGCACCTCCTCCCCAGTCTATCACTCGCTAGTTTGTTTAGTTCTTTCTCTCCGCATGTCAGCACCTCCCATCGGCCATGACGTTTACTCTACATTCATTTTCCATTTCCATCCCTCATTGACCTTCACCATCACCATCATCACTCCCTTTCTGGAAGTCACCCTCGGCTGGTACTTCTGGTAGCACCTCCGGTTTTATAGTGTGTTCCACACAATTTCTTTTGCTTTATTTATTAGGAGACATCAGTGAAGCTCACTATGCAATTTCTTGGAGGTAGCTAGGTAGGTAGCATCAAAAATACATTTAGGTACATATAAAGCCATCTTGGATTCAAATCTATGCATCTATCCTTCCATCCATCATCCATCCACTCAATAGCCAATAGCCAAAATAAATAAAAAATAAAAACATAGAATTAATGCATTTTTAAATAAAAGAAATAATTTATACTGTATAAATAAACAGTGAATAATCCAGCGTTAAAATTATTGAATATTTGTTAGGCTTAAAAAAAATTAAATATGTATCTCTTATTTTGGTGGGGCACAAAATGACCAAGACACTAAAAAAGTGAATTCTTTAACTAAAAATATTCTATTCAATATACATTGAAATGACATAAATATACATTAACTAAACCGTTTATTTGGGGTGGGGGTTCAGTTATCCCGGGGGAAGTTTAAACAAAATGTTGATCTAAATTTGTTTATGTTTGCACATACTAGCACTTACTACCTTCAATCAACAGCTAATCAGTCACTGGCTGATTGCGCCTTGCCAAAGAGAACTAAAATAAAAACACCAAAGCTACAACTTTTCCATCAACTCAGGTTGGTCCCGTCATAAGCAACCGCCCTCTTCCTCCTCCCCCCCCCCCCTCAGTTCTCCCTTTATTCCCACTGGTCAATTACGCCAAACGAATGTCAATCATTCCGCCCAGCTGTCGGCTCCACACGAAGCCTCCTCCAGACAAAACCATCACTGCCAAAACAACGACAGACGTCCACATGTGTCCCGAAGCACTTCTGCTTGTGCCTGTTTAAAACGTGCGGACCTTGAGAAAGTCCTCCTACGCTGCTACTACTGCTGCTGCTGCTGGGTGGCACACAAATCATGGAAATTTTTGGATGAACTTCAACCCACCCTGCCCACTCATGTGCCATCTGGTGCACGAGCCTTGCATGAAATGCGGTGGTGTCTGACATTGCTTTTTAACTCCTTTGCCCAAAAGCAGAGATCCCAACAATATAAGTGTGAGGGGACTGAGCACCCCTAAAGCCCCCCCTAGACGAGCCCCTGGCTGAATCCCCCCCGAGAGTGCAGTAGCATAGCCGCTTGCTTATGTGTCACGATGACTTGAGTCATGATCAGGACAATGTGTGAGACAAAGTGCAAATCGGCTATCTCGTATGACTAAACAGGATGTGACCCAGCGTTATGTCATCTGCTGCCCTAAACTCTTCTGACCACCACCTCCAAGCTAGAACAATTCTCACGCCCAAACCGAAACTAGCTAGTTTAGATTTTTTGTTGTTGTTGTTAAAGTCAGAGCAGAGGCTGGTTGTTTAATCCAGAACCATGGTGGTAGTTTGGGAATGGGAGTGTGTGGCATAGTAAGAGGTTTAAGTTCTGTGTGCTTCTAGGGTCAGCGGCTCTGTTATGGTCACTGTGTGACTGGCACAGATTGGGCGAGCGGCGGCGTCCCGCGTGACTCATGACCCCCTCCCCCCCACACACACACACACTTCATCCCCTCCGTGTGTTCCATCCCACGCCATGGCACAGGGCAGGCCTGTACCAGCGCACCAACGCACCTTAGACACACCTCAGGCGCAGTATACGCCAACCCCAGCTGGGCCCAGAAGCAAGACGCCCGGACAAGGCCGAATTTGCGAACGCGACGCGATTCGGAACGCCGTGTTCCAGCTTTCAAAGGCAATACGACAAGAATTGCAAACAAAACAGCAGCTGTTTGAATCAGTCACTCCTCAGTGGCTGAAAGAGGAGAGTTTTGTGCCTGCCAGCTCCCAGAGAAAAAAAAAAAAAAAAAGCAACTTTCAGCAACTATTTTGCCGTCGAAAGAAGGCACAAGAGGTCAAATGATGGCATGAGTTGTCAGTATAACACCGTCTTGGAAAAATGAGTTCGGAACATTTACTCTTAATGCTCTGGATTGCTTTTTTGTTGACTCAACAACTTCAGACTCTTGACAGGCCTCAGCTCACCTTTGACCCTAGTAAGAACAAGCAATAGGACCCTAGACATTGTTTGTTCTTGTATCGTTAGCCTTTATTACTTCTCTGACGGTTTCGACTAGTTGGCCTGCAAATAGCATCAAACGTCATCCCAGCGAAAGTTTGACATCAACGGGAATTTCCTCGCCGTGTCGTGTGACGCTGCACGGGCGCAACACACTGCCAACAGCTGGAGCTGCCTTTCTTTTTTTTTTTAAGTCCTTGCCGCAGTCTCTCCAACAACGCTCGACTTTCTCTAATGTGAGACGGCCAAATGCATTTACAAGCCCTCCTGAGCAAAGTCACATTTAAAAATATTCAGCACAGCTAATAATTGCCTTTTTATAACCCACGTTAAAAAACGACGGTGTTTTTTCCTAACTTAATCTTTAAAGTCTTTCAAGTAAGTTTTGACTTTTTGACTTGGAGTGGCTGCTCCATATAGTAGCTAGCATCCGCTAAGCTATGACATTTGGATGATATCCAAACGGTAATGTGAATCCAAGGTGACAAGATTTATAATCTTGTATTTTTCTGCAATAAAAAATTTGAATCACTTAGTGATCCGATTTTGACTTCTCCACTTGAGGAGTGGCTGCTCCACATAGTCGCTAGCATCGGCTAGCATAGTAGGCTATGACATTTGGCTAATATCCAAACGGTAACGTGAATCCAGTTGTATCAACGAAGCTGTAAAAAGCTGTCCGCTATCAAAACTCTCACGTCTGCGTGATGTCAGCACACAAGTGCTGAGAGAATCCTATCTGTTGGGTAAAGCGATACCCCTTGAGGTGGGGCTCCCACCACAGGATATCCTATGAAGTCGGGAAATCCCTGCCTATCGACCGCACTCCCCGCCTTCGCCACACGTCAGGCCTAATCATTCCTTCAGGGCCCCGGTAATGAGACGCCACCCGCCAACCACTGTCTGCCCGGCAACAGCGCTGCTCCTAATGAGCCGTAATCATCCAGGAGCTCCCCGCGAAACCACTGCAAGGCAAAAGTAGGAGGGGACGGACAGGGAGCACGGGAAATGTTTATATGTAGCCTATTAAATGACAACGTGAAACATGGCAGTGACTTTTAAACACTGCTGGAAATGATTCGGCGCAGTGATGAAAATCGCCTCCTGATACCATTTGTTAGCCTATTATTTTTGGACCGAACCGGGTCGAGGAAAACTGAAGCAGAAACAAGCCATGACAGAATGTTTTTCATACTCGTAAGAAATAATTACTACCCAGACGTTTTTCGAGTATACTCTAGTTGGCTCTACTTGACTTGTTATTTTAAAAATAGATTCGGTCTGCATACTGATCATAAATTTGATTTGCACCATTTTTACATAGAAATAAGCAGTGGCAATTTACTCCAAAGGTAATTCAATAGCAAAGTAATAGAGACCTGTGTTTTTGCTTATGCCGGATACTGTGGCTCACTTGTGATTGGTGATTCCAGCTGTGGGTGGATTCTTTTTTTTCTACATGTCTCACATGAACTAAATAAAAACAAACCAATGCCTCCTTGCAATCCAGCGCAGTTTACAAGACCACGGAATGTATAAAAAAAAAAAAAAGCCTTTGTGGACTTTTAAACCAATACCAGACGTCTTTAAGGCTCCATCACGTCCTGAATGAAGCCCCCGCAGACTTTTTCTGATTGCAAATGATAACGGATTTAGGGGGAGAGGTAGCACCTGCCACAACAGGCGCGGGGGGAAGGAAAACGAACGCTCGCATTCTTGCGGCAAAGGATGACAATTTAAGCGGGCGCCCGACTACGCCAGGAATCCCTCCCCGCCCTCCGCCGCGCAGACCGTGGCCAGGAGACGATTGTGTTTATGTTTCACTTACGCTCCACCGCACTCTGGAAATTGGTTATGCAGCGTTGACCCTCTATTTTGAGTCAATCAGTACCCGGGAGGCCCCCGTGCGGACGAATATTTATTCCAGCAGGTTGGTGTTGTTTGTCCCGGACTGTGACACCACGGGTGTTGAATTTCTGTTTTTGGGGTCTGAGTCACCTGCGTGAGCTCTTTCTTCAGCGTCATGTTCCTGAGCTTCGGGGCTCAATCATTCACCCGAACTCATTCGTATTCCACCCAGCCGGTGCTGTAACACCACGTGCTTCCCCCTCCCGCAAAGAGGCAATTGAAAACAAATGCTAACAGTGCGAGTAAATATACATGGGCATTAGGGCCATTAGAGGCCATGCGAGTGCCAGTGCACGCCGGCCTGCCAAGCTTTACTTTCCAGCAGGCGAGGAAGACGGACGGGAATCCGGGCTACCACGTGTCCTCCGTGTGGCTGCGGGATTACAGACAGTGACGCACCGGGGGGACGGGGCATAAAATCTAGCTGAGGAACTGAGTAGGAGACACCACACCGGCCGAGAACAGCTATTCGGATTCAGCCTGCTGTTTGGCAAACACTTGCCAGCGAGATGAGGGGAAGCCCACCAAAGCTCTCCAGCTGCAAATCTCAAGCTCCACCCACGTTCACCATAGTTACAAAAATGAGACTCACCCAGCAGGATTGTGTGATGGAGTATACATTTGCACCCTTGAACGCCTGGCTAATTTCAGCGGAATAAGAAATGAGGGGTGTGCTTAAATATTTGATCTTTGGGATATTTTGACAAACATGTTATTAAGAGAATAAAACACACAATTTCAAAATACATGAAACAATACGATGAATTAATATTTTGTGGGTTAAATGCTTCGGGTCTTTTTTTTTTTATAGCAGATCTAGTTTGTTTTTTTGTCACAACCTCATAATGGGCCCGATAAAATGCTCTTGCAGGCTGTACATGGCCCACGGGCCATAGGTTGCCCACCCCAATGTAGCTTAATCTTCACATCGGTCTCCATCGTAACTCCATCAAGGCCATAAAGGTCAAAGTTATGTTTACGGACTACAAACGGTACAATCACCATGTTCAGTACTTTTTTTTTTTTTTGACAGCATTGGGTTCACACAAGTGCTAAATCAGAGGTCATGGTGGGTCACGCTCCTTACAGCCTACTTTCCTCGTGCTCGGACACGTACCTTTGCACTCCACTCTCATGAAACATTGACGTGAACGTTCAGTGAGTGTTATTTTTCATTCATATGAGCGATGGCTGAGAAAGAAAATAGTTCCTGCTGCCTGAGGTGTGTGATGTTTATGCTGGATTGGGTAGGTGGTGGGGGGAATTCTCTCTCTCTCTCTCTTTTTTTTTTTTTTTTTTTGTGCAAGCCCAACAGCAGACGTTGGGCCACCAGTCCAGTGCAGTCAGTCAGATGGCTTTATTGTTACCAGCTGTTGCTTTTAGGGCGGGCATGTATGTACACTCACCTTTTTGCACTCGTCTGAGGATACGTTTGTTTTTTACAAGCAAAAATAATCCCTCCCGCCACTCAAACATACTTAGATAACTTTTCACTAAATCCATCCAGTGAATGCTACCATGTTGTCGCATGCACTCACAACAGCCGTGTTTTAAAAGTAACACAATCGCAATAACTAATGCTTTAAAGCAATATTTTATGTCTTTGTTACAACATTTTTATATGAAATATATTCTGTTCTCGGTTAATGCATTTTAACCGTGCAATAACCAGACGCTGTCTTTTCTGTTGACTTTTTGTCAAATTAACCAATTCACTCATGTCAGCATATTCGACTTCTCTCACTGTCACTTAAGTTTCCATTTAAGTCTATCGCTGGCTACGTATTCCATCACTGGGCTGAAATCGTTCATGACAGCGACGCCGCTGATTGGTTGTAATGTCACTCAGTGTCCATACATGTTAAGTATGTAACACCTGGTAAATAAATATTAGTCATTTAGTTTTTAATTAATCGAAGGCTAGACTGGCTATACCAAGATGGAAAAATATTGAGGCGTTTTTTAAATTAAAAATACAACATTATCTAACTTTTTTTGTCTTGTTAAAATTCTATCAGTAAATTGTTTATTAGTTTTGGTAAAACTAACATTCTTTACAATTTAGTAATTCAGTCAAATATAATATTTTATTTTGAAGAAATCTTGCCTGATGCCACTCCAATCAACAATCAAGGTGACGACAGCTTCACTCACCCGAAATAGGCTGCGCTGGGCGGTGGCAAGTAGAAGACAAGGACTACCAGTGTGAACGATAACCATCCCAGGAGTAGGTGTCCATCCAGCATTTTGCTGCGGCTCCAGGGCAGATCATTTCGTTTCTCCTGAGTAGCTGTGTGAAGCCCTCAGCTGGATGCACCACACTTCTTATACGAAGAGCACATGAGGTGCTCCTCCCATCCAGCCTGCACGGCAGAGAGAGGGAGAGAGAGCAAGAGAGAGAGAGATGGGGGGGCAGAGGAACAGAAGAAAGCCGGCAGCAGCACGAGAGAAGGGGCAGGTACGTGTTAAGCGAATATAAAAATGTTTAATATTGTTGTCTAATTCAAATTAAAAAAACATTTATTTATTTTATTTTTGGCCCTTGAAGGCTACCGTAGCAGAAGTTAGTTCGTTGCAGCTCTGCTTACCTTAACGTTTTGGCATGATGCCAGGAGCATGACAACTGTGGGGATGTGGGGATGTGTGCTTGGGTGGCAGCCAGTGTAGTCACTTGAAAGTGGCTCTGGATCTTCACCCAGCCGTGCCAAGGGTGAAGAAATTATTTTTATTATTATGTAAATTAGTGACGTACAAAGGAGCTTGCGCATCTGGTATTTGAGGTTCCCTTTGATTTTTTCTTGCGCCAAGTCAAATTAGTCGAACATGGCCAAGTCGATGTCACGAATGAAAAAGACAGACAGGGCTCCGTGTAGTCGGATTTGGGTTAAAGATTGGCAGCCAGGTTAAATATCAGTCCGGTCTTGCCTCAACGAGACCGCATCTTTCGCTTAGAAGCCCGCACACGTGCGAGCCAGGCGGGTTCACGCGCAGTTCACAAATTTGTCGGCAACTCCGCGACCGCGGGCCATTTCACAAGCGCTACCAAACGAAAGCCGGTAATCACATGTCACATTGACAGCCATTGAGATCCACGGGCGAGCTATCAATCATCCCCGCCAAGTAACCTGAACACTCTGGCAGGCCCGCTCATGAAAACTATTTAGTCTTCTCGGTACTGCTTTCAATTTGAGGATTAGCGGAATGACGTGTCAAACCGCCGAGGCGGGAATTGTGCAACTTGCACCAGTTATAAATGTTTATTTATTTGTATTTATTCATGTGTATTATAATTCATGAATTTTTAAAATTATTTTATTTTAACATTAATTTGTACTTTATAAATTATTTAGTTGAGTTTGTATTTAATTGTATTCTTTTTATTTTCTGTGGTGACGTTTTGGCTTTCTTTAACACAAGACCCTGAAGGAACTCAAGTGTGTTTGCAATTTTTTTTTACTATGAAAGCTGGATGAGTTATCGTGAATACGATGCGGCTTTCAGCTGTCGTCACATTGACATGGTCAGCCGAGGTAGCAGCAATTCAAGAATGTCTAATTGCGCAATTTGTTTTTGCCACGGGCGCTGATTCATAGATAACGTGTCAGTTTGCCAGCTTTATGCAAGGCGACAAGCCTCCCTCACGATCTGTGTAAACAGTTTTCAGCGGCTCAGCTACCCACACACCTTGAGAGGTGGCACGTAAACACGGGGCGGGTCGTATACCGACTTGGGAGCGCTCAACACCTGGGCTGTGCTCAACCTGCTCGCTTTTAGGATCAAGCACATTTTGATCACTGTATACTTTTTCTCCGACACTATTTTGCGCCAAACAAAAAATGACATACGGTCAAGTTTGGGCTTTCTTTTCTATTTGCATGATTTCGCTTATTGGATATTTCACACAGGTGAGCACTTGAACACAAAGGAATGCATTTCCACCCCCTTTTCCCCTCCAACATTATTAGCTTGTCACTCACTCCCATATTAGGGATTCAAGGCCCCCAGTGAGGAGGCTGCCTAATAATGCTTGCTTCTTCCAAGGAGATCAGCGGGAGGGTATTTCAGTACGTGACAAGAATGGACACTAATCCCATTGCAATACCCACCGGCCCTGCGTGTCTCTGGAGTGGGATAATTGATTCCCACACCCATTTTAAAGTCAACCCCTATCCCGCTCCCCACAGCCAATGCGGCTTAAAAGCGTGTGGTCCAAACGGGCTCCTGTGTTTTGAATTGAGAGCTGTCATAACTGTTGTAGGTGCTAGCGGCTACGGCTTCGGTAATGGACGCTAATCTCTCCAGTGTGTCAGGGTAATGACACATTATAATCTTCAACCTCCTTCTTTTACACACTCGGAGGTGACAAATTGGAAGTGAAATTCTGTTTAAAATGTACACATTCAACTTTTTGATCACAAGTGACATATTGTAGCTAAGCACTGTCAGTTTGCATCTTCGCTCAGTGCTCCTTCCTGACAAATTGTCAAATATCTTATGTTGCTCTTCGATTTTTCTCTGCTTCCTTTCGGAAGATTGAAATAAAAATAAAACACGCGTGTGTGACGTTGTACTTTTTGATCACAAGTGGCAGCTAACCAACCAGCAAGCTAACATAGCAGCAGGCAGCAGATGGACTCAACCAGCCACATGTATTTAAATCATTTATTCACAAAAAGCTACTCTTCTAAAATGTTGTCTTCTTTTTGCTTGGTCATCCACAAACATAACAAAAGGCACACTAGACAATGACCAGTAACATTTAAGTCACTGCTTTAAATCAGCAATAAACATTAGCACTAGCTACATTTGAGCTATTAGCTAACTTAAACACAAATTAAAGCTATACAAGCCAGTGAGTGTTAAATTCTAAAAGAACAATTTCATTCTTGAAACAATGTTTGTGCTACGGGAAAAAAGCGAACCCTCGCAGTATTGTTAGCATTGACGCTAACACAACCACCATTGATATAAGCAACACTCGTACAACAATGGAGATCCATTTTTCTGCATTACGAGTCACTGCATCATCTAAATGAATCTGAAGGTGTTTTCTGTATTTCAAATCATTCCATAACCGTACTTTAATTTGTCTCCGGTTAGTCCCCTGGTGATCACAAAGTGATTTTCCGACGCCAGTATCAGAGAGCCGTCCAAGAACCGCCATATTGGATTTCCCTTTCAGCAGAAGCAAAAGGTGCCGAAAAGTCCAGTCTCTTTCAGCAGTTTGGATTTTATTCCTGTGCAATTACAATAAGGCACCTCCGGGCTTTGAGGTTTTGAGATGGAATGCGCAGCTTGTCGGATGTTGGTGGATTTTGAGGTATTTCCTCGAGAGGGCCTACTATCCCAAAAATAACACCCCCATTAATGTTTCAACTTTTGCTCCGTGTAGAAATGAAAAGTGATGCATGATTGTAGCTCTGGTGTAATTGTTGGCGTTCGGCAAACAAGCCGTTACTCCGCAAATTGCGATGGCAGAAAGCTTGGAACACAAACTCATTTGACCGTCGACCTCATTGAGCTCAATCATCACTCAGATTGGATATGACTTGCTATCCGGGCTTTTGCTATATCCGCTCGAAAAGTTTGGAGAGCAGCAAGCTCAGCTATCTTGAGTCTCACGTTGGGTTCTTATTCTAAAACAGACTGCAGATTAGTTAAGAGAATATGCCAAACGATGAATGAGATGGCTCCTCTTGCGAGTCATTCATGTCAAACAGCACCTTTGTCATGCAAATAAGCCAAATGACTAGAAATAGTTCACAGCGTCAAAAAATAGTCGATGAGCTCAGCAGTTGGACAGAAGCGAGATAGAGACACGGGTTGGCTGGCTGGCTGGCAGAGGAAGAAGAGAACAATGGGCACGACAACAGAAATGCTCCCATGATGACAATACCGGTCCACTCCCAACACCACCATACTCGGTCTAACCGCCGCCAATAGGAAGCAGATAAATGTTGAACCGATGCACTTCCAGAAGCTGGGAGCAGGAGACAGACAAAGATTAGCAAGTTAGTAACACCGTTCACGGATTCCGATACGACAACAGTACGCCTAACAATAGCTGTATCCATAATAATAGACATGATCATATTCAAAACAAAAAGAACAAGATACATAAGAGGAAGGCCATATGATTGATGTGACGGCTCCTCTCCGCAGTTATTCTTGACAACCGCCACCATGGACAATGGAGAGATCGACTAAAATGAGTGCATAGGTGGAATGATAATTGATGCAATGTGCATAAGTAAGCATCATTATCTTTTAGTTTCACTGAATTAATTATTCATGATCACAGCCTCTTTGCTCAATAGAAATGCAGAGAATTACTAGAATAAGTCGTAATATTAACGAAATTAAATTTTTTCAATTTTAGTTTTTCGTTAACTTTTATAACGGTGCTCCACACCTGATGTCACTCAACAGGCCAGGCTGTGCCTTTTAAAGCCACACACATTCAGAGTCATGGATACTACAATGTATAATGTGAATATGGCGACCCCAAGTGGACAGAAGTAATACCTGCATCTCGAATGCATATTTTGGACTGGTATGTAAAATGAGGGATGAGTCTAAATAGAAGGCATCTCATCCATTTGAGTTTAGCGCCACCAGGCCTACCGTTCTTCCCTCTGCTCAAACGTCTCGTACATTAGCCTCGCGCTGACCTTGTCTCGATATCACATCCTTGGAGAAGGAATGTAAATCGTATCCGTCCAATCCCAACCCCGTTACCGCTAAAGCGGCTCCCTCTCGCCGCCCCTGCTCAGCCCGGCTGCGGGGGCCACATGATCTTTTCCATGTTCCAGACATAATTTGCGGCTTAGGTTTTTTTGGAGGCTGACGCTGCGTCTGCGCCGCTTCTGCTGTTTCAGGCGTCGGCCGCGCCGCGTGCACTCGGAAAAGTCCCACTTCTTTTTTTTTTTTTTTGCAGGGACCTCAAGAGGGCGCTGTTTGAGAGCAAAGTGCCCATGCTGCCAAGTAAATCAGCAACTACCAATCAACAAAATGAAGAAAATGACTCAACAAGCTTACAAATGTACACAAATTCCTGTCGAGGAGAGATTTTAAAGGACATTGGCGACATTTAAGTGCAACTCAATCCGGCTTCATTGAAGCCATTTAACCTAAAGCTCTAAGCACATTTTCTAGTGAAGTGTTATGACACGTGCGAGACATATTGCATGTGAGCGTGCAGCGGCTTGTCTGCTCATTCAAGTAGACTCATCGGGCTACTTGGTACGAGAAACATGACGTGCCTTCATAGTGCATGCCAGGTATGGTCAGTTCACTCTCATCTGCAGGGACGTGTGTGTTATGATATTAGGAAAGGATTTGCATGACAAGATGTTGGGTTTGTGCCACACCTTGTAAATGAACTGTTTGAATTTAAAAAAAAGTACATATGCTAAAAAAAATTGAAGCGTAGACCTTCGTATTTTAATTGTTTAGCTGTCCTCCACAGAGTTGACATAGAGATTGCACCTGGTTCCTCCACTATGCGTCTTATCACAATCCTTTTTACACCCTGCATCGCCAAGAGATACGGTGTCAACGCCTGCGGTCGTGCCCATCCTGCAGATAACGGCAAAACTGAGGCGGACCCTCTGGTTCTCATGTGCGTGGAGACGCAGGAGGAAAAGTGATGAGATGTTTCCAGGTGTGTGCTCCCTTCCCTTATTTTCCCAGGAAATAGAGCGTATAATGCCAATAGGGGTGAAAATATGTGCATACCTTTTTTTTTTTTTTTTTTTGCATCTAATGTTGGAGTTTAGTCAGTCACCATTAAAACAAATCATCCATATTCATCTAAAGCACACAATTGGTATTGAATATTCAACTAACGCAAACTTTTATTTAAATGTTGACTGAATGATTTAATTGTATTTTGTTATATTTAAACTATCAGTAACATAACTTTGAATGTATACGGCGTCCTCACTTTCAATGATGTTTGAAGCAAAAAAGAATAATCTAATAGTTGTTAATAATGTAATACCAAAACAAACAGAGCTTTACTTGTTAATCAGCGTTCAACAAGTGTAGTAAAGTATCACGAGCCTTCACTGCAATGGCGACATCTTGTGGTGCTGTTATATTTGCACACAAAATATATAACAAATAAAATAATAATAGTTAATAATAAATATATATAGATATATTCCTTTCTGGCCATTCTGTTACCAACAGATCGGTAGTTTTATTCATTATCTTGCATAAAAGCCATAAGTCTTGACTCACTCATGCTGAATGATTGTGTCATTGTAATCACTAAATTTGAATGTGTTTCAAAATTGAATTATTATCACCTTGTATATGAATTTGCTTCGCTTTATGATCACAAAAGTCGCGGGTGTGTTGGAACCTACCCCAGTGTTTTTTTCTAGCAGGAGGCGGTGATGAATTATAATGTATAGTTTCCGCCAGAAGGGGCGCTGTTTCAAACCTTGCCCAAACTACCACCAACGAAGAAATTGTGAAAAGATGGCGCTACCCGGTGTTTCACTCGTGCGTCTAAGAGCGCTATGCCGCCTCGGCAAGTATCTACGAATGGGAGTCCCGACAGCGTCGCACTGGAGCGGAGAAATGCGCTGGTGTGGAACCAAAGTAGTCAGCTTTCGACCGTACAGCACGTCGCGGTTCCTAGCTAAACGAGGTGAGTGACACCGGCGAGCGAGCTTAAAACCCTTGCAATCGTCAAGGGCACGATCGTCCGTGGAAACATCATTCAGTCGTCCTCATTTTACTTAACGTAAAGCACCATTGTGGATAATCATGCTTTGTACATTTACTGCTTAGGAAACATTAGTTCCAACTTGTTGGAGGAATTCCCAGACCCAAAATGTCTCTTGAATAACACCATCGCTCGCTCACTGGGAGTCAACGACCTCTCTGAGCTCATCCAGTACACGTGCGAGGATGAGGCTGGCATCAAGGTTAGGGCGACGTCAATCTTCTACATTCTAGACCGTAAGTCATTGTCTTGAATAATTTTCCTGATTGTGTAGAAAGCCACTGTCACTGTGCTATGGCCCTGCAAAATCGAGGAGGACGGCTACGCCTCCAAAAAAGTTGACGCAGAGAGATGCGCTGCAGCAGCCGCTTGTCACAAGCTCAAAGTATGTTTGACGCCATGTTTTACTAGCAACTCTTTTAAAGCAAAGTACATTGCATAATTTACACCTGCTTGTCTGGCAGGAGATGGGTGTGATCGGCCCGGACAACCAGCTTCCCAGGAGGAGATCCAGCAGGGGGAGAGGAGACGTGCGTTCTGCTCTTTACGATGACGAAGACTCCCGGACTGACAGGGTCAGCGGTGCCCTGATTAAATCGCCGCTTGCACCTGAAAACTCATCTGACATTTCCGAAGCACTTTCCCTCTTCCCCTATCCCAAAGCGCTCTTGACTAAGGTGGTCCAGGTGGCCACCTCATCTGAAAGTTCCAAAGTAAGTGTTTCTTTCTCATCGTTTACTTCTAATAACACGTCATACTAACCTGGATCATCGTATTAGGAACTGATACGGTTCGCAACGAGAGGTGGCAAGCTCAAGACCTGCGAGTTGACCCTGCGCTGGCCGCAGGAAATGACTTTCATCGCGACGGCAGGCAAAAAACTCACTGCAGAGAAGCGAGCGGCGGCTCTCGCCTGTTTGAAATTTAAGGTGAGCACGGCAGTCGTGTTCCATTGTCTCATTTTTGTCACAAGCGCACTGACACTGCCCACGTGTGGCCCAACGCAGGAACTAAATTTGCTGGATAAGAACAACAACCCACTGAGTCACGCCAAGTACCACGGGGACAAGGTGAGGGAGGCCGGAGAACGTGAGCGGCGGCCTCTCCGGGTGGAAGTTCCCACGTACCTGGAAGAGCGTATGAGGGAACATCTCACACGGGTCAGTCCTGTCAAAGTTGTGTGTCCAAGGGAATTAAGAAGTTAACTCAAACTGCACATTGGTGTGATTTTTGCATCGATGACAGTATCCAGTGGAAGCTGAAGTGCAGAAGTTCTACGAAGAAGAGGATGACGACGTCAAGCAGGACAGTGTAGAGGAGGACTTGACGCTGGACGCTATCACGGGCAAAGTGTACAGGGAGCGGTCGCCTCAGGAAACACAGCGTCTCAACGAGTTTCTTCAGGAAGAGTGGGAAAGCGTCGGGCCGGGCCCCAGCGTGGTGTTGCCGGTCGACGCCCACCGGCAGCGCGTGGTCTCGGCTGTGCGAGCTTCCCGAGCGGTCGTGATCGCCGGCGAGACTGGCTGCGGCAAAACAACTCGCATCCCTCGCTTCCTGCTGGAGGATTGTGTGTCGGCGGGACACGGCGCCGAGTGCAACGTCCTGGTGACGCAACCTCGCCGGATAAGCGCAGTGTCGGTGGCCCAACGCGTGGCCCAGGAGATGGGCCCTGCTCTCAAACGCTCGGTCGGCTATCAGGTAGATGATGTTTGAAACTCAATTCAATCAAGAAATGTTCATGATTTTTATTTCTAAATATTTTATTGAAAAGAATCAAGTCAACGATAACCGACTCCCTCTGTACAGGTGAGACTGGAGAGCAGACCACCAGAGCAAAGCGGCGGCGCCTTGCTCTTCTTGACGGTGGGTGTCCTGCTGAGGAAGCTGCAGTCCAATCCCAGCCTGAGGGGCATCAGCCACGTAGTGGTGGACGAGGTTCACGAGCGCGACGTCAACACGGACCTCCTGCTAGCGCTGCTGCGCTCTTGCATGAGCAAGAACCCCGACCTGCGGGTGGTGCTAATGAGCGCCACCGGGGACAACCAACGACTGGCACGCTACTTCGGAGGATGTCCCGTCGTCAAGGTGCCGGGATTCATGCACCCCGTGCAGGACAGCTACCTGGAGGACGTGCTGAGGGAATTGGGGCGGCCCCTGCCGATGGAACACAACAGAAAGGTGAGACTGGATGCTTTATACTTTTTATAATGAGAGGAATCAAGTTGTTATTTCTACAAACTTGTCATTATTGTGAGAATAGAGACAAAGCGATGAGGTCGGTCCAGATCTGGATCTTGTTGCCGACGTCATCGAGCACATCGACAAACGTGGCGAACCAGGTAGCAACCCAATCCCCCACCCTCTCTTCTGTCCTTTCCAGCTATTCATTGACTTCACATTTCAAATGTCCTTCCTCCCACAGGTGCCTTATTGTGTTTCCTGCCCGGATGGCAAGACATCAAGACGGTTCAAGAGACGCTCCAGATGAAGCCACACTTTTCGTCTCGCTTGCACAAGATCCTGCCATGTAAGTGTAAATATCTACCTTTAAAAAAATAAAAAAAGAATAATAACGTCTCCCTTTCTTGTATTCAGTGCACTCAAGTTTGGCAGTGGCAGACCAGCAGGCAGTGTTCCAGCGCCCCCCAGAGGGCTGTAGGAAAATTGTCCTCGCCACCAACATAGCGGAGACCTCAATCACTATCGACGACGTTGTTCACGTGGTGGATGCCGGAACACACAAGGAGCATAGTTATGACCCGCGCACTAAAGTAAGACTCCCTTGTATGTTTAGAAGAAAAAATACGTTTATATTTTGACATATAAATTCAAAACAAATATTTTATAGCAGCGCAAGGACAGTCCTAAGGTCATTTGTGCTGATGTCAGGTGTCGTGTTTGGACACGGTGTGGATATCGCGATCCAACGTGACTCAGAGAAAAGGCCGAGCGGGGCGCTGTCAGCCGGGTCAGTCGTACCATCTGTTCCCTCGCAAACAACTGGACGCCATGACGCCTTTCCCCATCCCGGAGATCCTTCGCACCCCCCTGGAGAGCTTAGTGGTCCAGGCCAAGATCCACAGTCCCAAATTAAAGGTTCTTCCTCGATGCCGTGTCATTTGAATGCCTTCATCCGTCACGCCTCCAGCATGTTGAGTCATGCGCTCTGTTTTTCCGATACAGGCTGTTGACTTTTTATCCCAAGTGTTGGACAGCCCTGAACAGGAAGCCGTGTCGGATGCCGTACGAAATCTGCAAGACATTGGTGAGTCTTTTTTTTTTTTTACAACTTCATCCCATAATTGAATAAAAAAAGAATTCTCCTTAAAGTGTTTCTCATTATTTCCTGCATGCAGGCGTCCTGGACCGGCAGGAATCGCTGACGCCTTTGGGAGTCCGCGTGGCTTCAATGTCATGTGACCCACGTCTGGGCAAAGTTCTGGTGCTGGGCGCTATGTTCCGCTGCGCCTTGCCCATGTTGTCCATCGCCGCCTGCCTCACGCGAGACCCATTCCACAACAGCCTACAGAACCGAGCACCGGTGGCCAAGGTGAGATTGGCCGCGGTTGGTGTCGCGCTGGACCGCCCGCGCTGATTCGTCGCCGCTGTCATCGGCAGGCTAAAGCCGAGCTGAGCGGCTCCAGCAGCAGCGACTACCTGGCGTTCAGCCGCGCTGTGCTGGGCTGGAGGAAACTTCAGAAGGAAGGAGACCGCTTGGAGCGAGACAGCTACTTGGAGGAATTCTGCTTGTCCAAGGCCAGCCTGCGCTTCATTAATGGTACGCTCTCATCATAGTCGTTTGATTTTATAGCTTATTAAAGACCATCTCTTGCTTTATTTTGCTGCAGGTCTCATCTCTCAGTTCAGCGAGAATCTGTGTGAGGCTCAACTGGTGTCCCGTGCCATTGAGTGCCAACGTCACTCGTCGCTAGTCAATCAGCACAGCGAGCAAGAGCAATTGCTCAAAGCCGTGCTGCTGGCCGGACTCTATCCCAACCTCATCCAGGTACGAGTGAATTGGAAGGGCTTCACAACAGAAATACCGCAACTGAAAAACTTTTTTTTTTTCCCTCCAACTCAAAAATTTTAGGTGAAGAGAGGCATCGTGACCAAAGGTGGGCGCTTTCGTCCGAACAACCTGTCATTCCGCACGCTGGGTGGCGGCGTCCTCCTCCATCGCTCCACTGTCAACAGGTGCGATGCGCTTTTTAGAAGACGTGTAGCACATTTCCTGACGTCCTTTTTTTTTTTTTGCTGATTTGCAGAAAAAATGATGAACTTACTTGTCGATGGCTCACCTTCTTCGGCGCCGTCAAGTCCAATGGCTCCGTTTTCATCCGCGACTCTTCAGCCGTCCATCCCCTCGCCCTGCTTTTGCTCACAGACTGCGACGTCACGGAAACCGGTGAGCCTCAATGCCATTTTCTTTTTTTTGTTCGCTTTAGTTAACGAGAATCTCCCACCCCTTTCGGAAAAATCTCCTCCTGTACATGTGTTCAGTGAGCGGAGATGACGTGGAGGTGGCGCTCTCGGGCTGCCCGCTAGCACGCTGCCGGTTGTCGACCAACACATGGGAACTGCTGTGGGAATTGCGGACGTCCATCCAGGCCATGCTGCGTCGCAACCTCAGACAACCCGCTGCCGCGTACTCAAGCCAGGACGGTGAGCTCATCTCTTTGCTGGTGGACCTGCTGAATAGCTCAGATGGCAAAGCGTGGACTCCAAATGATAGCGAGGTGGATTGATCATGAATATACATCACAGATTAACTGAACTGCAGGTATTTATTAGCTTTTTTTTGTTTAAGTACCTAATATAATTATTGAAGAAATCCATTCATTTGGATTGTGCAGACTCATGCTAAGACTTATGAAAATGTTTGTTTTTGTTCATATAAATGAAATTATATAGTCGTGTCCTAAAAGTTATACGATGTAAAGCTCAGCCAAAATAATAAAACAAACAAAAAAAAGGAATCAAATCGATGGATGGATGGAAATTGAGATTTTGCTTTTTCTTCAGCTTTATTGCAGACACTGCAGATAGTCAGTGTGGTGAGTGTACACATTTGATTTGTTTTAATCTTACTATGACTTGTTTAAACGTTCACATTTTACTAAATCAAATCCCCTGACAATGTTTTTGTTTTATTAATTGGTTAATCTATCAATCATCCAGGTAAGTGTTTTTACTTTATTTGACCATAGAAATAGGACATCTACACTTTTGTCAGACGTCGTCGGATTACTAAATGTAAGAAATATTTATGAAAAGTCCTTCATGAACTGTAAGTGAAAGGCACTGAGGCGTCTCAGAAGTTCCTCCATGACGTCTGCAGCAGTCAAAATGGAAAATCTGTACAAGAAAATGAAAGTGACATTGATCACAATGTTAACAGAACAGTGTCAGCATTAAGTTTCTTAGGTCATTAGGTGTTATACGTAGTCATTTTTAGGGGTCATGGGGTCAAAGGTCAACATCAAGGTCATTTCTTTTCAGGTGATTTTTTTTTTTTGCTTAAAAAAAAAACCCTTGGTAATTTTGTTTTGAAATTAAAAAAATATTTTTTTTGTCTTTTTAGATAAGAAAAAAAACGTACTATACATGGCCTGGGCAAAAATGCTCACCTGATATGGTAGGTGCCTTCCTTTTGTCCATACACGCAGCCCGGACTAAGAAGCACACCGGTGTCCTCCAGCAGTCTGGTGCAGTAGAACATGTCAGGTTCCATGTCGGCTTCCTGAAACATGACATTGTTGAAATGGCCATTCAAATATGCCAGTGCTGCTGTGTTTAGAACAAGTCAATATTATTTGCTTAAAAACTGCCAGTGAGTCAAGCCAAGTCAAGCACAAATGAGCTGCGCGTGACCTTGGCTTTTCGGATGGCTTTTGGCGTCAGGTGCAGTCTGGGGAATGCAAAACCTCCTCCCTGTATCGGCTGGCAGCTGACTGCAGGCAGCTGTTGGAGAACCTGCTGCGCTCTCTTCACGTTGTCAGCCAGCGTGCTCCTCATGAGGTCCGTCTCCTACGGAAATGGGATCGATCCACCATACTCCGGCGATTGACTGAATATCGAGATGATTTTGTGTGAAATTTTGGACTCACACGCTTGAAAAGCGGGTGTGAGGGATCTCCCGGCTGAGGGGGCTTGGCCATCAGCTCCAAAGCAATTTGCCCGATAACAGGCGGAGTGGTGAGCAATTGGAACACCTGCTGGACGTACGGCATGACGGCGGGATCCAAATTGAGCAGCTCCACGTATCCTCCTCGAAGACCGCACCTGGGAGCAAAAGGTGACTACACGGGCCAATCGGGAGCCTTTGCTCATGCCATGTGATTCACGGCTTACTCTCCCAGGAAGCCTTTGGATACCGAGTGGAAGGAGGCCAGCTCCAGCGTGTGGGACAGAGGAGGCCCCAGCTCATGCAGGAGCTTCTTGTACGACACAAACTCACTGTTGGTGTCGTAAACGCTGCCCTGGTATACCTGTGGGGATGACATCACTCAGCTCATTTGCATATCACCAATATGAATCAAGTTGTGTTGTGTCGTATAAGAAATACATGAAGATTCAAATATTGTGTTGATTATTATTATTTTCACAGATTTAAAACTCCTCACCTCATCAGCAAGAAGGAAGAGTTTGTTCTCTGCCGCAAACCTGATGACCTCCTCCATGGACTTCCTGCTTTGGATGTGCCCTGAGGAGCACCAGCAGTGACAAAGTAAACGTTAAGGACGCAAATGCCTGTTGAGCTTCGGACGCACGCACCTGTGGGGTTTCCCGGGTTGATGACGTACAAAGCGATAGGCCGGCACGTTCCCCGGGCGGACACCAAGGCTCGCTGCAGCTCGTCCACCCGCAGCTCCCAGCCACGCTCCTCATCCAGAAAGTAGGGGACAGCCACGCCCCCTAAGGCTATCACGGACAAGGGGGTGGTGTTGTGGCCCGGCACCGGCACGAGCACGGCCCTCTTGGTGGACACCTCGCTGCTCAGCATCAGCGCCAGAATGCTCTGCTCGTTTGGGCAACATCATGCAAGATGTTGAGTTCTACACTGAAGCAAGCGTGGTCTAATCAAAACAAAACGAGTGAATACCTTGAGCGATGTCTGGGAGCCGGGATGGATCCAAATGTTTTCGGGATCTGCTGGAACGCCGTCGCGTTGGCTGATGAACTGAGCGACGCTCTCTACTATTTCGGGGATACCCGCTGTGAGTGTGTACGAGCCTGAAAACAAAGAAAGATCTCCTTTCCAGTCAAATTTTAAAAACTATCAGGCAACCCAAATTGATTCATACAGATTGAAGAACTCGATAAAGGCTCGATAGATTAGTTCCTCCCTCCCTAATTACCGACACTGCCGCCATCACAGTAGCGGAGGATCTTCTCCGTCCGCTGTTTGACGTCCACCGGCAGGTTGTCGCCATCCAGGAGTTGTGGGTAAAGACAAGCAGCGATTACCTGCCCCAGCACATTCAAATTAATCGACTGAATTTTTTTTATCACGATCCATCTTTGTTACCTGTCTGACAAAGGTAAGAGGTTTCATGCCGGCCTTGTGAGGGTCACCCCAGGAGACATCGATCACATCCCTGTAGGGCTTCGTTCCCTGGATGCCGCATTTGGTTGGAAAAGTACAAAGAAACACACATTTTGTTGATTTCAATCACCGTGTTTACCTGCTCCAGCGTCTCCTTGATACGAGCCGCTCGTTCCACCAGGGCCGCTATCTTGTCCGGCCTCACGGTCATCAGGCGGGAGCTCATCTCCTGCATGTCAGCAACTCCTTTCTGCTGTCTAACAGTCAGCGAAATTATTCCTGGTTGAAGAAAAACATGGGTGAAAAAGGAATGAGTACTTCATTAACAGGCATGCCTTTTGGTTTGTATTGAAGGCCGCAAGATGATTGGCTGATGCACAAGTAAAGGCAGTTAATAAGTCAACATTGGAGCAAGTTGTTAGACATTATAAGGTTTTGATGCTTGTATTCATTTGAACCTTTCTAAACTTCTCAGGTGACGTCTGCGTTGAGTCTAAGGGTGAATTCAGACCGTTTTAATATGTCCTTCTCGTCCGTTTGATAACTCCTCGTACCACGAATTGTTGTTATACAGGTTCCGGGAAAATGATCTGACACATTTGTAGGTTTAATAAAATGCAAATAAATTAAAGAAACAACTTTTTTTTAGGGGGGGGGGGAGTACATATAATGCCATTTTGTTTTGTTGAAAGTAGAATGAATTCTAACTTTAAAGTAAAAATTCTGATAAAAAAAAAGTCAGAATCCTGTCACCCCTCGTTTTTTTTTATTTTATTTTTTTAAGTCAGAATTCTGAGGAAAAAAAGTCAGAATCCTGTTACCCCTCGTTTTTTTTTCTTCAATGTCCCTAACCCTCTTCCGTACAGTCGTCAAGCCCCTTCACCTGCTCTCTTTACGACAATTACCGCCAACAGTACATCCGGGCAATTAAGGGCGCGTGGTCAACCTTTCTAAACTCAAGAGTCGTCGTCGTGTTGAAAACGCCTCAACGAACACCACGGCACGGTAGAATTCCTCCACGGATGATGACTTCAAAATTTTTGAAATTTGTAAAGACTACATGAGTCTGTCAGATGTCGTCCGAGATATCGTCGCTTCGAGAACCTCCATGCAATCTCGCTCTGAGGCCGCTACACCACACTCGCAATATGGTGATGGCGGGAGCTTTGGATCTCGCGCTGAGGCCGCTGCGCCACACTCGTAATATGGCAATGGCGGGAGCTTTTTATCTCTTCCTGCTAACCCACCGGCTAACCCACCTGCATACCCACCCGCAGATACAAGCGACGGCGAGACCATTGTTCCAGCTGATCATGTTGGATGTGTGAACATGGGACAGCCACCGGACATCATGTGGTCCCTGCACGTTGAATCTACTCAACGGCTTGCTCGCGCTCTTTGGGGACCAACGACAAAAGTACTGCTGCTGCGGAGAAACATCCCGCGTCAGCAGCGACCCCAGGTTCCATCTCGGCGTGTTCCAACCATGAGGTGCAGCTTTTGTAGACGCAATGGTGAAAGTGCACTTATCTACAAGTCTCACTGGCTTAAAGACCTCAACGGTGACGTTTTGTGCCCTATCCTCCGTTGCTACGTGTGTCCCTTGTGTGGTGCAACGGGCACTAAAGCCCACACTTGAAAAAATGAACGCTCTCGTTTGTGGAGCTAATGTTTTGTGTGCATTCATAAAAAAAAAAAGTGTTGTAAATATGTTATTTGAGGAAGAAAACGTGTCATCACGCTCCCCTTTTCACTTTTACTTAATCACTTGTTTGTGTGGAAAAATCTGATGACTAATCATGTTCTTTTCAGTATTATGCATGTAACCTAGAGAACTAAAACTCGTCAATTTTACAAATAACACCAATGTCTTTTGTTCAGGTCATGACATCCAACAAGTGGAATCAGTGCTAAACAACTTCTCACCGGACCACCAATACTGGCGCCCCTCAGGGGTGCGTCCTCTCCCCACTGCTCTTCTCTCTCTACACCAACGATTTCTCCTCAGGTGACTCTCCTGTGAAGCTCATGAAGTATGCAGACGACACCACTCTCGTCGGACTGATCCAGGACGGTGATGAGACTGCGTACAGACAAGAGGTGGAGCGGCTGGTCCACTGGTGCAGCCAAAATCACCTGGAGCTGAACCCGCTCAAGACCGTGGAGGTGACCATGGACTTCAGGTGAGACCCTTCACCACTTTCACCCCTCACTATCCACAGTAATACTATTCTCTCCACAGACACCTTCAAGTTCCTGGGAACCACAATCTCTCGGGACCTGAAATGGACCGGCCACATAGACTCTGTCCGGAAGAAGGCCCAGCAGAGGCTGTACTTCCTGAGACAGCTCAAGAAGTTCAACCTGCTGCAGGAGCTGCTGAAGACCTTCGACACTGCCATCGTCCACTCTGTCCTCTGCACCTCCATCACTGGATCGGCCTCCTTGTCTTGTACAAGCACAGACTGCAACGGACAATCAGGACTGCAGAAAAGATAATTAGAATCAACCTCCCATCTATCCAAGACTTGTACCTGTCCAGGACCAGGAAACGTGCAAGTAACATCTCTACAGACCCTTCTCACCCAGGTTGCAGTCTGTTTGAACTACTCCCCTCCAGATGGCGTTATAGAGCTCTGTACGCCAAAACCAGCAGACACAGAGGCAGCTTCTTCCCCCAGGCAGTTGCTCTGATGAACTCACACCACTCTTAGAGTCTCAGAGTCATTACTGTGCAATAACATCCTGCTCTCCACACCTTTTTTGAATTGTCTGCACTGTTTGTACTATGTGTCCTCTCTGCATCCATTGCAGCCTGGTCATCCTGGAAGAGGGACCCTCCCATCTGTGGTCTCTTCTCAAGGTTTCTCATTTCCCCTAGCTGGAGTTTTGAGTTTTTCCTTGCCCTCTTGGGAGTTTAAGATCAGGGGATGTTTGAGAATATTTGCCATTTTTCACATGTCCTGAGTGTTGTTAGTCACCTAAATGTTGAAGTGAGGCTGTGATTTACCAAAGTCAAATTCCTTGTTTTGCACGCTCATACATGGTGAATAAACACTCTTGAATCTTGAATCTCACACACGAAAAACTACGCAAAACCAATTTTTAAGAATCTCGCGTTGTTTCCTGACGGACCATAATGTTTGATGAACATATGACGTATTGCCCGTCTCTTTCCTGTTTTGTTTCGTCTTTGTGATGTGCATTCCAGTTCTTTTAAGTGAACTGAATCTTTAGAATTAGTTTACTCAAAAGATTCGTTACACACACACACACTGATCCTTTTTTTAAAATTATTTTTAATAAATCAAATAATCAAAAATCATGGTCAAAGCTTCACGGAAAGTGAAAAGTGCCACACCCACCCTCACCCCCACTTTCTGATTGGCTGTTAGATCTGTGACGTCATTCAGACACTCCATTAGGTACACCGTCATTTTCTGGTGTACCTAATCACAAGCCAATTCAATAGGGAAAAATGGTCAAAGCTTAAATGAAAATGAAAAGTGCCACACCCGCCCTCACCCCCACTTTCTGATTGGCTGTTTGATCTGTGACATCTTTTGGACACTCCTTTAGGTACACTGCCATTTTCAAGTGTACCTAATAACAGGCCACTTTATTAGGGAAATATCACGGTCAAAGGTCACAGGTGTCAAGCTCTAGTCCTCGGGGCCGCGTTCCAACATGTTTTCCAAGTGACCCTCGTTAAGTGCAGGTGCGTGAAAAGTTTTAGCCACTTTCACGTTCAAAAGGAGCTAAAACTTTTCACGCAGGTGCACTTAACGAGGGAATGACACGGACACTCCATTAGGTACACCGCCACTTTCAAGTGTACCTAATAACAGGCCACTTTATTAGGGAAATATCATGGTCAAAGGTCACAGGTGTCAAGCTCTAGTCCTCGGGGCCGCGTTCCAACATGTTTTCCAAGTGACCCTCGTTAAGTGCAGGTGCGTGAAAAGTTTTAGCCACTTTCACGTTCAAAAGGAGCTAAAACTTTTCACGCACCTGCACTTAACGAGGGAATGACATGGACACTCCATTAGGTACACCGCCACTTTCAAGTGTACCTAATAACAGGCCACTTTATTAGGGAAATATCATGGTCAAAGGTCACAGGTGTCAAGCTCTAGCCCTCGGGGCCGCGTTCCAACATGTTTTCCAAGTGACCCTCGTTAAGTGCAGGTGCGTGAAAAGTTTTAGCCACTTTCACGTTCAAAAGCAGCTAAAACTTTTCACGCACCTGCACTTAACGAGGGAATGACACGGACACTCCATTAGGTACACCGCCACTTTCAAGTGTACCTAATAACAGGCCACTTTATTAGGGAAATATCATGGTCAAAGGTCACAGGTGTCAAGCTCTAGTCCTCGGGGCCGCGTTCCAACATGTTTTCCAAGTGACCCTCGTTAAGTGCAGGTGCGTGAAAAGTTTTAGCCACTTTCACGTTCAAAAGGAGCTAAAACTTTTCACGCACCTGCACTTAACGAGGGAATCACACGGACACTCCATTAGGTACACCGCCATTTTCAAGTGTACCTAATAACAGGTCGCTTTATTAGGGAAATATCATGGTCAAAGGTCACAGGTGTCAAGCTCTAGTCCTTGGGGCCGCATTCCAACATGTTTACCAGGATTCCCTCGTTAAGCGCACCTGCGTGAAAAGTTTTAGCCACTTTCACGTTCAAAAGGAGCTAAAACTTTTTACGCACCTGCACTTAACGAGGGTTACTTTGAAAACATATTGGAACGCGGCCCCTCGAAGACTGGAGGTCGCCACTCCTGGTTTAAGTGAAAAGTGCCACACCCGCCCTCACCCCAACTGGCTGGTTGATCTGTGACATCACTCGGACACTCCATTAGGTACACCGCCATTTTTAGGTGTACCTAATAACTTTATGCATTTTTTGTACGTGTCAAGAATGTGTATTTGACTACTTGCTCTTTATTTTGGGGGACACCAACACATATTACACAATGTAAAACACATATACATATTGTCATATAAAGCAGTTAACCAAATGTCTGATTTGTTTTCATGCCCCCCAAAAAAACAATAAAACACCAGACAAGTTTTAACAGGTTTTAATGTTTATTAAAATAACATTTCATACAGCAATCTAATGTGAAATTGCAGTAAGTATATTGGATAACAATATTTAGGCATATATATGTACACACGTTATTTAAAAACCACCAAAATAATAAAGATTACCCAAAGAGAAGCATAATCTCCCCGTTGTTGCATTACGGCGCATCCCTTCATGCAATAAAGTTAGCCGTTAGGTTGGAGAAAACGTGCATAAAAGAAGTGGTGTTTCTTTCCTTGGCAAATCATAAATCGGCATTCTGGCTTATAGTTCACGCCAGGAGGGAGACGCAACACGCTCCCTGACTGAACCGTTCCCTCACTGATCCGTTCTCGCGATGAACTGGATGGAAATCACGACTCATTTTTGAACGGGAAGTTACGTCATTTTCTTCTTCGTTTTGTTTTACAGCGAGGTGGCATTAGCTTCCATGCGCAATACCGACACCTACTGGTTGAAGTCATATGACCTGAAAAAGAACGAATCACTTTAGTGATTCGTTCACTCCCGTTCACTGAAAAGAGTCGTTCTTTTGAACGTATCGGTCACTCACGAGCCAACACTATTTCGTCTCTTCTTCCCGTATCTGGTGGCTGGCTTGCTTTGGGTCAAAATGGAACACTTAGCCTGGCAGGCGGACAAATTCGACCGGCCCGCAAGCACACGCGATTTTACCACCCATCCGTGGACCTTCTAAGCCGTACAGTCGTTGCTGACGCTCATTCGGTGGGGCTTCCGAAGCCCCACACGTCCGCGGGGCGACATGGCGCTCAGCTCGGGCGGCTGGGCTCCGCAGGTCTCGCTGCTCGGTTCTTCCCAGTCCGGAGCCTTCGACGTCGGCCTCGCTCCTTCTTCGGCTTGCTGTAGCACAGTCATAATGTCGGTCCGCGTGTCGGTGTCCCACTCCGGTATTCGTCCCTTGTGCCTGCCCGGAGCTGACAGCGAGGCTCTGCGACTCCAGCTCAGCATGGATCCGAGCCGGGCCGGAGAGTTTCGATTGGCCCTACGGGACACCAGCGGGAACCGCAACGTGGTGAGACTTCATCATTAAACACTAGCAGCCTGCCGAACGTAACTTTTGATCTATATTTTGATTACGTTTTCAAGAAAACCTATTAAATTAATATGAACATTAGCGTAACATTTATTAATAATACCAATTCGTAAACTAGCCAATTTTGAAAACAGGCTACAACTAAGGGTGATAATTGCGCTGCGCCGTTTTGGTGACGGTCCAAAATAACCACACTTATTATTATTCTCGCGTAATGTGACTGTCAACTGTGGCTAACTATTAACATTTAATGAACGTCATATAAGAGCTGTTTACAGCTAGTATACAGAGTACTTCCCCTACAGTTATGACTGGGTGTACTTACTCACCTGTAGAGGTCAGGAGGTCACACTAACACACTTTTTCTTCCCGTCCAGTTGGTAGAGTTCGACCTGCGCTCGGTGCACTACGAGGTGAAATCGGCGCGCTGCCATGAGATGCGTCTGACGGCGCCGCCTCACGACTTTATCCGCTTTTCCTTCCGCTGTGATCGCGAGGCAGAGGAGTGGGCCACCGTGGTCATGTCGTCGCTGCGAGAGGCCCAACGGGGTCCGTTTTCTCTTTCTCTGTGATGTTCATGTACATCGACGTGCACTTGTGACTTCTTTTGTCCGCAGTTGCAAACATGGCCACCTACGAAACAAGCGGCAAGCAAATAGAGGCCGTCGCCGCTGCGGAACCGTCGCTTCCGCTTGTCGGTGGGTGTCACGGCTTATCCGCTAACTTGAACTCCTTGATGCATATACTCACTTCTTATAATTTGCTTCAGAGGAGCTTTGCTTGGAGCTTGTCAAGGCGGTGGAGGCCGGCGACGCACAGGCTGCTGCCCACCACGCGTCCGCGCTGGCCCGGCACAAAGCGGCTCTGAGCATCCAGCCGGCGGAGAAGAACTACGCTAGTGGGGAGATCAGGTACTAGAACGGCAAGTTTCAGTCATGTGCTTGTACCTGATTATGTGAAAGTTCCTTGTCTTTCTAATTCATGACAGCTTGTCCGTGGTGGTGGAGGACGTTTCGTCTTCCTGTTGCTTCACAGTCAAAGTCTTCCCCTACATGACGGTGGCTGCACTCAAACAACAGGTCACAACTCAACTTGGAACAAAACACCTCCATTAGCATCACCGAGTAACATCCGTTACCTCCCTCAGGTGTTCGCCGAGTACGGCTTCCACCCACGCGTGCAGCGCTGGGTGATGGGTCAGTGTCTATGCACAGACCCCCGCTCGCTGGCGTCCTACGGCGTGCAGCGCGACGGCGACACGGCGTATCTCTACTTGATCTCAGCGCGCCAGGCTCGCATCACGCGACAGCTGTTCCAGCAGGATCTGGAGGGCGCCCTGTCCGCCCCGGCCCTTCTGCCCGGCAACGGCCCCGCGTCACAAGACCGCCGAGGCTACAGCACATTGCCACCGCGGTTACCCCACACCGGCCAGGGTACGTCTATACACAGTTCCTCCACTTGTAGGACGATTCTCAATACAACCTTTCAAAGGCGTTCAAGAACTTTCTGGCATTTCAAAATGTAAAATTCAGAGCAGCCAGTTATTTTGGTGAGCTTTGATTAGCACTTCATTGCAGCTATGTTGTTGCTTGTACATTAGAAGGAAAAGTTACCAAATATGATTGCTTTGATAGTATTTTGTTAAATCACAGGTGGTGGCGATAAACCAGCGGACCTACAGGTTGTCCTTGACATGGAGAATCTGCATTTGAGCAACAAACCTACTAGACCACAGGTAACTCAACATTTTAAACAGGGTCAATTTACAACCTAAACTATTTTGCCACAAATACTTTAAAGGGAGCAATATTGTAAAAGTTTGGCCAATATCTCCTGCTTCCTGTAGACTGAGTGGGCGTGTCCCTCATGCACTTTCATCAACAAGCCTTCTCGTCCGGGCTGCGAGATCTGCGCTACAGCCAAACCTGACGCACACGCCACCAACGTCCTCCAGCAGGCAGCGCGCGGCGAGCTGGCCTCGAGCAGCAGCTGACCACCCTTTGCCGCCATCTCCTCTTTCACACACATGCACGCGTACACACACACACACACACACACAAACACAATGCTATGCCAGTGTTGCTATACATTTTGTCTACATACACCGCAATGATTGTCAAGTGCACTGAAACTCCTGGCAGCCGATTGGCTGCTGGAGACGTTTGAAGCACTGTAGCATGACGCCGGAAAGGAGAGTTTGGCCATTGTTCACGGACAAAACGCTTCGAGTTTAGCCGCACCTCTTTTTTTTTTTTTTAAAGTTTTAAGAAAAAAATGGTGCCCTTATATTTATTGAAGGGGAGGTGGTGCCGGCAGGTGCAGGAGAACGTCGGGGTCTCTGTTAGGCTAAAACTGTGAAGTTGGCGTTGGAGATGACAGTTTGTTTACAGGGTGGTTACAAGTGCTTTTACTCTTTACAAATCGACTTTGATGGACATGTTTTTCTTTTCAACTATTTTTAATCGGTGTACATTTTAGGAGCTTTGATTTGACTTCACATTAGATTCCCTCCTCAAGGTGTAACAGCAACGGAATGATATTATCAGTACATATGACTGGGTTTAAAAAAAGAAAACGCAAATGACAGATCAATAAACAATTACCATATCACCGTGGTTGTCTTATTGAGAAAATTGAGCGAAATCAATCATTAGGTCAACATCACTTTGTTTTAGAACCTTGAAAACAACAGGGCACCAGCAGTTTCATTTCAAAAGCAAGACGCACAACGTTTTAAAACAAGTATAAAAACAAGCTCACAGCTCCACAATGTACTTTTGTCCTTTCTCAAATGCTAATAAAACAACATACGTAATATTCAAATGTTTTCTTTTCATAAATAGTGTTGAGCATTACTTCATTAACGTGGAAACGACAATACAAATTAGGGGTGAGCATTTAAATACATTGCCTTAATTGACAATGGGAAAATAAACTGGCAATCAGTTATTTCCACTTGGATAGCTTCCCCTTAAAAAGAGTTCTTCAAACGGCAAACCTAGTTGTTGGGACTGAATCTGGTTGCAGCCAAGTAGTGCACTCAATTTTGCCTCTATTTCTTCAAGACAAAAAAAAAACCTCTCTCAATTGATGCCCTTTCCTAATATAAGTCATGTCAAACAAATGTACAGTCATTCTTCTCATGGAATACCTGCCAATTCTTGGTGGACAAAGTACCTGAGATCACTTTTGTTGAGTCGAAGGCTTACAGGTGGTCTACTTCCAGAAAAGGATATTCCAGAAAACCAGCCAGCAGGGATATACCATCAGCGTCAGTAGCGGGAAGACCATCGAGCCGTACAGCGTGTGGTCCAGGATGCCCTGCGAGATAACAGAAAGGAACTGCAGCCAGCAGTCCTGGAAGCCCATCGGCATCTCCTGTAGCTCATAGAAGGCAAAGACGGAGAAAAGCAGCGTGCCGGCTGGGCTGAGGATCACCATGACCAAGGCCGTCGGGAACCTGACGGAAGCGACAAGCGGTCAGTCAGTCTGAAGGAGAAGGTCGAGGCTTGATGTGTGCTCTTCATACTTGGGCATGTGTGGTGTGACGCTGGCGGCCACGGGCACCAGCGTGAGGGCGAGGATGAAGCCCAGTGAGAAGTTGAGCAGGGCGGTGCAGCCCAGCAGCACGGCCAAGTACAACATGGTCACTAGCTTTAGAACCTTCCAGCCCTGCTCCGTCCCCTCGCCAGACACAAATCTGTCACGTGCGATATTGTTGAACTTTCTATTTCATTTTTAAGACTCACAAATCACATGTTACCTGTGCGTGTTGTGAGGCAGAGCCATGCCGGCCGTGTACACCGCGATGACCGTCAGCACCACGGCCTCCGTCTCGGACACCGGGAAGTGCTCCACCGCCATTTCCTGGAAGCGGACGGGCAGCGTGTAGAGGGCCACGCCGGTCAAGTGGCTGATCACCAGAGGGGTCAGCACAGAGAGCACGAGAGGACTGGACTGTTTTGAGAGAGTAGGGGCGGGGCGTGGATTAGCACAGACGTACGTAGAGTGGCAACTGTCGTCTTGCGCAAAGCGATAGCAACCTCCTCCACATTGGCGACGCCGTCTTCTGTTGCTGGAGACACTGAGAGTGCAACCGACAGGTCCAAAGCCTGCGTTTTGGTTGAGGATAATATTGAACATTCTGCTTCTTTTGTTTTTACCGGGCTGAAAGTAAGGATACGCGCAGCGGCAGGGTGATGGCGACAAGGCCGAAAGCCGTCATGTAGTAACTGATGGGAACAAAGTGGGACAGAGAGGGCAAAAGGTAGAAGAAATAGGCCTGGTGCAGGCGCTCCAGGAGGTTGTTCAGCTTGCGATACATTGCCTCCAGGAGCCTAAAAGTACACACACACACATACAAAGGAATCAAAACATTCACGTTTCTGTATTTACAGTTTTTAAAAATTTCGGGGGCGGCAATTGACGTCGCCGGCGCTCCTCGTTAGGACTCTAGTCGATGCCGCTCGACAAAGAGTTAAGATGGAATGCTAACACCAACCTGCCGACGGAGTTGACAGAAGTCTTGTACTGGCGGTAGCTGTTGATGCCTTTGATGGTGGCCGCCTCCACGTTGTAGCGCAGGAAGAGCCCGTGGTCGCCCCAAGGATGCCCACTGGCCTGCTTGACCATCATCAGCATCATGGTCTGCACGGCATGGGTGTAGCCGGACAGGCTTTCCCAGTCATTCCGCTGCAGCTGTGGTGCAACATTTTAGGATGAACGCACATTAAAACAGGGTTTTGGTTTTGCCTGTTTCCTACCTTGCCCTGGATTGTGCACAGGACATCAAACTTATGACAGAAAGCATAGAAGAGGTTCATGAGGTCCAGGTTGGGCAGCTGCCCGTTGAGCCCTTCCAGCACGATGTCCAGGCTGGTCACCACGTTGCTACTGAGTTCCAAGGACAGCGCCGCCTGGATGGAACCAGCGCGGCCTTGGATAGGCGACCAGTTCATTCCTACGCAGAGGAAGATGTCAATGACGCCTGATTGTCACAGCACGTACACGAGGAGGGGCGGGTCACCTGAGATGTTGGTATGGTGGTATCCCTCCAGCCAGGCCTGGATGCCGATCAGATCGTGTTCATTGACGAGGAAGATGATGTCCTTGGCCCAGTACACCTGACCTATGAACGGGAAAACAAGATGAAATGTATTTTCACTTTCTACTGTTGCATCACGTCCACTCTTATGTCAAACTTACTTCTGAAGTACTGCGCCAAAACCAGCAGCAGCCCCACAGCTTGGTTGTTGTCATCTTCTAGACCGCACTGAGCGGTCAGAATCAGAGCTTCGGTCCTTGGAGCTCGAGGGGCGCGGAGGATGCCGTACACGTTTGTACCTTTCACCATCTTGACGGAAAACAAGGGAGAAATTATGTTTGAGTCTGAAAATGTGTGACAAGAGTCGACTTACAAATCTCTCTTTGTTTTCATCCGGGAAGGGCAGTGTGTGGGAGAAGGTCTGTGTGTACACCTCCAGGCCTCGATCTCGCATGGCTTTCACCAGCCAGTTCACCGGCATCCCTCTGCATGCAAAATCATTTTCTTCCAACAGAACCGTTTGCCATCCATCCGAACGTTGTCAGTCTTACCCGACTTCATTTTTCTGCACCCCAAACTCCGTGGCCGTTACAATGGCCCTCTCTCCGGCTTGGAAGCGCTCTTCCACCATGGTGGAACCCATGGCGTTCTCCGACATGTACGTGCGCAGGTTGAACGGCTCGAAGGCCAAACCCATGAAGCAGGCCATGCCTACCATGTAGCACAGAAGACTGGAGGGGCGGAAGAGGAATGAGAGGTTCAAGACAGGATCATGATATCTTCCGCCAATTAAACTAGTTTCTCAATTTACATTCTTGCTCGTTCTAACATCTTGTCTGGTATCTTGTGATATATCTCAAAATGCATTTTGTGCTATCAAATGTGATATAACTGTGATGAACTTTCGCTGGAGACATTCAAAAGAACACAGCCATTCCTCTTACAAATGGCCAATAAGAAGGATGATCTCTGAGACTGGTCTTACCAAAATGCTCCTCGCCAAGATTTCGGGGTCATACTTTTGGTTCTTGACATTAAGACCTACTGTCCCTGGTTATGTGAACTAGTTCCTCTCTGTTCAAAGCTCTCTGTGAGCATTGAAGTAGTGCTTTGAAATGCAACATGCTTTTATGTTATATAACCACTCCCGTTGTGTATTGCCTTTGCTGTTAAGGATATTGGAAATATTGCAAATAAAGCTTCTTTAAAAAATGTTATGAACATGAATGTGAGCGCAAAATGAACACACCAGATTGGAGCATTGAGGCGAGTCAGTACTCTGACCATTGCCTTTCTTCTGGTGGGATCAGACAGAAGACCCATGGTGCTCTGGAATGATTCCTACAGCAAACATATAAATTACTGGCGTATTCAAATACATAGACAGATAAATAAATGTTAAATACACACTGTATTTGGTACGGTTTTCGTGCTCGCGACACCTGCTCGCACTGGCAATTTTCATGCACCTGGCTAACTAGCTAACACAGCGACGATATAGTTTTTTAAGCACTAACACAAAACTATCATAAATTGATTATTGTATATTATCGTGTTTTATGAAGTGTAAAATAATTACCCTTCTCCAAATGGGAAAGCCGGCAAGAAGAGCCGAAGGAGGGAAGAGTTTGCTTCTACTGCCGTTTGGAATTTGTGTTGTTTCTACCCGGAAGAGCGAAATAGAGGACGTACTTCCGGTAATAGAGGTCCACCAAAACGAATGAAAGGTTCCTTCATCCATCCATCTATCTATTGTCGGCCGCTTCTTCTTACAATTTTATAAAGCTAATTTGACAACAACTGGAGCTGTAATGAAGTGCTTCACATACAGATAGATAAATAAAACTTATGACACATTACAGAAAGAACACATATTTATTGTTTCTTACATATACAAAATAACGTACAATGATATTTGGTGGAAAACAAAAATGTGAAAATGATTCTTGACTTGTTTGAGTCCAGGAAATGAAAATAAAATAACTAATCAGTCTCCAGTGGCCAGCGAGCCCTCTTGAAGGTGTTGACGCACCACCTGGTCCAGCACCTTACTCACACCTTTGCAGGCCGTCATGGCGGCATCCATCATGGGCTCCAGGTGGTCCTGGTGTAGCCTGGCGTCCATTTGCAGAAGCGCGATCTGTCCGCTGCGAGGCAGCAGCGCTAGTGCCAAGGAGCTCAAGCCGCCACTCTCTTCAGCGTAGCATAGGTCGGCCAGTGGCGTTTCGTCCACGAAGCCCACAGTGGAGGCGCACACATAGTCCAACATGGGTATGCCGGCATCGATCACGGCTAGGGTGGCAGCGTTTACGCACACGCTGTAGTTGCTTCCATCTGATTGGAGGATCTGTTGAAAAACAACAAGGTCTATATGAGCATGCATGGTAATAGAACACGGAAAAATAGTGTACATCTCCTTTTAAATACAGAACATCCCACAGGAGGATATTTACCTTCACGTAAATGTCAATCTGAGAACGCGGATAGAGTTGCGTCATCACTGCGGCCTCAAAGGTCTGCTTGAGGTGGAGGCTCATCTCGGTGGACTTGCGGTCGCCGTGTGGCCTCCTCTTCCTCTCTGACATGCTGAAAGTGGCCATGCTGTACTGGCAGTTGATGACAGCCCGGTCGTGAAGGGTTCGACTACGGGAGCCTCGCATCTGACAGGTGAGAAAGATGCAGTATATTTCATATACTTCCAAAATAAAAATTGCTTTTTTTTTTTGCTCAGGCATTTTTCCAATCATTATTTAGTAAAGCATATCACAATCCAAATAATGTTATATAAACGTACACATAGTAATACGATTCAGATTTTCACGGCAAATGATCAAGTGGTTAATTGCATGAGTTTTATTTTTGAATAGATTTGACATTTCTCAAGAAACAAATGCATAGCAAACTTAAGTTATTTTCATAGCATTGGGCTAACTTGCAATGCTACTTACTTCGTGTGGACCGTACACAACCGCTAAGGCTTTGGTGTTTCCCTGCTCCAAATACGCTGAGCCGTCAGCCTGAGCGAACACTCCCATGCGGGCTTGAACCTTGCGAAGCTCGGTGGCTTTGCGTCCATCCAGACGATAGCCTTGGTCGGACAGAAGCTCCAAACCCGCCATGATGCCACTGGATCAGATAACGAGCGGAGAAGACATGTGCCTGCTGAAGTACTACGTTACCCACAATGCCTTTCGCGGAAACCGCTACGGAGAGTCAGAGTAGACAGTTTCATTGTACTATTAATATTAAACCATAATTTGATTATGCTGTTAATAGTCGAAGTAAGAGTACTTTCGCACATTAACACTTTTAAAAATAAAATTTAATAGCATCTCTAATGTGTATAAATAAAAATATATGAATCAATGCATATACGTATGATGTAATGAGCTGAACGAGAACAGGGTTACATGTGATGATACAAAGGAGCAGTTCTTCATTAAGCCAGTGTATTGGGTGAGGAAAACAGTACCTTTAAATCCAAGCATTCAAATATGCCCACCACCTAAGTTTGCAATCCACATTCTTGAACAAAAATAAAACTCAAACAATCTTTCACGTGTGGTAACAAATACAGCTGCATTTTCATGTTCTGTTCAGTCAAAATCAATTGATAGTCTGTACTTCTTTCACCAAAATGAGGCGCAACGCTTCAATACTATTGATATTGACCTCAACTTTTAAACAAAATGTTTGAAAAATCCCAAGAGGATTTCTTTTTCACTCTTTCAATGTATAGATCTGTCATGTATTGTAACAACGGGTCTTTTGTAAGCAGACCTTAAATCTATGGAGGGAATCAAAAATAAAAACATGACTAAAATCGTAGACAAACCAGAGTAACAAATAACACGTGTAGTAATGTAACAAGGTTTCTTATTCTCAGCGCTGGGGGTCGGATGATGCTTTTTCCCCTCACTTTTTCAAGGCAAAAAGCAAAGGAGAAGAAATTCTGTTCCTTCGCCCGCTTAAAAACATTGCTTCTCACAAAACAGGACAAATGACAAATGCTACCTTCTCCATGCCGGGCCATGAACACAACACGAGTCAATCCCTTGTGTCATCTTATTTTCTGTCCATTTAAAAAGGGAGTGAAGACAACTACCTCCTTTCCAAAGTACAAAACAAAAAGTGTATTTAAAAAAGAAAAAAGAAAGAATGAAAAGGTGGCGTGTCTGCTTTAATACGCAGGGTGTAGGTGACAGTGAGAGGTTATCGGCACCAAAAGATCATGGCGACCTCATCGAGCTGTGTGTCGTACAAGTGGGAAGAATAGGACGGGGCGAGGAAACGTGGTCTCTGATTCAATTCCAAGTCCTCGGAAGAGTGCAAAGATCCCTTTATCTCCCTGACGTATTCCGTTGTCGCACGTTCCCGATCCGTCCCGTCCCTAAAAATCGGCAAACTCCTTCACGCATTTTTCCGTGACGGAAACGCGGATCTCCTCCTCGTCGTAGTCGTCGAAGTTGCTGGTGTCCCCGGGGCCTCTGCACTTTGGGATGAACGGGGCCTCCACCTGACACAACAAACCGACAACATTGTTGACAACATTCTTTCATTCCACCCTGAACTAAGTGGTGGCTGAAATACATTCCAATAGAATCTGCCATAATGTCAGAAAATGGTCTCGCCTTCCTCTCGTAGATGGCGATCCAGTCCGTGGTAGCGAACCACTTGTGTCCCTTGATGTCGTTGACGCCGTTTTTCAGGTTGCCGAAGCGCTTGGTCAGGTCCACTTGCAGCAGGTTTCGAAGCAGATCTTTCAAGTCCGAGCTGAAGTGGGAGGGGAAGCGCACCTGAGAAGATGGGACAGAGTTTTTACGCTTGTCAAAACCACACACGTGCTGAGACACCTTCTGGCGAGGCGTGCTCCTACTTTTCCGGAGACGATCTTCTCGTAGATCTGAATGGGTTGGTCGGCAAAGAAGGGCGGGTAGCCGGCCGCCATTTCATAGATGAGGACTCCGAGGGCCCACCAGTCCACAGCTTTGTTGTAGCCCTAGAAGAAGCAGAGCAAGCGATAAAAGTAAAAAAATGACTCAAAGTTGATCAAAAGAGTGAAAACGAAGACCCGAGATTTCAATGAATTTGCTCAAGTGGCATACTTTGCTAAGAATGATTTCTGGGGCCAGGTACTCAGGTGTTCCGCACAACGTCCAAGTTCTGCCTTTAACTCGCTTGGCAAAGCCAAAGTCCGTCACCTTAGGGAAAGAGAGAGAAAAAAAAAAAGTGAACGCAGCAGGCACTTGAGGACAAGGCAGCCACAGTTGACATTGGCGGACACGCGGCTCACCTGAATGTAGCCATGGTGGTCGATGAGAAGGTTCTCAGGTTTCAGATCTCTGTAGATGAGATCTAGCGAATGGAGGTACTCAAAGGTCAGCACGATCTGGGCGGCATAGAAGCGTGCGTGCGGCTCACTAGAGAGGAAGGAGGTGGGTTCAATGCCTGCTCAACCACCGGTCAAAAACAAAACAAACTTGACTTGTGTACACTCCCGAGGGCCCTCACCTGAACCTCCCAATCCGTCGCAAGTGTGAGAACATCTCGCCTCCAGGAACATACTCCATCACCATGTACAAATTGGAGTTGTCCTAGAAAACATCACTTTGGCATCTCACATACTAAAAGCGAAACGAGTGAAACCCACGCCTTCGTCTTACCTTAAAGGCGTACTCGAGTCTGACCAGAAAGGGAAAGCTAACGGCTTGTAATATCCTCTTCTCGTTTAACGTGTGTTCTATTTGTTTAAGTTTCACCACCTGATGCAAAAAAAAAAAAAAAAAAAAAAAAAAAGTCATACAATGCACTCCAGCCAAAATATTAGGCAAAGCAGCACATTGAGGAGAACACAGATAAGAGCAAAAAGTTGCGTTTCGATGGTTCTGAACCGACCTTCTGCTTGTCCAGTATTTTCATGGCAAAGTACTGCTCCGTTCCTTTGTGCTTCACCAGCATGACCCTCCCGAACGAGCCGGTCCCCAGAGTCTTTAATCTCTCAAAGTCATCTAGGCACGTCGTGCTCTGCAGGAAGTGGACAGCGTGTTAGCATGTTGATGGAACCCATTGATTGATTTTTTTTGCTCTAAATGGCTTCCGGACCTGTGGTGGGCATTCCCATTTCCGCAAGAAATCTTCTTTGGCTTTGGCTAGGAACTCTTTAACTATAGAGGGGGGGAAAAACACAATTAGAACTTTTCATCTGCAATTGCAGGCGTAAAAACCGAAATATGTAAAGGAGAGGCATCGGAGGGGCACAGCAAATTCAAGTTGCAAGGGCAACTCTCATCTGGATATGAATGACTTGACGCAAACACAAGGAGGTTCAAAAACAGACAGGTGATGCATGCTGGACAAAAAAGGCCATTTTCTGTTATTTAGTAGCCTCAAATCAAGGGAAGAATAACATTCAAAGGAGAAGAGCCACAGTCTTTTTTTTCTTTTTTTTAAGGGGAAGGCCAGTAAAGACAGAATTGTAAGCAAAGACAAACCCAAGTATGGCAAACACAGTCGATATCCAGATGGAGAGAATGTGAGCGACAACCACAAAAAAAAAAAAATCACACACTGATTATCAAAGCACACAATAACAGCAAGCACGTCGAGCAAGTTTTGCACAATGAAGCCCGTGGCAAAAATTTGCAGGCTTATCTTTTTTTTTCGTGCATACCAAACGTGTCTATTGATCACCAAAGGTGGTTTTTTTTTTTCCACCCCACAGGAACAATCACCCACCACCACATGGATGGAATGATACAGAAGAGACAGAGAGAGAGAGAGAAGACAAGAGTTTATGTAGACAGGAAACATACACTGTGCGGTGACAGCAACAATGGAAATAAAAGTTGACACAATGCAGGAGACATTAAAGACTGAAAGGAAAAGACAAGGGGAAAAAAAAAAAAACCTCAAAACTTCAAAATATTAAAATGACATTTTGTACTGCGCTCAAGAGAACACCATTTTTTTCTCTGGAATTATTTGTGAGACTTTAGACAAATCAGAGTAATTTGTAACAATGTGACTGCTCTCTTTTTTTTTTTTGGTCCGTCCTTAATTATCAATTAAACTCGAGTTGCAAAAGACACTTTTAAATCGATCTCCGCCTTCAATATGAGAAGACGACCAGTTCTTCAAAGCATAATATGTGAACTCATGATCCGATCAAGTTGTAGAGAACCCGTCTTCAGCCGGTAACTGGATGACGAATGATGTCAAGGTTGTAATCTGCCGTGAGTGTGTCATGTGTTCAAGCTACGTAGGCAGACTATAAACACAAGGTAATCTTGTGTGTATTCAGCAATGTAGGTAACAGGGTTGATCTCATCGCGCCGCCAATCGTTTCAGCTTATAAAGGCTTTAAACCGCCGAGCAGGAACTAGCTTCCATACTGGGAACGTGAACTACTACAATAGCTATCAAGATGCTCGGAAGATTCCTCTCAGCTCCAACACAATAGCATTTAATTTACACATTGGGATTAGATGCTGATGAAGTGCGTTAATGTAGATCACGTGAGTACAAGCACGTTCGCAGCGACCACCTAGGCCGAGTTACGTCAAAGCTTTCAAAGCTGGTAATGCTCCTTATCCTCTGACGAAGGTCTGATGACGAGCTTGCTCCCCGGTCAACGACCACTTCAGTGCCAGCCACATGTTGATGCTCGAAAGGCGGTGACACACTTTCTGCAGCACTACTTTTATGTATGCAAAGAGAGGACACATTTGTTATTTCTTGGCCATATTTGGTCATTGTACTGTGCTGGGAGCTTTGTTTATGTAGCCCGGAATAAAAATGTGGTAGTGGAGCCTCCAGGGGCAGAGCCACCAAACCCCGGCCTTCAAGTATATAGCTATTTGGCGGCATTTGTGAGCGATTGTGAGCTGGGGGTTTCCCGATTTCTTCTGCTGTTCCAATCTATATACAACACAGAGACGATGGAGTGACGCATGTGTGAAATGCCAATAGGACGTGACAACACACACATACTGAAAAAGACAGGCCCTGAATTGCTCACGCCATCAAGGAGCGTTGAAATGACAGGGGCCGGGTTTCATCCAACGCAAAATGTCAAGTACAAATAATGCATTGACATCTGGCGTCATTGTTTTTGTCATTAATTCTTGTTTCATTTTTTTTCTTCGCTTGCTTCCCTGGGAGCTATTAATGAAGCCGTTGTTGTTCACTTGGTTGTTATCTTGCGACTTGCTAGGTTCGCGCAACAAAATCAAAATAAGCACACACATAGAAACAAAGGCTTTAAAAACACGCGACCGAAAATATCTTTTAATCAAAAGTGACGG
This sequence comes from Syngnathus floridae, assembly GCF_059516105.1. Classification (NCBI taxonomy): domain Eukaryota; kingdom Metazoa; phylum Chordata; class Actinopteri; order Syngnathiformes; family Syngnathidae; genus Syngnathus; species Syngnathus floridae. The sequence continues at coordinate 5,748,220 of NC_142426.1, read as the reverse complement.
GTGACATATGGACTTCCCTTTCTTGCCCATAACAGGGCAGTTAAAGCGGCGCTAGCAGGCTAGGCTAGATTCGACATTTTAGCTTCGTGATTTAAAAGACGAAACAATGCACGAACGACACCCGAAGGCGGACACACGGCAGACTCACCGCTCTCTAGCTCGTTGCCCTTCTTGGCGGTGGCAGCGTTACCCATGGCGGAAGACACACAGCCGGTCACTCCCGACGGAAAGAGGGGGAGATGGCGGCGGGTCAGTTAGCTAGCTAGCTGGCTAGCTAGCTTCCCTGCAGCAGTCGCTAATTGCGTTTAAAAATAGGTTTGGAAAAAAACAGATTTCATGTGCATTGAATTTGCTCCTACTTCGGGCGGAAAATGAAAAGAGTCCCCGAGCAGCAGCGCCCGTCACTCTTCATCCGTCGCCCCGGCGTCCTTCTTCCCCCCCAACCCCCGTGGAAGGTTCCCGCTGCGGCTCGTTGGCTAATGTGTGGCTGACATGAAGCTCACGGTCACTCCTGGTGCTCACCGCCCGCCCGCCACTCACCGAGCCCGGCACTCACCCGCTCACCCCCTCCCTCAAGATTCTGTAAACTGGCTTCCTGATAATTTACTTCATAAACACGTTTTTTTAAAAAAGAGACTAACTTTTTAACGACGTTTGACACAAGCAGAATGTCCGTGCAGCTTTAAAAATGCCCTCCATATTGCATTAATTTGAGTATTGATGTGAGCATCCGCCTAATAAAATAATTGTGTCTATGCAAATGACACCTGAAATTTTAAGCCCTACTCACTGGTTATCAACACTTTTCTTTACCATCACTAATATTTTTGGATGGCTGGTAGGACTGGAGGTTCCCACGGTGCGCTTTTGCTCAAATTTGAGCAAGGACTATGAGTAGCAATTCTACACTTTTCCACCAGAGGGCGGCAGATCTCCGTCGTAAAATTTGTGCTGCAAAGTTCTTTTTCTGTTTACCACCCTGACATTGTCACTGGCTGTCATTAGCTGCGGTTCAATAAATGTGACGTGCTTCTCTTATTTTTATACTTTAACAAGTGTAAGCTTATTTGTTGTGTCCTATAAATTTTCAAAGTTGCATGCACAGGTTCTACTTTCATCTTGCTTATAAACTAGTAATGTGTAGTTATTTTTATTCACCGTCAGCATGTCTTGTCATGTCCATGAAATATGTATGCTAGACAGTGGATTGGAATACATTACACAAAGTCAATGTCAGAGATGTTCCTGGACTAGTGTCACAAAAGATATATTTAAAACCCAAACTACATGCGTATGCCCCTCCATGGGCCAGGTGATCAATTTTTTAGCACGTCTACAAAAAGATGCTGAGGCGTTTGCTTTGTTCGGTGTGCGAGAAGATTTGATACTTGTTGCAAAACAACTCATGGCTGCTCACAATGCCCTGAGCATCTGGCAGTTCCTGGCCGACATGAGCATCACCATACCGGAGCAACTTCTCCCTCAACCCTGCTCCGTCTGATTTTTCCGTCTTCCACATCCTCAAGGGGGTCATCTAGGCGACCGGTTGTGAAGTCGTGGGCGACGGAACTACAGCGGATCCCGGAAGACTCTTTCCTGGTGTGAGTGAAAGCATGGCTGAGAAGTGCGTTATACTCCAGGGGAAGAACTTTTACTTTGTAGTTTGAATTTGAAATATATTTTTCGTTACACCACTCATGGAACTTTTCTGATAGACTTACAAGAAAAGAATTTGTTTTCACTCTTTTATCTCCCAGTTTCAGGTCCCTTCCTATTTACTTTGCCGGCAAACATGTCATTTTCATCCCAGCTGACCAGCTGCTCTCCATTTTTGCTTCTTTTCCCCCCCCCTTTTCTATCTTCCTCGCCGGGTTGTGCTTCAAAGAGAATGATTTACTTTCCTTCAGATGAATGAATGAATGAGCGAGGAGCCATCTTGGCATACTGTCACGTTCTCTGCCCATTATTTCCTGAATTGACACATTGCTTTGAGCAGCGTCATTGATGATAATGAGTTTGCCACCCTCAAACGTCACGACTACCCTTTTTACAATGACACTCGATACACTTCACATATGACAAAAATCTCTATATGCGAAATTCAATCAGGATATGGCTGCAACAAAACCAGTGTAAAGGTCTTTCCAGCCGGTCATAACGTAAAACTCTATCGCAGGAGGAGCAGAATTTTCCTTCCACGACAATAAATCCACAAATACATTCCGACACTCACTTGGATGACTGCTGTGTTTACACATGATTTATATCATGTACATGACAGGATTAAACAATGAGCACTTTTTTGCTGCAAGGCCAACTGGCGCTTCCAAACCTTTCAATTACGCAAACAAATGCGTGATTAAAAATGTTGCACGGGGCACTAAAGCCAGCTGTTTTGAGGCCTGTCTGACACAGCTGTATACATGTGTCTCTGTTCGCCATGAATCAAACGTCCCATTGTGCTCATCTGGAGTGAATTAGCGGCGAGGGAAGGTGGGAAGGAGTGGGCTTTGATATACAGAGAAGGAAATGGGTAATGTCCTGAAACCGCATGCAACATCCTAATAGTAGCTGTTGACTGATGTCAGGAGACAAGCAGACAGATGATGTGTGAGTGTAAATGAGAACGCTGTCTTATTGCTCATTTGTCGCTATCGTTTCTAAAAGCAATACAGAATAAAGAATTAAAGCAATAAGTCATTGTCACACCAGGGGGCAGTATACTACAATCATTTAGATGCAAATAAAGAAGAGTTTCAATACTACTGTGTAACTTTGGACAAGATTTTTGGACAAATGTACTTCTAACACTCTCTTGCATCATTTCACGCTTGTTGAGTGGGCAGGCAGTTCAGAGAGCCAAGCCATTAAAAAAATACAATTTCCATAACAAGTCCCAGTTACCAGCTCGTTCCTTTTGTCTGGGCCAATTTAAGTGTCTTAAGTGGTACCACATCATATCCGTGAGTATGCTTTGTTTGCACGCTAACAAGTACATCGCCCTCCGATTTGCCGAGCGCTCTGTAATGTATTCATGAGGATGTGCAAGCGGCTAATGTAGGCTAGCTGCACAATATACCCTTTGAAGTTAGCAAACAACATCTTCAGCACATAACAAGACCCCCCCCCCTTCCCCATCTACACTGCTTCATTGTTTGACCGCCTCGGTCGAGTCATGCACGCATGAGAAACTCCAAGTCAAGCAAATTATAGCGAAGAAGTCGTCCGGGAGCAGTATATTCCAAGGATGTCATTATTCTCCAATGTTTTTTAGTGATGCGTGCTTTATCCGCAGATAAGGTGATTCACATTTCAGCGATGAAACTATCCGGCCAAGCGACCCAGACGGCCTGGCCTGGTATCATTTCTCACTTCTTTTCGGAAAAAGATGACAGAGATTATATGAGGATGACGCCGCCGCGCAACATGGCCGCCCAAGCCAGATCAAAGCCGAGACAATCAAAGCCAGAGCGAAAGCTACAGCAGTAAGCTCTTTTAAACGGCCGCCTTGAGCTCGGGGGCGCTCGGGTTCGCCTCTGCTCTTTTCCATCTATCCGCCGGCCTTCCTCTGGAGTCTAGGACAGTCAGCGAACTGACATAAATCCTTCAAAGTGAATGCAAACAGCCCCGCCGGTGACCCATGAGAATATTAAAACCTGCACCATGTCTGTTGTGTGTGTGTGTGTGTCTCCATGCAAGGCCAAGGCTGATAAGATGCGACACTGGTCACAATAGTTTAGAAAGCCACGTTGAGATCAACAACACTGTTGTGACAACGAAAAGCCTGGCACGGTCTGAGACTTCCAAACGAGGTCTGGTTCCTTAAAAAAAAAAAAAAAAAAAATAGCAGTCAGCAATGCATTGTGACTTGGTGAACTTTGAACTCGTGTGTTTGCGACTTGATGAATGTATTTTTTCATCCTTGTGGACAACTGCTGCACTCGCGTCACACAAATATGGAAATGGACACGAGACAGCTCATTCATCACTTTTTCTCTCGCTGCCACTTGGAGTAATGCACAAGTCTTTGATTTTGTCTTTCGATGGATTTTCAATGATGTCAAACTTGATGCAGTCATCAAAATGTGCTCACTTTGTCCAAAGTGCTCACTTTGTCCAAACACTTTTGAGCACATGGAAAGTAGTTTCCATTCAAATGGCTTCATTCCTTCGTTTTATATTTCCAAACCTATCTTGTCTTATTGCAAATCTATTGTGGTGCCAAAATCATTCAAAACTCCAAAAACCTTCCAGCATCAAAGAGCGCAATGTGCAAAAATTAGGATTGTTCATCTTTTGACCTTTTTCATTTCAGACTTTCTGTACCTGCGCCTTATTAAAAGCCAACAATAGACGAAGCAGATCAAAACAAACCCAACTCATTAAGGAGAGAGAATCTTGTTCAAGTACCAAGAGTTCCTTCAAGGTTAACACCGGAAATACCTTTTTTCCCCTCCATATTTAGATCTGAGCCAACCAGAAAACACATTGGGCATAATTACCACGCCGTAAATCAGAAATGGATCATTTCAAACAACAAAAGTTTTATTCCCTGCAAGTTGGCAGTGGGGGTCGGAAGCAGGAAAACAACCTCCCGCCCGAGGTGTTTTGCTTTTGCCTTGGGGATGGAGGCCACAGGTAGACAGACCTCTCCCTGGGATAACCTAACTTCAGACAGAATTGCATCACATGGACCCGCCGGCGCCATCAATCATCAGCAACAGAATCACCAAGCCTCAGATCAAATATGCCGACTTCCTCTGGTGTCTCGATAATACGCGCGAGTTATGTCGATGGAAATTCTCATTTCCACGCCGCTTGCGAAAAATTTCCGTTTTTTAAGGAAAGATTTGCGTCGTGTCCTTGAACGCGTCTAGCCAAAGGTGATAAAACATGGCAGCGAGTCACAGTGCCGCCACAGAGTACACATTAATAAAAGATTTTTGAAATCAAGTATTTATTTCCTCTGTCCGGTGTCCACACAGGATGTGTAGTGCATGCCAAAGCAGCAGGTTGCGCCAAAACCCCTCACTGAAAGATTATTATAGCCAATCAGAAGCCTGAATTGTCTTTACCACAAAAAGGACAAATTAATGTAAAAACATTGTTACCCTGGTGTCTACAAAGGAAGTCAGACAAAATCTTTGCATGTTTAAAAGACCAAATTTATTCAAGTTGAATTCTGAATAACCAATAAATAGTTTTTCTACTTCAACAGTATATGCAGCAGCTAATAGTGCAACATCAAATTCTTTCATGTCATCCCTATTCTGACTAATCTGGATCCAATGTCGACTTATTTATTTTTCAGTTTTTAAGGTCTCATTATGTGGGTTATTAGAACTTTGGATGTGCTTTTAATTTTTCTTTAAAAACAACTGCCAAAAAAGCAGAGCGTTATCACAAGGGGGGCAACGTCTGATCCAATCAAGTCACTCATATCATAAAATAAGTTTATTTTGTGAAGGTTACATCCTGTCAGACGACTTTTTTAATCTCCATTGTGAGTTTTGAGTAAGATTTTCAGACATTTCTTTGTGCCTTGCCCCCTCATTTGTCTGAGTGCATGACAAAGCATCCACAAGACAGCCTGAGGTCAACCAAGCGAATGAAAACGCCTCTGCTCCAAATATTTATCCAGCGCAGACGCTTGGGTGCCTTTTAACGTGATGCGATTGCAACCGAATTGCCGTTATTACACTTTGACGACGTGGGAGATTACCAGTTAGCGTGGGGGGCTTGCCGCTCCGCATCCATCCTTAACTTTGGACAAAATCTCCAAAAGACGAGTGCCATTTATTTTTATTCTCCCTATAGCTGAGCTTCCTGTGTCGCCCCGCCATCGCAATTAAGGCCAAGAAGGATCAGAGCGGAGTCAGATGAAAGGCTCATAAAGCCCCGCTGAATACAGAAGACGTATGCCAGGCACCGGTTCGCTTACACACTTCGTTCTTTGTTCCTGGCCAATCTCGTTGATGGGCTGCAGGAGCCACAACGGGAAGATATTTCAGGTATTAACGGAGCCTTTTCCCACCGACACCATGTGGTAAGCAAAGGCTTCAAAGCAATAATTTGCAATGATTTTTCTTTTAAATAGCGTACAAAGCCCTCCAAGTCCTTACAAATGATCTACAAAGAACTATTTGAAAGTGAAAAAAGTAACTTCAGATTTCACTTGAGCCTGAACAAGACCCAATGTAGCCCCAGAACCTAGGGCCTACCGGTTTTACTTAAAAAAAACTTTTAAACTTAATTCCTACTTATATTGCTGCTGTTCCATCATCTGATTCTGATCTTATTAAATTTCCAATCATTCCAAGTAAACACCACTTTCATCTCACTCCCAGCGCAGTCTCCTCCCCTCTCTACCCCAAAAAAAATCTTCTCTCACATCATTTCCTGACCATGCAGCAAGTGAAAGGATTTCACACTAGCTTGCAGTTTTGTTTCACATCATCCAACTTTTGCATTTTGACAGTCCCAAAAGGTGATGTCAAGAGTGACGTTCGGGAAGCGCAAAACAAGAAACAGCCTCTGGCGATACCTTTTGTCAACAAGCTCCAAGTTTATGCTTGCTGTCCCCGAGCAAGCCATGTGGTGGTAGTCTTTGCACTCCACTCGTGATCTTTGCCCCCCCCCCTCCCCCACTCATTAAAATGAATGATGACATTAAATCCCACGGGCGACATGCAATGAAACGGCATTGATCTATAAATCCTACGCTTCGTATGCATACATATCACTCTACAAAGAATATTTAATTTAATAAACCAAAACAACAATGGAATATTTCATTTAATAAACCAAAAACAATATAGCGTAGCACCTTTGTGTACGTTCTCTCCGAATGTTTAATCAGCCAAGGTCACTGTGCGTTTCCATGTTGTCGGAGGAGTCGCGATTCATCTCATCTGTATTCTCCCCACTTGGCTTACGTCTGCGGATCATGCAGATATGGGATTTTGCTGGGAGAATTAAAAGGCTAGTGATATCAGATACGCTCAGTAAAATATTATTTATGACTCTGCGGTTGGAGTAACTAACGCCTCCGCGAGCACTTAATGTTTTATTAAACAAAAAAAAAAAAAAAGGGGAATTGTCTAGAAGTAACCAAGCTCCACAATTTCAATGGGCCCCCCTGACAAACCTTCTTGCATACTCACATGTGTAACACATAATAAATCATTCCACAGAAAAACACAAAAGAAATGTTTTCCTTCTTTTTGGATTGTATTCCGACTGGTTGTTTATGGATGTTGGCGCCATTTGGAGGAATTACAGTGTACTTTGCAAAACATGAGCCTTTTTATGGTTGAATGCTATTCGTGTGGGCGCAAAGGCTCTGGAGTAGCAATGGAGCGGACTTGCACATGAGCCAAGCACCCCCAACTATATCTTTTGATTGCTGCGCTGCAATAACCAAGTGTCAACAACAACATGAGCTCAAGACTTAAGAGCGATCCATGAGTCATGCAGTATTTGATTGTACTGATCTGCAAATCAAATAGGGCAAGACGCCGACGAGATTTCAATCGCTGGTGTTTGATCTTTGACACCCTACGGGAAGGGACGTTATTAATCAAACGAATATTGACATTTCCTTTCAACTTGCAAACTTTTAAATAGGAGCTCAGAAGGGATGATGGCCTCTTTTGAACTGCTTTGAGACTCCTGTTGTGCTTGCTTTTGAAAAAGTCAGTGCAGCCACCATGTAAACATACCGCTTAGCGCTCGTGCATACAATCGAGTCATTACAATTCCCCGTGTTTATGGTTTAAAGTTATAAATATTTGAATAGGCAGCGGTAACACAAGTAACATGCAATTACATGGCTAATGCAAAAAACGGCGCAGGGGCCCAGGCTGGCATTTTTAGTCGCCTGCTTCGCATTGACTGCATTCCTTCTCCTGTCATTTCAATTCCACACGTATGTGAAGGCGGCACGAGCCAGCCAAGTTCACTTAAGCCCACCGGACGTTCAACGGAGACGTACCTGAAGGTGACATAAACTTGGCAGGGGCCGCGACACTTTCCAGGGAAGTTCCTCAACCTGCGGTGGGAGGGATGAATACAAGCAGTCATGTTGACACTTCATACATGTCACATGTGTTGCCTGGCCTGCCAGGCTTTGTTTAGGCCTCAATTTGGCAGCTATTTGCGTCCAAGAGGCACTCTGTAATTAACTCTCAAGCGCTTGATAAAAATGACGTTGATGTACGGTGAAGTCGTTACAGCACATGTGCTTCGGGGGTCTCAGGTTCCGGGTTCGAAACCTGGGTTTCTGTGTGGCGTGTGCATGAAATACACTTTGTGTGTCAGTGTGTTTATGATGTTAAGCGAACACTCTAACAGTAACATTAAGGATCCATTCCATTAGCGTCTCGAGAGGAAGTTTCCTGATTGCTTTGTGATTTTACTACCAGTTTTATTTGCAGTTAATTTCATTTTATTTGTAATTTTATTAGTCCTTGGGTTCTTTGCAACTTTTAATTTGCTGTACTTGTTTTGTACAATGACCTTGACTTTTTAGAAACTTATTTAAATAAATACTTTCTTGTTAGGTGGTACCACAAAAGTGGATTTTTGAATTAGAGAGGCAAAATAAGGTAAAAAGGTAATTAAATTTTTGGTTAGTGTCATATTTTTGAGTTTAGGTAACAGCAAAGCAGATAAAAACTCAATGAAAGTACGTGTTTTATATTTTTTGAATCCACCATGATCCATGATCCTGTATTCAATAAAAAAATCATGCTGTTATGCAATATGTTTTTCAGTTGAAATTGAATACTTTATAGTTTTATATATATTATATATTCATGAGTATGATCATATTTCTATATGACCATTGCTAAAACAACAGATCAATTGCTGGCCAAATACTTGTAGCTCACTTTTATTAACAATCGGCAGTCATGCCTGGTTCTGGCTTTCCACATTTTTACTGGTGTGGGGATCCACTTGTGCTGACTTAACAAGAAAAACATTTATGTAAAAAATATACAAAATAATAACGAATCTCTTGGCTCAGATTTGAGTCGGAACGGTTCAGCATCTGCGAACTGCTCTCTGGGACTGTTTGGCTCCATAAAATGTGAAGAAGTAACAAGAAAAGTATGTTTCGTCATTTTGGGGCTTAACAAAGTGAAATATTGCATAGTTTTAGAGTGACTACTTTCCAACGTCAACATATAATTCTCTCAAGCGTGAAAAACAACATATTAATTGGATGTAGAGGATGTCAAATAACACATTTAATGAGAAAACTGATAAGGGAAACGAAAGCGGCCGAGTGAAACCATAATCCCATGTTGGGACTGGTGGACCCCTAATTACTCAAGAATTCAAAACAATTTGTCCCATAGGAAATAATGTAAAGTGAATTCATTCATTTTGAGGGTCCATCACTTCATAGCTTGACACTGATGGGGACACATAAGACATTTTACAAGGGGCCCCTTTTCAATAAAATCTTGTCTAAAAGTTTTAGAAAATGCAGTGTTTTTGCATGTGAGACAAAAACGCACTATGGCTAGCAAATACATACTATACTACCAAAATTCACAAAATTCATCTCCAGTACAAGATAAGCAGAATATTGAGAATAAGACAGAGCTCAATCGGTTAATGAGCAAAGTATTCAAACGACATGTCTTAGCACATAAGCTAACAGCTAGCTTAGCTTGTTCTATTTCTTCTTTCTTGCCTTCTACCACATTTTGTGCAACTTTCAAGACACATTTTCCAGACCTGAGTGCCAATGTGTGATATGAGCAAAGTATGCAAATGGCGTCATAACAGATAAGCTAACAGCCTAGCTTGTTCTATTTCTTGCCCAACTGACGACAATCAACCACCACATTTTGTGCAACTTTCAAGACACATTTTCCAGACCTAACTGTAATTATTACTTATTATTGGGTCTTTGGTCGACCAATTTCATGATGCTTCTACAAAGAGCCCAGATGTCGCCCTCCCGCTATTTTACGAAGCGAAAACGCCAAGCTTCAGGGTGGCGGCCAGATATGAAGTCCACAGTGCGACATTAACATTTATGTGGCTCACATTTCCCACCACCACCCGGCCGCAGTTTGTGCTCAAATCTGCTCTCCCCTTTGAGTGATGCATCATCTCTTATTAGATGATCGTGGAAGTATGAAACATCTGGCCGGCGTAACACCTCGCCGCTCTCCGTCGGGAGTAAGGTCATCACGTTTGTTGCGAGAGGGACTGACAAAGTTATTTTACATAGGCGGGGTGTTTTCTCGAACACATTTTTGGGGAGGACAATCGGAGGCGTGATGAACGGATTTTTCATTTTCCCACGCCGTAGAGAAGATTGAGACCTTTGTGTTTACCCGGACTCCGTGTCAGTTACAGCTTAAAAAGAGGGCCCATTCAAGACATCTTGACTTTTTGACTGCGTCATTATGGAACAATTTGCAGAGCTCCGAACCAATTTGGAAACGCTTTATTAGCATCACGCGGACGCCCAAAACAATCATGGCTGACGCGGCCAATGCCACCCCCCTCCCCTCGTTCTTGTTGCTGTCAAATTATTTTCTTGACATGCGGTTTGTACTCCTGGCCTGAAATGTCTCCAATTTCTTCATGGAAAAGGATTGCAACGGGTGGGGGTTTGATTCGCTGACGTTATTTACACGACCATGGTTTCGCTGCCTCCCTCCCGGCTCGGCGAGTCGAGATTGTGGAATTTTTTTGGCATTGACCCACATCTGGATTTCTGCACTTGAAGGTGCCCCCCCCCCCCACAAGTCTCTTGTGAAGCCACAAGCCAATATGTTTCCCAGGGTACCGTGGATACAAAGTCCGGGTGTCATCCGAAAAACTTCCTGCTACTCCGCTTAAAGTCGTTTCGTTTTTACAAATGAGCAGCAAAACCTTTCCTGAGGGCATTGACGTGTCCTTGCTGTAGGTGGAAAAGTAAGCGGAGCGTTGGATCTGGTTTCCATCCCGGGTGCCCCACCTTGACTGGAATACAATGGATGGGGAGCAGGCCTAGAACTCTTAACTCACTCTGCAGATTCCCCCCCCCAAAATTCCCTTGATGTTTGACTAGCAAAAGCAGCTTTGAATGCCATCACAAGGCCATATACTTTGTAATGGGGGAATTGCACAATTGCGTTTATGGTCGGCAATGTGAAAACACACAGATGGATTTTTGGGAAGTGACTTTAATGACCCACTCACATTGCAAAAGAAAAAAATGGAGGTGATGGAGGGGGGGGGGGACATATTTTAGATCGCAAAATCACATTGATTTAAAAGTACTAACCCAAATCAAGTCAATGCTGGTCAATACTGCCGAGTTGAAGTTACCAAAAAATATCAGTATGTTTCATTAATACGACGCAAGGAATATGCAAATTGTGCAAAAAAATATGAAATAGTTCAAACAGGAGAGTGACACTGTTTCATATGAACCTCTATTTGCTAGTTAGCAAGCTAATGCTAATGTGACGCTTTGCTGTGCTTCTTTTTTCAGGCCCAAGTCAGTTGGGTAAGAAATCCAAACAGTCATTTCTTTACATGTGCTTTCTTTTCTCACTGATTGGTTGGTAGAGCGAGATCATACACTTCTCTCAAGTGATCAAGTGATTCTCCTTGTCAGATTAAAGGCTGTTGTTTTGTCTTTTCTTTTAATTTGTCAGCCGCCCGTGTATCGATTGGACAGGCGCCCGGGACGTGTCATCGCATCTATATTTGTCAGTGTCGCTTGCAGTCTGTTATTGAAGGCCGAGCTTTCCATACATAATTAAAAGAAGCTGGGATGAAAGAGCCAATGCCTCAGTCACTTGTTCATCCATCAAAAACTTTGAACCCGACTCTTCCACAGACGTCGCCGCCAATGATTTTCTCGTGGTAGCCACCGGACAAACAAAGGCACCCTTTTTCCATTTGCGCCTCATCCCTTTGTCTCATATTTGACTCGGGGAGGGCTTTAAGGCTTTAATTAAATTCCAATCCCCCGCCTCTCACTTCTCCACAGACTGCCCCCCCTCCGCCGTGTCTCTGTGGGAGCTTGCGAAGCTGGGCTTTGCCGCCTGTTGTGGTTTTTATTTGAAAGAGTCCCGCTCGTCATGATAGAATTCGCACATGTGGCGCAGACGGCACGAGCGAGAGTGTGTGGGCCTGAACATGCACTGAAGTGACACCCAACTGGTGTGAGGAGGAGGGCGAGGGGGGTCCCACCTGACTTGAGGGACTTGTCCAAATCTGTCCCGAGCACCATTTTTTTTTTCTTCACGCAATCATCATTGCTCCTTTTCCGTGGCCACCCACTACCATGGCCCACATTGCTCGGATCAGATGCAACATTTGTCTGTCATGAAACTGAGCTCGGCCAGTCTGAGTGGAAAGATGGGTTCTGCGTGGCTGATCCACACTGACAGTGATGGACAAGTCCAGAGAGGAAAGCTGATGGCCAAAGTTCCTCTCCTGTCTTGCCTGGACAACGTCAGAGAAGATGGATGTGGCGCTTGCGAGGCATTCGAGTTGAGCTCTCTTCATATTGTGGGTCTCGAATAGAAAAGGAGATGTTGAAATTCGAAACCTTTTTCTCATTTGTTCAGCGTTTGTCCTTTTCCAGACAGACTGACAACGAAAATGTGAGCAAGTGATGGACAACACACAGCAGGGCCATTTTCGTGCTGGATTGGAATTTGGAAAGTTAACTTTTTGTTTCTGTAGAATGATGAACACTGAAAATCGAAATAATATAATAGAAATAAAATAGTGTTAGCTATACAGTTAAATTTTGATACTGTTGTTGGTGTGGGGAAAATTACATTTTAAAAAGATGCAAGTATATATCCATCTTAATAGTGTCAAAGATGTTTTGTTAAAACGAAAAGAAAGGCCCATGACGACTTCATAAACTGCTTTTATCTTTTTTACTATCTCTGTACACATCCAAATGTCACCGCAGGATATAAAAAAAAGAAAAAAAATCAGCAGAACGTCTTGATTCCCCCGACGTGTCTTTTCAAGGGTATCGTTGGTTTAATGCGCTGTTGAAAAAGGCTCCAGCTGGAAAAGTGAACAGGAGTCGTTTTTAACAAGCTCACAAAGCCCAAATCCAGAGCTGACCAGCTCACGCACACAAGGAAACAGACACTCGACCCGCCATTACCAAAACCCGTGTGCCAGTCTGCAATTTTAATTGAATTTGTTTTAAAGGCCAAGTTCATCAGGCATTGATTTGTAGTGAGCAATCTTCTGACCACAGCTGTTCTAATCAGCATAATTCAAATTTGAAAGCGGCTCGCCTAAGATACGGCGGTGAGACCTTCAGGGCGGCCATCGAAAATCAGCACGGACTAAGCTTTTCTGCGTTTGCTCATTTCCGCAGGGGGTGAAGAGGGATTCGTCTCACATAGTATAGTGCGCATTTCCCGTAGGGATGACAAATCACGGCATGGAAGCCATCGTCAACGTAAACAGTCCGCTTGAGCCTTTGGATTCCGCTAGGTCATAATGTACATATGAGAATGAAATATTTCTTGTCAATTCGAAATGGGAGTCTCAGCAGTCTATTCTCACGAATATCTTCAAGGATTTTTAAACAAATTGAGTCTATTTTGCCAAAAAAAGTCTTGTTAGCTATTCTGCCCTTTTTGAACAGGCACCCGTTTTGTCAGGCAGAAACCTCACAAAGCAAACAAATTAGAGGTAAAGTCTTCTTGCTTCAAGCTCTTTTGTCTCGCCAAGATGTGACATAAAGACAAAACAAAGGCGGATTAAAACATCAGATGTTATAGCACCAAAGAGTCTAACCAAACCACATATTAGCTAAACATAAGCTTGACAGCTTGAGGCTAACAAAATGAAAGGCACCATCGACACGTTAACAAAAAATGCTGCTGCTCCTCATAGCAGAAATTTCAAACCATCTTAAAAACGTATTTCAACAGAAACAGTACAAATAGTCTCTGTTCTATTTGTGAAAACAATTAACATAGCTGGGTCCTTATTTTGGGCTGTTCATCCCCACAATGGCGCAAACGCCCATTTCTAATTGCGCCTACGTGTCAAAAGAAAAACTCCACTCACGCGCAGTCAGACTGCACTTTGCGCTAGACTTGTAACTGGACACGAAATTGGCCCCCTTGAGATTTAACTCTTGCTTCAACTCCTTCTACCTGTGTGTCACTACTGCTACCATCAGGCTTGGCACTCGCGTCTCAAATCTGTACGATAGGGAATACCCGTATTCAGCACAATCTTCACTCAAGATTTTAGTCCGTGCAACTCAAAACCCAATTTGAATACTGAATTTTTTTTTTATTAATGAATGTGACTTTCTGAGGAGCAGCATATCATTTCAAATGCACTCTCGCAGTAAGTCGCAATGAAAGCAAAAGCAAAGTGGTCGCAATGGGACTAAACGCAGCTCAACTTGCGTTCCTGAAATCGTAATTTTTATTTAAGGCTGATCGCCTACAGAAGAACTTAAAGAAAAATCCTTCCATAAATTGATCACAGTTTTCTTGGGCCTCCTGCAGTTACGTCTATTCCTCATTTCATGTAGGAAAAGTTGGAATGACAGCTCTTTCTATCAAATTCCCATGTCTAATAAAAGTGAACAAACAATAAGAAGTTTTTCCTTTCAATGAGGAAGTTCTTGTCAGTCAAAGTCAAAATAAGAAGTCTTACAGTATTTATTTCCCCAGGAAGTTTACAGCAGTATCCAAAACAAAGGCCACAATGAAACATTTATTTTCTAGTTTTGAGTTTCATTTTTTGATGCCAAATATTTGGGTGAAATCGGAGCCCTTGTTGATGCAGTCTGTCCTAAAAGCATCATATGTGACTTTTATTTTCAAAGCGGCGGCGCGGGAAAACATTTGCTTTGTGTGCGAGCGTGACATTGATTCTCCTCCTAATTATCTCCACATGCTACACTTCTCGGTGCAAAAATGAGACCGGCCCGGCGCCACTGGGGTGTGCTCGCTGCTAATATAGTGTAAGTACATTAGCTGTGAATTAAACTTTTAAATACAGCATCGATCAGAACCCAACTGTGTAATGCTAACGCTGGGGACTCGGCACGCTGATTACATTGTTGCGTCTGCCCTTCCTTTACGTTGAAATCAGCAAAAGGTATGATTAACCGATGTCTCGAAAAAATGATCCTGTGCCAATTTTTTGTGGTGTTTAGTGTTATCGTTCCTTCTTTTTCTTGTTTTGTCCAAATGCTTGTGCCATGCATACAACAAAGTAAACAAATACACTTGAAAATGATGTCATGTATTATTCAATGCTATCAAACACAGTTCTGTAATGAATGTTTTTTGACATTAACTTTCCGTGCAAATTGACATATCAAACGGCACTTTGAAGTGACAAGAGCAAGAAAATACAATGCTCATATTTAATTTCACGAGTTGGAAGTGCTGTTTATACTTGACAGGGAGTCGTGTGGTGTAGTCAGATATTGCAGTTTTTTTTTTCTTTTTTCAATCCCTCTGCTGCGTGTTAAAAAAATTACAATCATTACATCTGCTTCCAAACGGCCACAGACTGTGGGAACAATTGCTTAAATATCGGAAAATTTCTCCCCCCTGGAGCTTTTGGGCTAATGGCAGTCATATGTTGTGTCACAGGGGGGAAGGAGGAGAATGTGTTGCTATTATTTCAATGTAGACAACCCAACAAAAACACATCCAGCCTCAGTATGTGTTTACTGTATAATGGCGGAGACAGCTTTACCTCTGTTTGGCAGCCTACTGGTATAATCAGGCTCAAAGCGGAGAGCGGAGAGAGAGAAAAAAAAAGAAGCTATTTGCTCAATGGCCTCTCTTAAAATACTTGTGGCATGAATCAATAAAACAAGACATGCATGCTTTATCAAAAATTGAAAATATGATAAGCTAGAAAATGCTAACAGTGCTACATGCTAACAGAACTTAGCATGTAGTACTTTGTTTTGTGATTTTAATGTACAGCAAAACTCAGGACTGTTATCTAATTCCGATTTTCACCCAACTTGCAAATATATATATTGACTGTACATCCACTCCTTAAGCCCAATGCAGAGGGATACGCCCCAGGTATGAAAGATTATAGTGCTTGCAGGGCTGTTTTGACTCTTTGCCTGAGCTGCAAATTCGAACCAGAGCAGCCAAGTGGGCCGCCGACTTCAGTGCAGTGTTGCACCGTGGGACGGCGGCGGCGAGCGAGCGTTGGAGACTCTTTATCTTGTTTGTGCAGAGGGAAATGTAGAGGAATGTAAGCTGTACATCTACACAGGCCCCGAGGAAATAGAATAGCCTTTCTGCATTGTGCTTGTCCTAATGTAATTATGCGAAGGTCCTGCTGAGGCGAAAGGAAAGATTCCTATCCGGCAATATAATGTCTCCAAGAACGCCTCGTTTTTACTTTAATAATAATGTTACTATTATTTTTCCCAGCAAGACCTTGGTGAAGGAGGTCAAAAAGTAAACAAAAAAAGAGTTTGGGATACTATGGAATCTCCAAGTCGAATATCATTCTTTCTGTGGAAGATACCCCTCCATTTTTTCCCAGAGGAATTAATGGCAAAAGAAAATCTTGAACATTCTTTACTGTCATACAATGCAAAAATAAGTTAACCACTTCAAGATGACAATACTGAAAAAAAAAAAAAATTAATTGACATTTTTTTGCAGCAAATATTTTTTCCTATACACTTGAAATTAGGGCAACTTTAAAGACAACCAGCTTTTTATCACATTGAGGAAAGCACTTGCCTATGTATATTATATTCTTCCGTTAGACAATTCAGTGTGCTTGAGGAGATAAAACGGAGCACAGGTGACTGAGTGATAATGAACCACTATATATGCATCATGCAAACACTTGATGAAAACGACATCACATAATACAAAGCCTTTTTGTGCGAGGTCACTATGTTTTAGAACAAGGCGTCTGTCTTTGTGCTTTTAATGTGATTTATAAGCGAATAAAAAGCTTTCGCAGGGAGGCAGAGAGCCACTGACGACTCGCACGTCTGCATCTTTGGCCTCTGCGCTGGTCTCTTAACTTCAAAACTCATAAAATACGCCAGCCGCAACATGTGCACATAGCAAGAGCTCCCGCTGAGCTCGTGTGTGGTCATTGGGAGCCGCAGCAGCCAAAAGATATGCTATGTGCTAGCTATAGGCCATTCGCTCACCGCTTACCGCCTGACTGATTAAAAAGGTTTTATTGGCTGGTAATGTGTTTGAAAGGCAGTGAAAACTACTTAGAACTACAGTAACTTTATAAGCAAGCTAGCTAGTTAGCCAGATACAGTATTAGGTGCGGTACAAATAAAACAAAATGAAATACACTTACCACATCTGGCTCGATTCTTCGGTCCCTGCAAGAGGAGAAAAAAATACACAATTACGCGTGACATCGTTTAATAAATCTGTGGGTTATTTAGCTGGCAAACTAAATAACTCAGCTTGTTGCGGAGCCTGAGGACTGTATAGGGCAGGGGTGTCAAACTAAGGGCCGCATCATAGTCATAGTTTCCCTTGGAGGGCCATTATGATTGTCAACGTCTTCTATATAGGCTACAAAACAAAGTGATGAACTAATTTTGAAATCAGAGACTAGTAAAAACTGTTCAAATATTTTAAAAAGACGAATTGCAAATAATGTCTCTTTTTTTTAAATGTGAAGACAATTTATAGTTTCAGTAATGACACAAAGTTGATGCAAAATCTGTCTTTGCAGGCCACATAAAATTAATGGCGGGCCACATCTGGCCCCCGGGCCTTGAGTTTGACACCTATGTGTATAAGGGGTTGGCTCGTGGTCCAGTTTTGGTTGCTTTACTGACTTACGGGCGAAAGGTATAGGTACACGTTGGTCGTAAGGATGTGAGAACAGGTGTGTGTAATGTACATGGGTGAGTGTCTGGGTGTGTGAATGTGATTGTGTATGTTTATGTGTTGTGTGTATTTCTTGTGAAAGGTGTGTGTACGTGTGTGTGAGAGTATGTGGTTCTGCAACAGACAGAAATACAACAAGTTAATGCTCAACTTCTGACGTCACACAACACTAATAGACGGCACACATCGCATAACTAACTAAGCGTAACGGTTTCGGCATACTAAATAAACATAAATGAAGTATTCTAGACAACACACCAAGAAAAAACATTTGCTGGCGACCGTTAGCCGCCGTGGAGCTACGTAAAAGCTACTCGTATGATGCGAGGAAAACTTAAAGGAGCGCGCCGAAACTACCAACCAAATGGCGCACACACGAAACAATCTGCGAAAAGACAAACAGCACAACAGTAAACAAGAGAAACATTTAAACGTACTATATACTCACTTTTTGGCAAATACGCACACGATACTAGCCACTTAAACTCCCGCCGTCTGTCATTTACCACTGCGCGCCGACTGCAACAATCGCGATAAGCTGATATAACTCACGCGAGACTTAAGGGATGGTGACGTAACTTTCCAACCCAACATTCAACCCAAAAATATATATTGATTTTCAACATCAACATAGGAACCTTTCTAAAACAGCTCTCTTCCTAAATTTTGAAAGCTATCAACGGAATATGCGTCATAAAATATTTTTTTCAAGACAAATCCGTAAGATATAACTTGAAATATTAGACTCTGTGCCCCAAAACAATCAATCAAACAAAAAAACACTTACCACCACTATTGTTAGCTTGCAAGACTCTTTAATCCCTGTAAAAAAAACAAGAGGGAAAAAATTACAGCAATTTAGCTATGAGCTATCCTGCTACTAAGCTAGACAGCTGTATTCTAACATATATTAGCTCTGGTGGAAAACTCTTTAAAATATATAAATAGACTATAAAATAAAACATTCTACAATTACCATAAATAATTAACACTAGCTAACAAGCTATAATGTAAAGAGTGACTTATCTAAACGCTAGCTCGCAAGCCGTTATTCATCTTCACTTATCTTTACTGCTTGTTTGGTATACCTGTAGATACCATATACGTTATTTAATCCATCCCTGTTATGTGACTGAATATTATAGAAAATGGTATAATAATTGATTTTCAAAGACACCTACGGTCACCTAGTCCATGATGCATTCGGGTCGTTTTTGCCAGCACTAAAGCAATTTTCTTGGCTGCTAATCAGACGTCTGTTACATTTTTCCCAGTTCATCCTGTGGGAAATTACTTCCAAGTTTCAGTTCATTGTTTAGGGCTCCCACAGTATCATTACTATTTCGGACCATTCTTGGCGGCTCGCTTATCTTTTCCCAGGAATATAAAAAATTGCAAACAATCGTCCGCCTAACTAGCTGCATAAAGAGACCTAGTTAGCGAATGCCAATGAACACAGCTGAGCACTTAGCGCATAAAGAGACACTTATTTCCCTCCGGGGTTTGATGAGTAAAACAAATGATTGTAGGATTTGTGTTGTACAGAAACAAACAAATGATTCTGGAATGCAGCGCCGTGTCTGCTGGATGGTTCATGAATCAAACCCTGTTACAAGACGCCTTTGGAGGGGATTCGCAAATTGCCTCTGCTTGTACACATCTGGCCACTAAAGATAAGATGATACAAATTTTGGTCAGGATGCGCTTTATTGCATCAATCATGCATCTAAATGCATGGGGATCCTCCCCAGAGGTCACCAGACTGATATGTGGCGGAGGCCCAAACGTATGACCTAATACCAAGGGAACATTCCTGAGAATTTTCTGAGGAATGTTTTTCTACTACGCCACAAACAGCAAAATAACCTCTGTAGGATCTTACGGAGGCTGGTTACGACACACAAAGACAGAAATGATTGTCAAAATAAGCATTGGGACATTTGTGAACAAGAAAAAAAATTCACATTTAATTGATTGATATCAAACAGGAGTTGAATTAAATATCAGCTGACAAAGGGCTCTTACAAAAGAAATAACATGAACCTAATCAGTGCCGCAACAAACTTTGAATTTTTTTTTTTTCAAACAAATAGTTCCATTAATAAATTAACAAGCGTTAAAGAAAGATAAGTGTCCACAAACAAAAAGTCTGGGTGACACATTTCCTTCAGAGTTGTCCATGAAAGCAAAAGCACTTCACAAGCAGAGACGTGAGCGTATGGATTCAAATCTCTCCCCAAATACTGTTTTTTTTTCTTCTTTTAAAACATATTTGATCATACAACAGGTCAAGTGTGAAAGGCAATAAAAGCACATTTTCTCTGTTTTTATTAACCCTACATGAAGACATCTATTAACATGAAAGAGGGGTTAACTTATGAATGGTTGCCTTTTTTTTTTAAACTACTTTTTAAAACATGTTCCTATCTTTTACACGAGTGGTACAGCAAAATATAAATTCTTTAGCTGTTACTTTGACAAGTTAATTGTGCAATAGAGAAAATATAGTAAGGCCTGAGTCTGAATTAGTGGGTTCATTACTTTACAATCGCAACTGTGGACTTTGTCTAGAACAGTGGTTCTTAACCTTGTTGGAGGTACCGAACCTGCGCATTCGCAGAACCCCTCTTTAGCGGAAAAAAAAATATATATTCAAGACATAGATGTTTTTTACTGGTGCACAAAATGAGCCTTGCATGATCATCACCTTGTTCAAAGAATAAAACCAACACAATGCATGAACTCAACAAATGACATACCTGCAAATCAGTGTGCCTTTGCGAGACCAGTTCAGATATGCATTATCACGATTTTACACAATAAATGTGTGTTCGGACCCCCGCAGTGGAGGCTCTGCCGAACCCCTGAGACCGACTAGGGTTCGATCGAACCCAGGTTAAGAACCACTGGTCTAGAAAGAGCCTGGTTTATGAAAGCCAACTACTCCTGAGTCATGACTCCTTGAACTGTGACATGAAATGGAATGTAGCCAACCAAGAAATACCCTGACTGAGGAACAAGGAAGCATCCACAAATAAAAACAAACCAGATGTCACATTTTGTATAAAACAGGTTCGCCAGACGTAGTTTCCAGCGCAGGTCTTTCTTGAGAACATGAACATCCCCCCATCACGATGGATCTTGCAACGTTTCTGTCTTGGAGGACCAGGTTGTAGATCGCGTGGTGGAGCAGAAGCATGATGTGCGTGGTGTCCTGTGTCGTGATTATCGGCACACACCGCACACAGTAAGAGCAAACAATTTTTTTTTTTATGTGTGTGGTTTGTAACTGAAAAAACAATCTTGCAAGATCTGCCAAATCGGTGTCTGTGCATCTCCATAGTCTGTCAGCGAGGTGTTCACAGTTCACGTTTAGGCCTCGGAAGAACTTCTCGAGTGTCAACGAGTTCCATGTGCAAACAAGAAAAAGGTCAGCGACTCATTCCTTTACCCACCCCGACAACGTCTCAGCTTCCCGGGGCGCTTGTGGAGTGCGGAGCCGGGCTCTGCCGCTCACCTGACATCAACTGATAAGACCTGCCCACTCAGGGTTTGACCTCAGAGGCTGGTGATGATCTGCATCTGTCCGTCGCCGTCCCCCTCTTGGGCGGCAGGCGGCGGGGGGACGAAGCCGTCACTGGGCACTCGGTTTATGTGGTAGTAGGACAGCGGGGGCGCGTCGGCAAGCTCGGGCATGCTTTTATGGTACGCGTCCTCGCCGTCGCTCCGGGTGGAGGGGGAGAGCTCGTCCTCTTCCTCCTCCTCGGGCGGGTACGGTGAAGCGGAGGGCGAGTCCCTCAGGTTGGGCATGCTGGTGTAGAGCGAGTCTCTGTTGTTATTGCTCGCGTCCTCACCTGGCGCGGAGGTCTCCACCTGGTCCTCCAGCTGCCGGGGAGCCTTCTGGGCATTGTAGAGCAGGGAGTGAGTCCTCTGGGGCAAGAGCGGGGCCTCGAGGGCCTCCTTGTGGTGGTGGTGCAGGAGAACCTCCAAGGGTGCGTGGCCTTCCCGCCCGATTCCTCTCTGCGGGGACGACGCCTCGACGTGATCCACCTCGATGGCGTCGTCCTCGCTGCCGCTTCCGCCTCGGTCCACGGCCGCCCTGGTCTGCGGGGCCAGCGGCGGGGTCGTGTTCCGCTGGACGTCGCCACGGCCTCTCGGGACAACACGAGGCCGCAGGTTGTTGTGCACGATCTCGGATATGATCATCTTCTCAAAGGCGACGTCGTCCAGGTTGAGCCCCCTCATGTCGGGCGGGGGGGCACGCACGCCAACGGTTTCATAGTCGTCCTCTCGTAGGGAGTAGCTGTTGTTGAAGTTGCCGTTGAGGGGGAGGGTGTCCATGGCGCTGATGTCCCTGCTGTTGCTCAGAGACTGCTGTCCTGCAACAAATGACAGGAGGGAACACGCAAGATGACATTTTCTGCCTTCTAACTAACGACAGTTTATAAATAGACCATCGGCATGGACTTGATACTGCTCAGGACACTTGCTTGCTTATTTTCATGACGACCCGATTCGCTCCAAAACAGGTTTCCACTAGGGCGAGAGCCAGTCTATTGCCACATCCACAAAATCAAGGGTATTTTTAAAAAGCACAGCACATTAGAAAAATACATAAATTAAATTTAATAACACCTGATAAAAAATGAAACTAATTGATCATATAATAATATTTAATTTGACATGTACGGATATTGATGTGCATAATTAAGATCTTTGAGATGTGTTCTTTGGCTTCTAATAAATTTAGTCATCATTTTGTATTCTTATCATATGAACATAAGCATACAAAAACAGAATCATAAAATATATCAGGAGGGGAAAAAAAATACCCATGTATTTGTGGACATGAGCTAAAAGTTGATCCCGAACAATATCTGTGTCATGACGAGAGCTGGCATGACGAGAAGAAACAAAAAGCAGCGCTACGAGAACAACACAGCAGCACACAAAGCAGCCACAGGCACGCTGAACAAAGAAAGAGAAAGAGCACAACTGAGTAGAACATTAACAATGAATAAAACATTCCACCTCTTCCAAGACAAAAAAAAAAAAAAAATGAGCGGTGTGGAACACAGATGGCCCGCCACCTCTGTGCACCCCTCCACAATAAACACACACACACACACACACGTTACGACACACACGCAGGCACGGTGCAATGACTCACTTCGCCACCACTCACATCAAGTGTGTCTGCTCAGGCTATCGGGCCTAAGCACAGCTGATGTGCAACAAAAAAAACAAAAAAAAAAGAAAGTGGTGAAAACAAAAAGACGCCGTTTTTTAAAATTGCAGCAGAAACAACAAAATTACTCAAATCAGACACCAAAAAGCAAGAAAAGTCCAATTCAGTCGGCTTGTGTCCTTTGAATAAAAGATAATAAAAGGCTTTGTTCGGATTTTTCTGCGTGTGTGTGTGATGGACACTTTTAGAGGAGGACAAAAGCAAGGACGACTGAATCCTAGACTCAGCAGGTGAAGGAAAAAGCTCAGCGGCAAGCACACGTCTGCTAGCGTCAATTATTCCAAGCTCCAAACTCTTACTTTTGATTGACACATGACTTTTGCCTTGCTTTATAAAAGACACACATGTGCACACACACACGCACGCACAGACGGAGTTCATTCGCCTTTTCCAATGTCAAATTCAAGCACCTTCTAGAGCCGGTTTGAGAGCTTTATATTTATAGAACATACAACACTGCAGCAGTCATTTTGGCAGGAAACGGCAACTTCAGCTATATAACATGGCAACTCACTGTTCTTTTATATAAAAATGTATAAATATATAAATATTTTTTATATAAAATATGACTTTTTAAAACTTTGCTTACATTAAAAGGATGCTAGCTCTAATTGAAGAAAAATGTGTTAACACAAATGATTTTTTTTTCTACCCAAAAATGTTCTTGTAAGTTTTTATCTATAGCACAAAAAAAAAATACTAAAAATATACAATTGCAATGATTAACGAAGTACAATCAAAGCGACAAACCAAGTGGAGGTTTAATTTGACATATGCGAGTTGACTATTCATTTAAATATAAAAAAAATCCGACCTTGAGAAAGCAGCTTGATTGTTTTGTTTGTTGCTGCTGTTGTTTTCCCGAGCACTTGAGCTAACCTTCATACGTTCGCTTTAGTTTGATGTACTTTGATTTCACGAGAGGATTTTATAAGGCCGCGACGCGGCCTTTTTTTTTTGCGAGGAGCTGACATTTTAGTGGCGGCTAGCCCGGCGGAAAAAAAAAAAATCAAAGAAAATCAAAGAAAAATCTGAAAAGATGACAGCAAGCAAACATTAAAGGGATTTCTTCGAAGGACGGCTAAGGGATGAAAAAAGGAGCACAGAGGTGGAAAGAAATCGGGTGATTATTGGACGAATCGAAATTTGCATGTGTTCATGCACGGACAGGTATTGTCTGCTGGGAGCTTTACAGTTGGGAGAGTGCTTGGGAAAGATGGGGAACTGAATCAGTGTGGACAGCTGCACTCTGGGAAGCCATCCAGAGGAAAATTCATCCAAGATGTTTGCGATACTTGTAGGGCGCGAGGAGGAACATCTGCCGAGCATTACTTAGTATTAATACACTCATAAGACATGACGATCTGACTTTTTTTTTCTCTCTCCCCAAAGCGCTAAATGTAACGATTATAGCAGGCCAAATGTGAAAAGAAGCTCGCTTCTCCCGCTGCGACCTTTCCTGCTTGGGAATCCGTCATTGGGTTTCCAGAAAAACACCGGTCCATATGTTAGACTGCTTCTTGATCGACTCATAAATAGGATTGTAAATGTGGCTAACGTTCCTCTAGAGGCAGGACTGAGCCACAGCTAACGTGGAAATGTTGGATCTAAATCAACCGTTGCTATTTAAATGTAGGTAATTAAATGAAATACATCGGGTTTTCAATTTACGAGAGCCGCAGCAAAAGACGACATGTACGTATATATGACTTTACTACAGCGGTAGCGTGTTATGTTACGATAATGCAGGATGTAATAATTGGTTGGCTGACTCAGGCTAGAACTTAAAAAGACAAAAAAATCCTAAAAAGAAGAACTAAAAATATTTTTGAAATAATCTAATAATTATTAGCTAACTTTAACAACGTAAAAATGATTAGTTAACTTTAATGATTAACTATCTACGCACACGCAAATGTTTTGGAGCAATATTAGTAGTCAATTGATTTACTAAAAAAAATACATTAAAAATATATATACCTCACTTGAATGCTATGGAAGACATTTTGTTCCAAAAAAGATTTTCTGACAGAACAAATTTTGGACATTATGGTTATAAGCAACGCATTAAATTTCCGATGCTGCTTTTGTAGCTTTCTGACTTTGCTCCGTAGCAAGCAAATGACCGAACAGCAGACCAAAACAAAGGTTGTGCTGAGTTGAAGGCATTTGTTCCACTGTTGGACTTTCATCATGCTGCTGTTGCTTTTCTCTATTCTCTTTTAACATCAAATGGGGAGAATATCTGAGGGCTACGACCGTGCGCCGGCGCTGCATCGTGCATGTCTTTTCTTCCCTCTGACTGCCCCCCCCCTTCCCCTCAACTGCGGCAACGTGCAAATAGGTCAGCGTGTATACAAGTCAACATCGACTAAATAAAAGATAACTTTTACATAGTGTTTCTCGCCGCCCACTAATGATCAGTGGCGCAAATGATGACCCCAGATGCGTTAACGATCACACTTTTTCTGTTTTCAATCACATTGTTCAAAAAATATTTACGACAACATTTTCTAGATAATTTTTTGCGTCAATTCTGAGTTTTCAGATTTTTTTTTTACTCGGTAGGTTTAAATAATAATATATTTTAAATCCCAAAAGTAGAAAATGAGATTTCACAGCATTGTGTGCTGTTCTTTTGCTCCACTAACGAGCAACAGGATAGGTCTTAGTGCCTTATTCCTGCAGGTAATGCTTTGCTTGAGATGGGAGGGAAAAAAAAAAAGTTTTAGTCCATCACCAAGACTGGACTTTGCTTTGATCTCGCACACATCCATCATTACTTGTTTCTCTGACTCTCGATACTACATGGAAGAAAGATGTAAACAGCTTTTGTTCGGTGCCACAGGATAAATCAAAAGTGTATGACGAGTCGATGGAGAAGCAAAATAAAAGAAAATGCTATTCAAAGACTTTTTAAGAAAAAAAAAAATCCGATATTCTTGTAACATTATAGACTCAATTCTTACAAGTAAAATAAAATGCAATTCTTACACGTTATCCCGTCTTATATTTTCTAAAATACATTTTTTTAATAATAAATTTAACATATATGATTTAAGTGTTTTAAATGGATTGTGCTCCTTATATTATTATAAAAAATTAAAAAATATTTTTGAAATTATATATTAAAAATACTTTTAGGGACACATAAGACCATCCCTGATTAAAAATAGCTGTTGACGAGTGTATAATAAGTGGGTCTTTTTGTCTTCAACACGTTAGCTTGCAAGCAAATGAAAAGCGCAGGCAGGCAGTGAAAGCAGGAGATGCACACCTGGAGAGTGAAAGGTCGGTGGAGAAGGAGTGTTGCACACCACCGTCTCTGCCAGCAGGTTGTTATAAGGGTTAATGTCGTGGGTACGGAGGAGGGGGTTAGTGAGGAGGTAGTTGCCTGTCATGCCTGAAATCAAAAAACAAGAGCAATTTCACCCACTTCAACACACCAAATCAAGTTAGTGCACTGCTAGCAAGCAAATCCCATTTAGCATGCAGCCACATTGATATTTTAGAAGAGACTTTCGAAAACTTTTTCAGGCCTCACCCCTGGCAAAACATCCAAATTCAAAATGAAGTCCACTTAGCATACATCGATGTTCATTTCTCTCACAATATCTCAAAGCGTAAAATCAGGCAACCCACAAAAAACAGCTTCAACCTGCTATATGTTAAATCTAAAAAAAAAAAAAAAAAAACTTTCTAAAACTTTGAAATCAACACATACGCTTCCAAAAAAGGAGCCCACACTCAGGAAGCATAAAGACGTCGCCCTTTGCGAGACATCCCCCTAACAAGCAGTCAAACAATATTAGCGCGACACGTGTTGACAACGCGATCATCCGCAGCGTTTATGTGTAACAAATTCCTCCATACAAAAATCATCCAGCCGAGACGCAAGACAAAAAACACTGCATTCTTATCACCCGCCGCATGCCGTCTGTGTAAAGAATATAACGAATCATCTCGCTCATTTAGATTTAGGTCGGTGAGCTTGCTTTCACTGCGCTGGCGTGCTTTTTTAGAAAGAAGAAAAAAAAAAGCTTGAAATTTCTAATTACGCTCCAAAATCAGCAGCGGCGCAGCGGGGAGCTTTGGCAGTGTCGGCATTCATCCCCAAACACGCTCTGACCTCCGCCTGACTCACTCATCTCATCCCTCCCCTTCCTCCTGACAAGCTCTGTAGGCTCCAAATGAGTGAGAGGCCTCTCCTGTCACCAGTGCCGCCATTTCAACCCATCAGGCCTGAAATA
The DNA here is from genome assembly GCF_059516105.1 of Syngnathus floridae. Lineage (NCBI taxonomy): Eukaryota > Metazoa > Chordata > Actinopteri > Syngnathiformes > Syngnathidae > Syngnathus > Syngnathus floridae. The sequence goes on along the minus strand of NC_142426.1, from coordinate 5,720,843 downwards.
TCACTACTTTTTTTTTTCTTAAAAGATGATCCAAAAAGCAGCAGGAGAGAACAGCAGACAGCTCCAGACTTTGTGATATGCTATTGTGTGCTATTTTTGAACGCTTAAGCGAAAGAGGCGGGGAAAAAAGAGCTTTTAAAGTCTGCATCCTTCTCGCCGCCATTAAAGCGACAAACGGGATCTCAAAGAGAATAACACCTAGCGGCTTGCTTACCCTGGTTGAGCGTGGAAGTGCTGTTTATGTCTCCCGAGATAAAGGAGGACTCCGACTGCTTCCTCACCGTGTCGTTCCACATGCGCCTGATGCGGCTCTGCGTGCACAACGAGAAAGGGAGACGCCGATCAACAGTGTGTCGCCGTCAGCGTTTAAGTGCTTTAGCGTCTCCAACTTTGCGTCTCGTCTAAAAATGGATAACTGAAAGATTGTCTTTATATTCCGCAGCGATTCCCATAGGATATCTTCAAATGGAGTTAAATCAATGTTTTGTAAGCTCAAACATGCAGAAGGGAATTATGGAATTGTACTTAATTGGTTTAAAAAGGATTATTCATAAACGACAAGTCATGTATTAGTGACAATGAAGTGCTCTTCCGCTCGATGGCGGATTCCCACTTGTTACCATTCACGGGACAGAAGAAGCTTTTTGGTTTCACACAGAGCGAGTAAATTGAAACTAAACCATCATTACTTCATTATATAAACCTTTTGTGACACTTGATAAAAAATGGTGCCTTGGCTCAATAAAGTTGGAGAAACTCGGAGTAATTTAGTCCATGAGATGAATGCTCTAGTCTTGAGAATTTTTTTTCTTGGTCTTGGCTGCACCACACAGGGGCGCTAGGTGTTAAATGATATAAATTCTTTCTGCATGGCTACGCACTTAAGTGGGCACTTTTTTTTGCCACGACTGACCTGGGTAGCGGAAGAGTAGCGCGCCGTGGTCCGAGACGTGGCCGTCTTTACCGAGCTGTGGGGGCCCTTGGGCGGCAGGGCGCCGCAGCATCGAGATTGACGGAAACATTTGCTGTACTCTTTGCGGACCTGCGCAGGAAAAAGGTTGAGAGCCTTCAGAAGCTTTTATCAAATGTCACCCATAGTTCCTTAAATGCCACCTTGTAGTGTAAAATGAGGCAATAGTTAAAACATACATTTACCCAGACGATGATTATGGGTTGTTTAAAAAAAAAATAAAAAATTTCAACCAAGTGTTGATTCAATGCCAAAGCTTTAACCAGCGTTTTATTAAACAAAAATATTCTCCTTTCTCAGCTTGTGACACAACCACCGAGCGTAACTTGGAAATTTCAAGATTCAATGAAGTTTGAAGGTGGCCCGATTTCCGCCTCATTGACCTGTCGTGAGATGTGAATTCCATTTGCCAAACGTGTCAGACTTTAAATGTGAAATTAACTGGGGTAATTGGCGGTACAACTCCGAGTGCCAAAAGTATTTTTCTTCCCCTCAAATTAAAGATAGAACGTCGACATTGGGTGTCATTGACACAAGCGTTACCTTCTTCTGCAGGAGGCAGTGGAAGATGAAGATGAACATTCCTTGAAGGGTGTTGAAGATGGTGAAGAGGTACGCCATCACCACTGAGGACTCGTTGAGGAAAAACAGGCCAAAGGACCACGTCAGGCCCAAAAGACAAAGCAGGACAAACGTTCCCAACACCCAGGACCTGTCCCACAGGAGTAGATGAAAAAAATAAATAATGAGACACGATAAAGGTTTTGCTTGTGCTGCTTCCAGGAAAAGCCCGGAGGAAACGTGATCGCTCGCGAGTCAGTTTGGATGACGACTGTCGACAAGTGAGACGCCCCCGGAGAGAGCGCGCGACTCCGGGAAATCTTAGTAGGAAAAACGAGAGGCGGAATGGAGAAAGACGGCCGATTGCGTGCTCGCGACCGCATTTGAGCTCATAATCACACAGGATGTAACCTTCCGTTTAACTTTTGTACACGCGCCACTGATTTGAGTTAGCGCCCGAATTAGAGGCGCTTAATGAGATGTGACAGCTGGGGATGAAAAGTCAAATGTGAGCCAAACAAGCTTTGATTAGGAAACCTATAAAAAGGAAAATGTGCAAAATGAGAGAAATTGGGTCATTAATCACGTCGGCTTGTTGTGATGATCGCTTTTGCTTCCTCGACGTGTGCGGTTCAACCCGTTTTCTAACAACTCCGACAGAAAGAAAGCAAATCTCGTGATGCTGTCATGAGCAAAAATAAAATATACGACCTGGAGACAGTTTTTTTTTCTCCTGATTTTGGCTTTTATGCACTACCGCACTGACCTTGGAATTAAAAATATTCAATGCGAGTCGACTCGAAGCTTTCATGCAAGTCTCAATTAACATTATGCGTCTATTCGAACAATTTTGAAGTCCAATCTGATATTTTGTACTTTGTGGTCGCAGTTTGACAGGAGCTGCCACGGCAGTCAGAGAGATCTGCCGGGCTACGTTTCATACATCAACTCAGCACGACCTCGACATGAAATGGCCGCGATGCCTTCACGGTCCATATTTTAAATGCATCTTTCAGTAGCAGTGCGGTACTGTCTGTTTTTAGACTGAGCAACACCTGATCGTCCCCGAGGGATGACTCTCACCTGATCCCCCCCAGCCTGGAGGAATCGGGTGGAATGGAGGTGGATTTCTTCACCATCTTGTACATGGTCACCACCAGGAAGAGGACGTTGACCTGTCAAAACAAACACGTGTCACGCTGCAACGCGGTGAACTTAGATTCAGACTGACTTTCGAGCACGGTGGCGGAAGGTTACCGAGCGAAAAATTAAATACTTCAGCAGATTTTCTCGAGAGAAAGAGAGGGGGGGAGGGTTAATAAGAGGTTAACGCCAGCGCTCGACCTCAGGCGGCAACATGCTTCATATGGAGGCAGCGAAAATGATCAGAAAGGCTCCAGACAAGCACTTGAGGGGAAAAGAATGAAGGTGAGGTGCCATATTTTTTCGAGCCATTCATCCCGTCATGTTTTCCAACATTCCTGGTGTCCCGGGAAGCACCGGAGGGCTCAGAGCCAGCGTGCGGAAAAGGAAAGAGACGGGGTTCAATTTCGCATAACACCTTTGAAATGAATTCCAGCGTGCAGTATCGACTAAAAGAAACGATTCAAAATGTGATGAAGTGCCTGGCGTGACAGGAATATACTCCAACAACTGTATTCTGTATCTTCAAGCAGAGAAAGGGGGAGGCCTCCAATTTGGGGATGACTCGATTAGGGTGGAGGCCTTTATTGAACTTTTAAAAATATATGCTTGGTTGAAATGCTTTAACAACGCCCAATGACCTAATTTCCAAAATATGTCCAGAGCTCCTGAAATCTCAAAAGGTTATTTCCTGACGAAACAAAAGGAGAGCTTGCGGGGAACGTTAACGATCAGAAGGTGAGGCCACCATCTTCCGGATGCTTTGTGCCGGTCTGCTGCACTTGACTTCTGTCTGCATGATGCATTTAAGGCAGTAACGACAACAGCCGATCAAATTTACAGGAGGAGAAAGCCTTTGGAGGCTCTGAAGGTCTTTCTTGTCTGCCAAATTCATCTAAAAAAAAGGAACTCTCAGCCAATTCCGAGCTTGATTTTACAAGCTACGGGCAAGGCGGTTTTGTGGACAGGGTCGTCAAAAGGGACATCTGCTTGTTCATTTTGGAGAAGGCACTTATCGATACATGCTGAGGATTAATTTTGGGGCCACTATTAGAGGAAATGGTATTTTAGTGAACTGAGGTTATTGCAATTTCAAGTAGAATCACATACAATTGAGTCGTCGCCGATACCAAGAACCGATACTTGTTCATTTAAAAGTCTCTCAATGGTGCAAGGCATAATTTGCAGTCAAATGTATCTCATGTCTAACATCATGGCTCCTTCCTGGAAGGTATATGTCAAGCTGGTGTCATTTTTACACATCTTGTTCCAATACTTTTGCTCAAATGATTGGGTTCAAACAAAACGTCTTTTAAATTGTGTATCCGGCAGGGAGACAAGACACGATCCTCCGCCAAAGGTCATATTGCCCACCCACTCGTTTCTTCCATCTTGTTTTCCTACTGAGCAAATGACCTTCATGCCCGTGACAACTCTAGATGAGACCACCATCATCCTCCTCCTCCTCCTCGGAGCAAGCCTTTAAGTTGTTTCAGATTCCAAAGGATTTTTCATGGCCGAGTGGATGCCGCAGATGTCCTCGTGTCAGCGGCGCTAATGGTACCACTTGGCTTTCATGCAAATTGATCCGGAGGCGGTTTGCATTACCACAAAAAAAAAAAATCCATAACCTGAGTTCATAGTTTTTTCGACTTACCACGATTAAGAACGTAACTGGGCCGACGAAGCTCGAGAGGAAATGGTTGTCCACCCGCAGCCAGCACCTGAAGAGGACAAAAAAGGTCATTAAAAAGCCTAAATAAGATTCAAGAGGTTTTAATAATTTAACATTTACAAATGCTGTCTAATTACAGCAGATATAATTTTAGCTTGTGAACAATATGGATGGGAGACATACTCCAAAAGTGTCCCTCTTTTGGCTGAACGGAACTGAAACGGTAATCCTTTTTTTTTTTACAATTAATTTATATAAACGGTCACAAATCAATAGCACAAATATGTGAATAAAATTGCCACAAATGGAGATGTGTCAAATATTAAATGAATGCTTACTTAATCAACGATCAATTAGTACCGTATGAATAAAATCAAATTGAAGTCCAATCATGGCTTCCTGAATGATGTTTTGATCCACTATTCCATTTTAATCTGCTTCCAAGTACGCATCTCAGTTGCTGCTTGATGAAACTCAGATGTTATTCAATAAAATGCCTTTTCGCTTATATGCTATGATTTTAAAGTGCGGTGAAACGTTACGCAACGTTATGCATCTTCGCCATCACTTTGCTTTCACGCGGTTTCTCGGGCGCAGCAGTTTTGTTTTTGGGATATATTTCCATAGATACCAAACACTCACAGTAGCATCTTCACTACCGAGGGAGTAGGAAGTATGTAACTTGATATTTTTCTTGCTGTTGCCATGGTGAATTGAGATATTGGGGATCCATTGATTTTTTGCTGTTGTTGTGGTCATGCCTACGCTGAGCTCAAGGTGAACGTACAGCAGGTTGACTCCACTAATTTGGATCAGATGCTCTGGAACTGAGTCACTTTTGGATTTGGGAGGATCCCAATTCAGCTTTTCATCCACAGAAGGCAACTCGTCTTCAAAGATGAAAACCAAATCCGAAAGTGGGGCGGCATTTCTTGTTTGAATAATTAATGGAACAGGACACATCTGAGGATGAGAAACTCGCTCGGCGGGGAAAGGCTCAGAGTCGAGTTGCTGTTCCTCCGCATTGAGATCAATGTTTTGGATTTCAAATCAGATGCCGATATTTGTCACAGATTCATCTTGAGTTGTCAAGCCGAAATAGATTCGCCCTCACCGTTCCAATACTTTTGGTGACAAGCATCAACAGCTCAGCGCACTTTGGCTACAATTGTGCCATAGGAATGAAGATGCAAAATGAAAATAAATAATTATTTTTGCTAGCTAGCAGAAGAGAAGCACAGCAACCTTTTAAATGACAAGGTCGGCAATTACCAGCGTGCAAAGAATATTAAAAAAAAAAAAAAAAAACTCTGTAGGTCAGAGAAGCTAGACGGTGCATTCATTAGTGTTGCGGCTTTACACTTAGCCAGGGTGTAAATTTTCCAGCGGGCCAGAGAGAGGTCATCGCCATCATTACCGAAGTCACGGAGTAGGATTGGCGAACTTACGCTCGCGGCGTGCCGTATCTGCGGTAGTCGACGGCCGCCGAGAAGCCCACCACGGCCGCCGGGAAAAGGTAGCCGGCCAGGTAGTAGTACTTGCGGCGTGAGAACTCGCTCTCAAACACCTCCACCAGCATTAGGTGCAGCTCCACGCCCTCCAAACACATCCAGGCGAAGGCCGCCAGGAAACAAAAGTGCAGGACGCCGGCGATGATGGAGCACACCAGCTGACGGGAGAAAGAGAAGTTGAATTGAGGTGGAATTTCCGTCAGACATTAAATGGGGAGTTGAAGACGAGGAGGAAAAAAAAAAAACCTTGGTTACCTTGGGTTCGGTCATGTTGATGCCCACCAGGAAGATGAGCTCGCCGACAAAGAGGTTGAGACAGAGGTTCTTGTGGATGGTGTTGTGGTCGCTCTGCAGGCCCTTGAAGAAGCAGAAGGTGTACAGGCTGATGGCCAGGCACACCAGCGACACGGCGATGCCCATCCGAGTGATGACGGTGAGGAGGAGTTCGTGGACGCTCCCTTTGCTCTGTGGGTAGAGACATAAAAGATCGCAACAGGAATGGGGAAAAAAAAAATTCAGACGTGGAGGTTTCTATCAAAGGTTGTGCAATCTGTTTATGCTTGTTTGGCCTTGCCGGAGATCTGCGGCCCACCGAGTGCCATTTGGAGAGAGCTGTAATGCGGAGCTACTTGTGGCGCTTTCATCTTTCTGAGGTCAAAGATCTAAAAAGTAAGCCCGTTTCACACAAAAGTGAAAATAGCAGAGTGCCGCTCGCAAAATATCACTCCTGCAAGTCGGGCAAATCCTCCTATGATATTTGCACTTTTATTGAAGGCGAGGGCTGCGGCGGAGGTGCTGCGAAGGCAATTGGCGAGAGGCTAAGCCCTTCCTCGGGGGGCTCCGCTTTCAAGCTGCGGTTAAGGTTGAGGTTAAGACAGATGACGGGGGGGGGACGGGTTCACGAGCGGGGGACGCATTATTCAATCAGCCGCAAAGCCATCCCCCCCGCATTTACGACGGCACCCCGTCCTCGCTACGTTTACAATTCGTCGTGTCATTAAATTGCATTTGGTGAGCAAAACGCAGGAAGGAAGTCGAAGCTGCCGCCGTCCTGTTTTCAGCGATGTGTGAAATATTAGATGGTGACCACAGTGAAATAGAATAAGCTCCTCCCCCCCCCCACTTACCACGTTCCCCCGGTGGGCCATGAGGATGGCAAAGTTGGTGAGGTGATTGCAGGAGCACGTGGTGTGACTCTTATTAGTGTCCAGCAACTTGCAGCCCTGAGTGGACCAGTATCCCATCATGCTCCGCTCGGAATAATTCCAGAAGGAACAGTTGGGATTGTAGTAGTTCTCCTTCTGCACGGAAGAGGAGGGGAAAAAAAAAAAATGAATCATACATGAGCGGCGGGAATGCTGCAATATGCATGGCCGCACCTTGTACATTTTCAGGCCTCTGACTCCGCCGGCGAGGAGGGGAGCGCGTGTTGTACAAATAAATGTCAATTTATATTCTTTGAGTGCGCGCCAAGGTGGGAAGGAAGTGCATGAAAGAGATCCAAATTAGGGAATAAAAGAAAGACGAGATGCAACGAGGGTTACTATAGCGACGCGCGGATGGAATTCGACTTTTGTGATTCTCCGCTGTGTTCTGGGCTAATTGCTATGTGTGACAAAAAGTGCAACATTGACGTTTTCCCTCTAATGGCTTGCGTCGGGCGTCGGCGGATTTGCGCAGCTGCGGTCTTACATCCAGGTGCTCCAGCGTGAAGATCACGGGGTCGGCCACAAACACGCGGCTGGACTCCTTGGTGATGGAGGCGGAGAGGATGTGGGAGTTGACCGTGAGCGAGAGGTTATGCGCGCCGCCGTCCCCGAGGCCCCGCAGCGTGGCGTTCTCCGTGCTGAGGAACTGACCCAGGTGTTTGTACAGCACAAAGACCAGCTTGGCCACACCTGCAACACATCACGCTCATGAGAGTGGCGGGGGAGGAGAACACACACGCAGGCATGAAATCAACCTCGGAGCAGAAGAAAAATGACACTTGAGGGATTTGCGTTATTTCTTTTTGTGGGAGTGGGTGAGGTCACGGTTTACATAGGGTTTGATACTTTTTTTATTTGCCATAATTTAATGTAGAGGATATTTTTTTAAGATTATTTTTTTAATTTAAATTTGTTTTTAATTAATTAATAAAAATAATGAGAATATTTTTTCAATATATATTTTTTTTAATTTAAATTTGTTTTAATTTCGTGAACTGATTACATCGATCATTGTCATAGCATATTTGTTATGGTATTATTAATATTATTAAAACTTGATGTCCTACAAAAAATGAGGAGAGGTTCACCTAGAAAGGCTGACTTGCAATTGACTTTTTTTTTGGTACTATTGTGTGCTCTCACCATTTTTACTGTTGACTTTGACCGTGTTGGAGGAGAGCTGGAGAGTGGATCCGCCCCTGCTGGTCTGTGGGAACCTGAAGTCCTGCACCTGGCCGTCTGTGCTTACCACGTACACATCCATCACTGAGAGGGGCGATGCATCAGTTACGGGAGGGAGAAAAAAAAACAAGACAAGAATGGTTAATAGAGCAAAAAAAACCCAAAAGAAAAGCAACCGTCAGGTGCTTGTTGAGGTTCATTGTAGCGGTGAGAAAACAAGACCCCATGCAGTGCCATTTACTTACCGCCAAATACGTTTGGAGGCTGCTGGATAGAAAAGAAATAAATAACAACAAGGCATTGTGCTTGCAAAAGGATGAGCGTGCAGCCTTCCTGCCGCATGAATGTCAAATATTCAGAGGATCAAAAATATCATCGAGCTTTTACTTTGACGTCCTCAACCCCCCCCCACCCCCTGTGGCTTTAGATGACTCTGGGCTCCATGAGCAAATCTCTGTGAAAATCCTCCAAATTCCCACAGCCCCTCCTCTCCGCCGCCGCGCCAGCTGCCGGGTGGCGCTGCCTTTGATGTACGAAATTACCGACGGGGTCAGGAGGACGCCGCCGCTCGCTGGCTCGCACCAGAAAATGGCCTGGCTTTCCGTAGATAGATGGTTCCTGACAGACAAAGATGAGGGATTGCCCTCCGCCGGCCTTGGCTGTCTGTCTTGATTATTTTTTTTTTGTTACTTCAAGCGCTGCGTTTGCAACCGGGCTCCAGTGTTGCTAACGCTCAGCCGGAGGTGTTGTTTGGGTCACCTGCTAATTGGATCCGAACGGCAGCACTGGCTTCTTCTCACCTCGTGAACGGAGGTCGGATATGATACTTTCACTTCAGCTCACCGAGTGACACCTGGGAGTGATGAAGTGACTCGAGAGCCTCGCGTCATCTATTCAAGTAAATATCTTATAACAATTCTGCCGACGACAGCACAAGTTGTTTTGTGTAACATTAAAAATTGAAGTGATAAAGCCACAGATTGGGTTGCATTATGATTGCAGTATAACCTGTTGATTTCAGCGATTTTATTTATTCATTTATTATTTCAGCAATTCAGTTTTTTTTTAAATTTATTTGTTTATTTCAGCAATTTAGTTTATTTATTTATTTATTCGTTTATTACAGCGATTGTATTTATTTATGTATTTATTTTACATCTCCAAGGTATTGCAAATTGGCAGACTACTACTTCTGACTTGAATACAAATTCGGGGAGGCACTCAAGGGACCCAACAATTAGGCAATTAAAAAGCACGTTTTGAATAATCGTCCCCCCCTTTAAAGCGTGAGAGAAATGGTCCTTTGACTCTGAAATTCTGCTTTTGTCTACCGAGGTCCCTCATTACTTCAGAGAAACCTAAGAACTGCCCACAGCTCATTAAAAAAAAGTATTAATCAGCACTCGCGAGGACGGGGAACAAAGTTGGCGATCAGCTCGTGTAAATGGCAGTTAGGGAAGCCAGGGCCACGCCAGTGGAACAATGTCCTTCACATGGCGTCTTTGTTTCGAGCTCCAGGAGTGTGTTCCTAGTTCCTCCGCCGCTCGATGAGGTGACTTGCCTGATGGAAAATCAATGAGGTAGAAAGCTAACCTGACTGATACCACCTTGAAGAAAATGAAAAAAAAAAAAAAAGCAAAGAAAGAAAAGCGCCCGTAGAGGATTACGCTCGTCTTGGAGTGGCGTAGACATTTCCTTTACTTTAAGATGGCGGCGGGCCAGCCGGCGAGACGAGTAATAGGGCGAGCATTGTGAGTGACGGGCCACTTACCGATGTTCTCGGCGGGCACTTTGACGATGGACGGCTCAATGAGGTTCTCGGCAAAGACGAAGGCTCCTTCCTCCAGGGTGTCCAGCATCATGGTGGCGACGTGTGTTTGCTCTGTGGAGTTCATGTCGCGCCACGACTTCAGAGCCTCGGGCTTCAGGAGATTGTTCACCGTGTCCACGATGGCCTGTAACCACACGTCAAATGTCAGCCACGCACATTTGGGGTTTTAATAACAAAACGGGGGGGAGGGAGCGAGCGGGGGTGAACGATAAAAAGGGCATGCATGGCCGACAGTGACAACAACTGATATATCGACAAAATTATGACCCAAGTCAGCTCAGGAGCAAGGAGAACTTAAAGGAAAACAAAAAGGAAGCATCTTTTTCCACCTTCGCTCATCTACTTTATTGAAGAACAAGAATGACAAAAGGCCACAGGGAGAGAGCAAGCCCCCCTGTAAAAAAAAATCCAGCAAAGAATATTCTTGAGCCTGTCGTGACCTTGAATTCACCCCCCCCAAGGAAGACGGGGCATTATCATCAAATCCGTGTCCAAAGTGGCAGTCTGAAGCAAAATGGTGGAAAGAAATTGCCTTGTTTTCAATGTCAATCCTTTCATTTCCTGCTTTATGATAAGTTGCAAGTAAGCTAAACATTCCACGCGAGTATCGTATGTTGGTAAAACAACGCCGACCTTGCCAGCGCTAGTTCAGGACTCCGTCGTATTGTTTATTTCTATTGCGCAAGATGGTGGTTAACCATGAATAACATCGTTTATATGACATATATTATGTTTACTTTTTGGGATTTTGTGTATTATTATTGTTCATGTGACCGAGGCTGCTGTGGAATATTTCATCGAAAGTAAAACTGAAGGTAATGATAGAGAACAGAGCATTTGAATAAAAAAAAAAAAAAAAAAACCCGTGCCAAAAATTGCCATGTTTGGCTGAGAATAATTTTTCAGTCGCTATATTATATCATGGCTTGATGCTTTTTAATAGTGAGTCCAAAATCACAATTGGGTTTGTTTTTAAGGTTAATAATTGGTTCACATTGAGAACCAGAATGGGAACAGAAACAAAACAAATTTGTAAAAAAAACCAAAAAAAAAACAAAGAGTAGCTCTTTTCTTTAGAAGTGACATTTCAAGTAATGAAGACCTAAAAAATTAGCTTGCATATTAGGATTTTTAGGGCGCTAACTCACGCTGAAAACTGCAAATATAACAAGTACTGAACTATTATATTATTTAAAAAAAAAAGACTATAAACGGAATTTTGTACAGCCTTGCCTCCATTTGAAGAGCCCGTGAGAGGCTGCTTGAAAGCAGTTGGAAGTTGTGTTATCACAAGTTGTTTTTCCCCCCATGCTGCACTAATATTTACATTCATGTGACGCTGTTTCAAACCACTCAACAAGTTTGACGTTGTGTAAAAGTGTATTGATAGCCAGAGGCTGAGCAGCTTTGTTTGTCTATGGAAGAGATCATTATATCCTGGCTAGCGCGCTTTATTTTGAAGAAGAAACACCTGACTGATGGCTGGATTTGAATTTGATTTGAATTTAAATCTTTTTTTTTTTGTTAGCAGAAAAATGCTAATGACAGTCCGAAATTAATTCCAGAGATAAAACGCCATCGCAACAGGGGGACAGTTTTTCATTTGATTTGATGCTATAGAGAAGACGGCACAGGAGATGAAATGAATTGTATAATGTGAAAAGTGACGCATAATGCCACTTTGATCACACTTCTGGCTGACAGGGAGGTGCAATTACCGCCGTGGGAAGGCAATTATTCACACGACGTATAGCGAGTCCAGAAGAAGACGCAGCGAGAAAGGACGTATTAGGGTGTGAGCGGGAGTGTGGACAGAAATGAAAAGAAGATGGAGCGATAGCACAAAGATGGAACGCTATTGACACTCGCAGATGGAACGGGTTTCATGGGGAGGCAGCCAAGCACACAGAGTGGAAAACAATCAAGGACATTACGCAGAGATGCTGAAGAAAAAAAAAGTTGCATGCTTCCAAGACTTGGAACAAGAACGTCATGTTAAAGGCTCTCTGATTGTACCTTCATGTACGCCCTGCATGTCTTCTCCCGCTTTTGAAGCTTTGCACACAAACACGCACACGCAAAATAAAGAAAGACAGTAGTGAGAAACAGGAAGTGCCAAGTCAGGCCACTTACCATAAATTACAAGTGCTAATGTGAAGAAGAAGGGCGGAAAGAGAAACTCTTTAGAGGGATCGTCTCAAACCGATGCGACACCTCTTCACACCGAGATGTGAGAAACGAGGGAGGGGAAAAAAAAGCTGTCGTTTGGATGTGGGGATTCTCCCTTTGGCATCGCAAGCCAGAGGATGATAAGCAATGTACCATGAGATTATTTGTACCTTTCTGCCAAGGAGGGAATAATAAACGACAAACTCCTTTTGTGGCTCTTGAATGACTCCCCCAGCTTTCACCCAACTGAGTCCAATCACAAACAACGGCACTCTCCCAACAAGGAGATAAAAATGTTCTTTTCGAGGTTGATGTCTAAAAGTTATTAATTCTGCTTTATCAGCATGCTTGGTAAAACGTGGGTAATATAATCAGAGCAGAATGCAAAGAATGGACCAAAGAGGAATAAAACGATATCTTATGGAGGCAGCCATTTTTTTTTTACATTTTTTGAGACTCCCTATGTGTTCCTTAAGTTACTCTCTAACAATTAATGACTTAAAAATGATGCTGAGTGAGTTTTATTTGGATAGTCTACAATTAGAAAAAAATCCATTTGCATAATAATTTGCAACACAGTATAATAATCACATTTATTTAGCATTTAATAATAATAACTGTTGTAAATGTTCGATACCACTTTTCTCACCATACCGATACCATGAAACGATACTATAATACGTTTGATACATAAGATTCCCTTCCAAGAGAATGACAGATACTTTTAAAGACCTATATATCCCAATACAGCAAAATTCATACCAATTTCCTATCCCTTTAATTTCTACTAGAAATTAAGGCAAGTATTGGCACAGATACCGATACTCGTCCATCCCTAATAATAACCAAACGACTTGTTCCATGCATTAAAAAGCACATCCTGCCTACTCAAGGGATAAAATTAGAAGACGCCCACTAGCTGCGATCCTGCGAACAAACGGGCGTCTTTGGGTGCAAAACATTTTGTTTACAGATTAGGCGCCGTCTGAATAACAATGCGCGGCTTCACAACCGTCAATCACCTAGCCATGCAGCAGCGGTGTTGGAACATCACGGGCGTTTGCTCAACGTTTGATGCGGAGCGCATCTCCTCGTTCGTCTGCCGCTCTGTATCGTTCGCCTTAAAATAGAGCCGTGTTGAATTCTCACAGCGTTCCCATTTTGGGTCAATTTCAAGCAAACAAAAAGGGGTCGCTGTGATTCTTGCTTGTATGTAAAACAAGGGCACGCGCCGCCTCGCCCAGCCGGCGTCCTGCCGTTTAACCCCGCTGGGGTAAGACGAGATGATCACAATGGGCCCTAAAAAGGATCACGCGTCACAGTACCTTGTTGAAGCTGCGTCCTGCCGAGTCCTTCTCGCTGGGCCTGAGCTCCTGCAGTTGAGCGTCCAGGATGTCCACAAGCTGCTCCATGAGGCGCACAGAGGAACTGACATCACCAGCGAAGACGGGGCCACGTGTGTTGAATGCCAGCTCATTGGCTAGGTTGGCTGCGTTCTCGCCGCTTCGGATCTGGACGTGCCGGCGGGGGGGTTGGGTGGGAGTAGAGAGGGGGCAGAGTTTAATGCTGTTAGTGGTGGGGGTGCTCGCATGAGTTGTACTGCATCACAAATAAAGCTTTCATACACTTGGTCAATTTATCATGACAGAAAAAACAATTTTTTTATCCAATAAAATTATTACAGCTATCAATTATTGCCATATTTTTGCCCGCCCCCATCAATTCTTGAATAAACTGGGCTATATTGCAATTCAAAAAAATATCAATTAAACGGCAAAACACAGATTAATCCTGGTCTATTACAAAATGTAACAACGATCAGACCCAAAACAAAAACTACAAGGATGCTTTTCACATGCAAATATGTCCTCACTATGGAATAAAAACAACATTTCTCAGGCAATTAAAAGTGTTTGTTGTTGCTCCAAGTCAGCTTTGAAGCTGTCATCAGCGTTCACGATTTATTTTGCAGCTGCTAAACTCGCAGCATGAAAAGAAGTTGGAGTCAGAAATGTTTTTAAGATACAAATTTTTATGACTCGCTCTCTTTTTTTTTTTTTTTGGTCCTTAAATCTGACACGTAGTTTGGGACAGGAGCTCGGTTCCCATTTGATGTATTTGCCAAAATGTTTCCTGACAGCACCCAGGAACTCTGTCTGAACTCGCTACGTCTGGGATGTGTTTTTCCCCATCGTGGCTTGCGTCAGATACGTGGCGCATTGTTTTGTCGAAAATCAAAGTGGACAAATCACTGAAGAAATAAGCTGTCGGCCTTTGATTGTCGCCGCCAAACGACTGTCGCCTTAACTCGAGACAACCACACTCGTAAGTGGCGAGCTCATGAATTTATTGTTCTCAGATGTTTTCAAGTATGGTGGCCTTAACGGGTCAGAAATAATGTTTTTGATGTTAGCACCCTAGATATCAAAGTGCCTTTAAAGTATTAAGTCTCATTTAAACTTAAACACCAATAGATGCAATGAGACAGGTTGGGACAGAGTCTCAATGGAAAAATCCTATTAGCATTTTTATGCTAATTTAGCATCTTTAGCTAAGCACAAACAAGTACCAGTAGACTTAATGCAGGTGTCAAACTCATTTCTTTCGTGGGTCGCATTGTAGTCATAGCTTCTTTCGGAGGGCCATTATGACTGTCAAGCCAAATAAATGTATGAGCACCTCATATTATATACAGTAAAATTACAAAACAAACTGACAAATAACTCGTTTTCAAATCAGACGAGTAAAAACTGGTCAAATATTTTAAAAATAATTTGCAATTCTAGCAATGACACACGAATTTGATGCTCAATTTGTCTTCGCGGGTCACATAAAATGATGTGGCGGGCCTTATCTGACCTCCGGGCCTTAAGTTTAACACCTGTGACTTAATGGGACAAAAATAATTTGGTTAAGCATTCGCTTCAATCCGACCCGGTTGTATTCTAGAATCAAGTTTGAATTCTATTTCCACGATACAATTTTCATGTCATTTCATTTAGTTTCGCAACCGACGTCTTTTTTTTTTCCTTACCTTTTGTGCTACTTGAGTCACCCAGTGGGAAGTGCAGTTGCTGAGATCCGGGCCCTTGGAGCACCAGCTCCCTGCCACTGTGCACAGGAAGGAGGCGACGCCTGCGGTAGCAGCGAGCAAACACACGTTGGAAGGAGGCCAAAATAGCGGCGCTCGGATATTCTCGCTTAGATTTCACTCACACACTTCGCTGCAGGAAACTAAGCGTTCATTTCCAAACATTGCTTAAGCCAAGGTAGCTTTGTAAGGTATAAGGGAAACTAATCATAGAGGGGGATTTTTTTTTTTTTTTTTAACACAGTTAGCTTCAAGGGGAGAGAAAACCCCGACAAGGCACGTTTGAAACACTTCAAGGCCGGAATAAAAACAGCAGATTATGGCTAATGAATGCCTATTTTCTGACAACAATGACAACACGTGTAGTCCTTTTTCCCTTTTTAACCCTCCTCAGTCAAAACAAGTCTGAATCGGGCTTTGATCCGACGCTTTTTAATTTGACAGTGCTGTCGGTGTGCGCGCGTATGAGACGAGAGTGCTAAGGTGACGCTATGCGCGGCTAACAATTGTCAGCCCTGCTGCATAATGGCCATCAGCGCGCCGACGCTGCCAGCCGGCTTTGATGTCGAACACTTTTAGCAACTGGAACTAATTCTTATCTAATATGACCGTGCGGATACACTCCCGCAATTATGACTCCGAGATAGTAGAATTAATGGTGCTTATCGCAAGACGGTTGCTTGACTGTCCACGCGCTGCTGCTTTTTTCAGATTTACATTTTGCCCCACTGGAAAAACGAATGCGGTAAAACTGTCGCCGACAGAAAATCTTTTTTTAACCGTTCAGGGATTTATTTTTTGTGTTAGCATAGTGTTGAAATAACCACTGTTTTTTTAAGCTAGCTCTTTCGGAATACATGTTGGACAAAGATGGCACAAAATCAAAAAGTTTTTTGTTGTATCGGTGACAATGTTTTGGTGGTCAAAACACAAAATACACTATGAACAGGAAAAGGCACTAACATTGAAAAGTCTCACCTCTGGTGCCTTTAGGGCAGGGCCTCTCCACGGTGGATCCCGTGTGGGTCTGGGGCCAGTCGATGGCCCGCTGCTGGACGGCCTCGCAGAAGCGTCTGGGCGTGGGCGGCAGCTCCGGCAAGATGGGCTCTGCCGTCGACGACCCTCGGGTGTCCTCGAACGGATCCCTGCCGTCCCTCGGGTCGGCTCCTCCGCCCGCTGAGGGGTCACCTTGTTTTTTTGCGGTGGGCGCCGCTGTGGCTGCCATGACGGTGGTTGTTCTTGGTGGCGGCAAAGAGACGGGAAGTTCGCCAACTGGTGCCACTGAAATAAGTGAAACATGTTAGTGAAAATAAATAGCAGATTTTTTTTGTTTTTACTCACCTACAAATAGGGTGGGGGTTGTTTACATATCTGGAGTTTTTGTTTAATAAACGAAGGAAACTATTGTTGTCACTTTGTGGCCTAAACCAGGGCCAATTGTTGTTGCTTTGTGATCAAACAAAGCAGGCGATTGTTATTGCTATTCTTGTGCTGTAAAAAATTAAGGCCAATTGGTCTAACTCGCTTCCAATAAAAACAGAGCGGGCTCCGGATGCTTTGTTTTAATAAACCTGGGCAGATTGTTGTAATAAACCAACAGAGGTCTATTGTTGAAACTGTGTTTTAATAAACCATGACCAACTCTTGATTACTTTTTAAAATAAACCACGGCCAATTGGTGAGATTTTAAATAAACCAGGACAAACACTTATTATATTTGTTTTAATAAACCGGGTGTTTTTAGCAAACCAGACCAATTGGCTTATGTTGAGTTATGTTGTAATGAACCACAGCTGAATATTGGTCTATTTTACTTTTTTTTTTTCATAATTTTAGAATCTCTGACATTACAACAATTTAAGGGCGCATTTCCATGCCTCGTCGGTGCTGTAGTTTTGAATGCAAAAGATTTCAAACAGGCTTTTATTTGACGGAAGGTAAATAAATACCTTCTATCCATCATTTGACCCCTCCTTAAATCCATAAATTAAAAAAAAATTCCCAACAAAATTTGCTACCTCTGATTGATTAAATGTCAGCAGTGAAGACAAAGCGTGCTTACTTTTGCGTTTTTGCTGCTTGGTAGGCGAACATAATTTCTGGGGAAAAAAAAATTCTCAACCATCAGCAACAACATGATTACCCAGTATTGAGTCTGCAAAGTCAACCCGTGCTTTACTAATGCACATCACGCTTGCGAAGGCGCTCGCTGTTTGTGGCACGACGCAGGTGATTCAAGATGAGATGTTATCTCCCGCTGAGCGCCTCGAGATAAACAGGAAATGAGAGCAGAAATCAGGCGGGAAAAGGCTGGAAAGCGTTTGGATTGGCCAATATGAAGAGAAGAGGCGTGTGGATGGTCACTTGTCTTTTTTCTACCCACAACAAGCCGATTGTATTGGTAGATAAAAGCAGCTTTCGACAATGAGGTCTGGCGACGGTGCCGTCTTTGGGTTCCCAGGGCGATTGTGTGAAAATGCAATCTCATGCTATCTGACACTCCATTATCACACACATATCTCCATTTCCTGGGGGACGAGGCCCGCTGTCGCATTCACACTAATCAGCCAGGCGGGGGAATATTTGCTTTTTCCTTCAAAGTGGAATATATGAGTTTATTACACAAAGCCGATTGCACGGCGGCGGTAGCGGTCACTACAGCTGTGGGTTTGCTGTGAGGAAAATAAAAATATACCGTATTTTCCGCACTATAAGGCGCACCGGATTATAAGGCGCACCTTCAATGAATGGGCCATTTTAAAACGTTGTCCATATATAAGATATATACATTTGGCCCGCGGGCCGGACTTTGGACACGCCTGCTGTAGTGGCTCAATAATGGTCCATATATAAGGCGCACCTGATTATAAGGCGCACTGTCGGCTTCAGAGAAAATTGGAGGTATTTAGGTGCGCCTTATAGTGCGGAAAATACGGTAAGGCCCGGACCATTCCACAGAGAGGAGCAATTGTCACATTTCCCCACAGCGACCTTTCTGTTTGGCGCGAGCTGTGGCTAATTACCCGACGCTCCAGCGTGTCAGCCGCACTCGTGCAAGTCGGAAGGGCTGACTTAAAGCTGATTCGTTGATTGATTAATTAGGTTGTCACCAATGTCGGCTGCGGATGGTCGACAGGGAAGGTTAATACCACATCAATTCGAATTGAGCAAAAGCTTAAAAATCATAATGCTACTGGTGTGAGGTAATAAATTGAAAGCATGCCATTTCTACGTACGTCAATCTATATAAAAGACTGAAAAAGGTTCAAAATGGTCTTGTATTGGTTTCCATGACAACAACTTCAATTTTGTCTTTTGCTCCAAAATGATTGCCAGCTCTTCCACTCGGTGTGCTCAATACAGCATTTTCAGTTCATCTTGCACGACTCTCTGAATAGTTGCCCACGTTATGTGAAAAAGCCTTCCAACATTGCTAGGTTGGTGTGCAAATGAAGCATCAAGCCTTCATTTGCACTTCTTATTCTATTTCGTGTTCCTGTCTGTTGAGTCAGTTTTCCATTTGTGCAAGCCAAGCAGAAATGCGTGCGCATCCTCTTGATGAGCGAGGTAATGATTGAGATGAGTGAACGTGACGCCCACCCGCCCGCCGCTCCTCAAGAAGTCAATACTTGGCTTTCTTTTACCGCCACGGCAGACGTAAGCGGCAGGCTGCCTCGCGTGCGTATCCCGCACGAGCCCAACAGTTGCCCAAAGCTATTTATGGCACAGATCGATTAGTCCTCCAAAATGCTCTTTAGTTTTATACTGCAGAGTTTTATGAAAGACTTCTTCCTGTACTCTCTTTTAATAGCGTAAATGATTTCCTGAAAGTAGGCCTGTAGAAGAGCCAGGTATAATTGTAAACTGCCTGTAAAAAATAATAATAATAAAAAAAAAAAAAAACTCCTGGACAATCTTGGGAAATACAAATCAGAAATCACCCAGAGCTCCCCAGAGTCATTTACGATGACAAAATATTTTAGTCATCATGTTCCACGTTTCAGTTTTTGTGCGGTGGATGTGCTAAAATATATACATATTAATTTTCCCTAAATGCGAACGCTGTCAACATTGGCAACCGCTTTCACCAGAAAACTAAAAGACTCGTAAGCCGCCTAATACCAGTTATTTAGTGTCAGCAAATGACAACTTTAAGCCCAACAATTCCCTCTAATTGTTTTATATTTTGGAAAAAAAGGCCTGACAAGAATAATCCTCTTGGTGTAAATGCAAATTAAAGGCACACATTCCTGCATACGCTTCCTTTCTTCTTTGCTTTGACAATACAAAAATGAAATGGCAGCAAAATAAGTAGGTCGGACACATGAAAACTAGTGTCAGAACTTCACAAGAGTTCAGTCAATTTCGGAGACTTTTTTTCTTTCCTAGCTAATGCTAGCTTGACGCTAAAGCCACCGACATTGAAGCCAAGCTGACAGTCTGCTTGCTTTGGATTTATATACATTAGACCTAAAGTAGTAGAGTGTAAATCTACAATAGAATGTAATTTGTCCTTATAACTTGACTTTCCATCCAAAATGAGAGATAAGTGGCTCTGTTTGAAACCACAGAAGGTAGTAAAGACGGTTTGTTGGTTAGCCTTCATTCGCGGATAAAAACAGTAAGTACAGTTGCTCCTTTTGCCTTTTTCACCTCAAGCAAGAGCTGGTAATTAATGACAGTGAAACAAATCCCACAAGACATGAATTTTACATCAGGCCTTTCTCTTTCTTTAACGCCGTTCCGCTTTTCAGTCGAGGTTTTGCGGCGTGGAAGGCAGAAAGAAACGCGACGATTCATGTGCCGTTGCTAACTTCGGAATATTATTTCTGGAGATGAAAAAGCAGCCTGTCCAACGGTCATGACACTTCTTTAAAGAGCAGCAGACAGAAAAAGCTTGTGTCTCGCGCATGTAATTTATGAGGCCTGGAAGTGAATTTGGTGGCGATGCAGACATAGCACATTCAAGGAAAAAAGGCTAACCGGCCACAACAAAAATGCATACAAAGGGGCAAAAGTACATGTCTACAAATAGTGGCTGAGTATTTATTCAACTGCAGAAGGGTGGAGTGAATTTGTTCTATGCTGCTCTACGAGTATCTGATTAATTAGAGTATGAATTAAGCAGCAAAATAAGTCATAGTTTTTTAGCTACCTCAGAGGGCGGCCATTTTGCCATTCGAAGTCAACTGAAGATGACATCACAGTTACGTCACACATGGCTCACCTGTTTTCGGAGTTTGCTGAGCCATGTTCGGTCATTTTGTGAACCCTGAGCAACTATGATGTCGTGGCAAAATGGCCGCCCTCTGAGATGGATTAAAATGGGTGGATTTTTTTTCTGCTTAATTCATATTTCACAAACACAACACATATCAGAATGTCATGTTTAGTCTAGTGGGCTAGCATAGAACATATTACTGCAAAGAAATCTTTTGACATGACATCCATTCTAATTGGCTGACTAATTGGGACACGGCGTATTCTGTACTCTATATGCCGCTGCTGTCAAATAGTACGTGTACGATTGTCTCAAAGTTGAATGCATTCAGGCAACTTGAAGGCTTACTATCATTCAGGGATGCGCAAGTAAATGAGAACGCGGTGAAGTGGCACGCACGCACAAAAATCAGCTGGGAGAAGCACGCAAGGACAGTCGGGCTTAGTTTGACATTTCAATTCACAGTGGACACCCATTTCATGCTTACGACACGGCGGCGGCTTAAAACTGCTTGTTTTGAAGATCCGGATCAAATGTTACCAGGAAGACAAAGTCATTCTCCCCTTTCGCTCCTTGTTAGTTCGAAGCGATCCTGGCAATTATTGGCTCTCCTGAATTATTCCTTCTTTATTAAAGAAAGCAGTGAGGTGGCCTCGCAGGTGCCGTCTGCCTTTGGTGTTTATCGGCCTGCTTTTGAAGAAGCTCAATCGATGGCTCAACAATGCTCTGTTTGCAATTCATTTACAGACATTTTCTTCTAATGACGTGTGAAGTGGCCCGAAACAATCAGCGGAATGATCAATAACGACAGGGATGTTTGCTAATCACATCAATCAAGTGCGGAATTAGAAAGACGAACACAAGAGCAAACAAAGCAATAACAACAAGGTGAACAATGATTAACTTAGCCAAGGAGGCCTTTCTGTCACGACCGAACAGATTAGGCGAAAGCTATTTAATTTTGTTAAAGGCGGAGAATGAACAAGAAAGTAATGGCCATGAATTCAAATTGGTTGAGAATCCAAAGGTTTTTTTCCCTTTCCTTCACAAAATACTAATATCGTTGAAGGTGGTCATTGAAATTATCCATGTTTGGCCTTGGTGAAGGTCTGCGCTCTTACTTGGAACTCCAGTTGACCAAAAACTTGAAATAGTACCCCGATTTGAAAAAGCAGACACAAACTGGTTGCCTTGAATCTTCTTTTGTATTTTGTGTCGTAAAATGACACGCTTGTCCTATGGAAATAAAAACGAGAAATACACTTCGGAGATTCATTGGTCGGTGAATCTCAACGACTGCAATTAATTTCCTTTACATCTGGACTGGCCCCCCGGTTCCACGCACTGACATTATTTCACAGCCATTAGATGGTCGTGCAGGATAGGTCGTCCCATGTAAAGGGAACGCTGTCAGCTGCCATAAATCTAAACGAAGGTGTAAACGTGACGGGCCAATTATTTCCAAGCAGCGGTCCAACCAGGCCAAGATTTTCCCTCACGACATTTCAAGAATGAAAAGCAAAGAGTCACGATAAAACGTGGCGCTACGACTTGAACCGAAGAATAAAATAATGAAGCGTGTTCGGTCGGCTTCTCGGTCGGAATGCAGCCGATTTTGCTGCTTCGAGGTAATGTGGTATTTATGTTTAGCGAAGCATAACAGTAGCTGAGAGAGCACATAAAGGCATTGGAAAAGCTCCGCCATGGCCAGTTTCTTCCTTCTCGCAGCCTCTTTCGAGACAAAGAGGGCAATTATGATCACTCAGTTGTTAATTACATTCATATACGTTAACAGTGGAGGAGGTACAAGACCTCATTAAAAGTGTTCTTCACAATATGCACCTTATCAAACTCATAATGGAAGCTTCAACAAAAGCAGATCCATACTTGTGAGTGGTGGGGGGGTGGACCTCCCTGCCTCCCCCTCCCTCCCTTGGAGTGTGGAGTTATGGTGCTGGACAGATTCCAGGCTCCAGCGGGAAAACAAACAGACGTGTTGACAAGAGGCCAGAGTTCAGGAGTACACATCCCCCATTGAGGCGTCGTCGACGACAAGTCCCTTCGACAAGGCCGCGTCGGCAATCGCATTTCCAGCTGGCATCCAGAGGTGCCGCTTGGTCATGTGGAAGCGCAACCTGATACGCCGGCATGACGTCAAGTTGGGTCAAGAGGTCCCCCCCCCCCCCACCAAGCAGACTTCGCCCAGTTCAACGAGTACAGATAACTGTGGCCGTAATCGAGCAGGTGTAAAGTTCGTTCTCGGTTCGGTAAATTAGCCTAAAATGCCCCAAAAAATGTCCGATTTAAAAATCCCTGAGTCTGTGCTGCGATGAAGTCAAGTTGGGTCAAGATGTTTCTCCGCCAAGCAGGCTTAGTGAGGACAGATAATTGCGGACATTAGCGGTTTGATGGCAAGTCACTTATGTCACCTCTCAGCGCTTCAAAAATGGACTCTATCACATTCACATCATTTCCATTTGCAATTCAAAACATTACGCTCATTCGATTCACCTTGGGAAAAATGTTCAAGTTGACAAAAGTTAACCCAAAATGTTCAAATGTCCCTAGTCATTACTAATCACAACAGATTCACGTCATTGTTCTCATTGGAAATTCAACAAATTCACCTTGGTAACAATTTCCACATCCCACCAAAAATGCCTCATTTGTTCCCATTCCACATGATTTGATATCATTCAATCCATATTTTGTCCCCAATCAGCTTTTCAATACTCGCACGTAATTTCTCCTGAGATGGCAAATGTCATGTTCAAAAAAAAACAACAAATCCAACATTTGATCAGACAAAATTCATCACTGAGCGAATCTGAAATCAAAGCCTGGCGCAGAAATACACAAAAAGGTTCCTGTGGTGCCACTGACGCTGGCATGGCAACCAAATTTGAGGTAGAAGGAGGCGCAAACAACCCGTGTCACGCTGTTTGCCAATACCTCTCAGATATATTACCCGCACGCCAGGCAAGGTTGGAGAGGCCAGTGACAGTAATAGTTTTGGGGATTATGGAATGCGATAGGGACCGGCCGAGCCCCAGCTGGGATGAGTGCCTCGGCGTCCCCCATGGTAATCAAGAAGAGGCTTTTTGGTGGCCATGCAATCGCCCTGGGAGAAGTACCGCTCTTATTGCAAGGTGAATCTGTCATTTCTGATTGGATTTCCGATACGGCTCAATATTTACAATCACACATCCTCGTACGCGCGTGGTCAGCACTCAAATGAGTCGAGACGCAGGTTCCCGTGATTGTGACATGAAACGAAATGACAGCCGAGTCAGACGCCGCCTGAAGCTTCTTGTTGACCGACACAAACTGCTTTCAGGGGAAGGAAGCTAACGATTATTTACTCATCCCCGATTGGTGGGTAAAATGTTGTAGGAAATCTCACCTTCAACGGGATCCGGCGGTGTGAAGTCGAGATCGTAGCGGAGGATGTAAAAGTTATTCCACACGTAGAGCTGGTTGTCCCTGGGGTTGTAATCCACGGCCGTGATGTACTGGTACTGGTTGGGGAAACCGATGTCCGTGTACTCGCCTTGGCTCAGCTTGGTGTTGTAGATGTAGTCAATCTGGCTTGCTGCGCCGTCGTTTTCGCCTTCCTCGTAGGTGGAGCGCACCACGTGGAGCACGCCGCACGCCATGAAGGCGTTGGAGGCCGAGCGCTTGTCGTAGGCCGTGTCCCACGTGGCCTCGAAGCGAAGCGTGTACGGGTTGAGCTGGCTCACTACAATGCGCCCGTTGTTCTGCTCCGTGGCGTAGATGACCCACAGGCCCCGCTCGTCCACCGCCAGGTCGATATCTGTCTTGCCGCCCCAGCGGTACGGCGACGTGTCGTGATAGTTAGCGTTGTTGACGATGGCCTCGCCGCTTTTGATCCGCGTGCGCAGGTCGAACTTGACGATATTTCGGGTGCGCTCTTTGTTGAAGAAGATGGCGCCGTCGTAGGCCACGAAACCCGTGCCGTCCACCCGGTGGGGCAATTTATACGTGGTGGTCTGCCGGTTGTTTTGGAAGTCCTCCAGGGAGGCGTACTCGATGAGAGTGTCCGTGCGATACGGCGTCCAGGGCATGAAGAAGACCTTGTCGCCGGCTTGCAGCGGGTCTTTGCACCACGAGCCCGCTTGCTGCTCCGCCTCGTACAAGAAGGTGGCGTCGCCGATGCCTTTCAGCATCCCGGGACAAATGAAGACTGAGCAAAAGAGAGAAGAGGAAAGAGGCGCAAGTCAGGAATCAGTCGGGAGAATTTGGGTGGAGGGAGGAGGGGGGGGACAAAATAACGTGGAAAAAGTTAAGAATCCTGTAAATGAAGGACAGCACAAATGGATATTGACATTCCATCTCTCATATCAGCCCCTTTCAAACCGGCCATGGAATGTGCTGTGTGAAAGTGGCTGAGGTGTCTGACGTCAAATCAAGAGTTCATTTGGCGTACGTCGACACATGCAAAAATAAAAAGCCGTTACGTTCTTTTGGTGAGGAAAAAAAGAACAAACAATATTCCGTCAATGGCAGCAAAGCAGATGAAAATGGAGGCAGAGGGCATAAAAGAGCGGCACAGGATTAGCACCATGTGCTTATTCACATCACGGTGCCAAGCACACTAAATAAAGGGTTCACACTCTTTTCAAAATCAACTTTGAATGCCTTCATAGCAAATAAAGCGGGTCCTCCGACATCAAAATTTCTCATGATAGGAAGGAAGTCAGCCGATGCTGTACTTTGACAAAGTCAATCCGAATCTAAATCACAAAACCTTTTATGATCTGGGATTTATTCCAAAGAAACCTGGGTTCGTTTATCGCGACTTGAATATTCATTAGACATTTGTCCGCATTCCAAACACCATGTGAACCCTGTAAATAGTGGCAAATGCATTTTTCAAGGGTACAAAAGTCAGAGACCCTGGAAAAATCAGCACCCAACCATCTGTTTTTCTGAGCGTCTTTCAAGTCACTAGAAAAAGCTCCATTGATTCATCAGTGAAAAATTTGGGAGTCCATATGTGCAAACAATCCTCCCATGGGTTTAGGATTTGTCAGTGTGTGGGTGAGCTGGGGGGGGGGTGCTTGTACTCAACACCACAGAACAAGAAGACAGAGGGAAGGAAGTTAGTAGCGGTGGACTGAGCCACTTAGTTACCTTTTTGCTCCACTTCTATTTTTGGGTGGTGAAAAGGAGAGAAAAAAAAAAGAGTAAAATAGGGAGAGAAACGTTATCATGAGTCATCTGGCAGGTACAAGGAGAGAATTAGCTGCAAGTGGATGCGACCGTGACATGAACTGGGGAACGAGGAGCTAAGGGTGTGGGGGGGGAAAAAAAACGCAAGATGTTAGTTAATGAACAGTCATGCACATATTCCCTTATGTCTTAAACTGGCGAAAGCGTTTCGACATTCACGCTTCTAAAAAAACTAATGATTCAAACTTTGAAAAAAAAAAAATGGGGCCACGGCGCACAATGTTATAATAACGGCAAGGCAGAACTGCTGGACAGAAGGAAAGGCTGCGTGAAAAATTACAGGTTAGACAGCAGAGGAGGTTAGCGGCAGGAGGTGAAAGGGAGGTCTGTTTGAAAGAAGGGGACACACACACGCACACAGGAAAAAAAATGGATATTTCGTACAAGTGTTTACAATTCATCAACGCTAAGCACTTTCACAGGGACGCGCATGAACCTCGGCTATGCTCTAATAAACTCGTCTCAGACAAGCTTTCAAGCGGGATTTACTCTCGTCATAAACGCAGATGCCGTTTGCAACTCGAAGGTCTACTAAAATCAATTCAATGGGGATGTTTGAAATGGAAATTTGGCAAAATACAAGTGACACTATGAATATAGCGTGTCATTTTATTTAGCAAGGTAAGGAATTATTGCTTATTTCGATCCTTAAACGACAGAGTAGATGTTTGCACGGTAGCGTTCTAGGCTGAAATTAATGGCAACATGCATTTTCTGCACCATCAACTGGAAATAATGTCCTGTTTCTTTTATCTGATTCCTAAATTAAGTGGGAAAAAGAACTTAAACAGATTTACCAATTATTAAAAGAATTGTTAGTGACCAGCTTTAAAATTGAAAAATGCTAACTAAGCCATGTAATAGTAATTGGCATCGGCTGATTTGATTCACAGATAATCAGAATTGTCCCAGATTGAAAGATCATCAATGAAAAGTGAAAAAATACTTTTAAAACTATCTTTTTTTCTGCTATTAATACACCTATAATTTCAGATACAGACCCAAGTGGATTATTTTTCCCCTCCACTCCCTCGTCATTATATTTTACCAGCGTCGTCCTTGGTGAGCCATTGCCAATAACTGCCTTAAAATTACATCAGCGCAGTGCAGCTTGACACGTTGGCACGCAAACACAAATTGACTCGGCGCGCTCTCCGACAAGCGTCTAATACAAAGTAGCAACAACATCATCAGTAACATCATTCGGCATTCATCGTGGAGGTGATACTTACTATAGGGAACACACTCATACTGGACCTCTAAGTACTTGTAGGTGCCGGGGCATGGATCGGGAAAGACATCGGAGCCAGTGACAACCACACACTGCGTACGGTTGTTGCACCTAGAGGGAATAAGACAAGATTGACCACAGATGTCATCACCCGCAGAGAGATCAGTAGGCACAAATGGCGGTCGTGAGCGGCGTTACGATGATGTGGGGTGCTAGACCTTCAAGATCGGCACCCTAAGAATTGACTGCGAAGACAGGTAGCAAGTCGCTTTTTGTAAACAAAGGATTTGAGTTGTTAGTTTGAGTGCTCTCGCATTAGCTCGGTAGCTTTCTGCAAAATGTTTTTTTTTTCACGAATGCTTTCCTGGTGCTGAGGAATGTAGCGTAAATAAAAGATTCTGTGAGTGCATATTCTGTGAGTGGTTGTCATACATGAGTCAGTTTGTTGAACACTGAGTGAAGGTTGCTACATTATCTTTTCTTATACCCACTCGCTAGCTAAACTTTTTTTTCCTGAAAGTTTTGTTCCTTGGCACCCAGCAGTTTTGCATTAATAAAAGACTGATTAGATATTCCGACTGCTGTCCTACATTTGAGTGAGTCTGTTTGTTGACGATAATCAAGGAGTGTAGATGCTAAGTCAAGTAATCGCTGCTTGCTAGCTAGCCTTTAATCTAAAAGTTTGTTCTCTTGAATCAAGCAACTTTTGGTAAGAACAAGAGACTTTGATTCAGATTTTATGCAACAGCATTTATGCATTTGAATTCATCTGTTTGGTGTTGATTAATAAGAACTATTAGCATCCTGTTTTAGCTAGTAGCTAGCTAGCCAGTTGTATATGTTTTCTAATTTGTGTGTTCCAAGAATCTGGCCTTGCCTTGTGTGTTCTTGCACATATAGTAATTAAACATAATGGTATTTAATCAGTTGTAAATGTGTTATGGCTGATGGGGAAACTTGGAGGCAGCACAGCAGAAGGGCTGTCGTGTGCATAAGTGCACACGATATAGATAGCAGCTCGTGAAAAACAGCAGCTCAAGGCATGTCGAGTATTAGCGGTGGCATTTCCTCTGCGTCTATGGAGAGGGAAGAGATTGGTTAAAGGATCACACGGCAGGTGGCTGTGACATGTAACAGACAAGAGACGCTCCCCCATGCTCGCGTGCAGAAAACACATCAATGGGAGAAAAGATCGGCAACGGCGCGCTGTGCCAATTGTAAAAGTTTGCCTTTTTTTTTGCAAATGTTTTTAGGTGCAAGTAAAGTTCAAGTTAAGAGGAAAAGGGAGTTAGAGAGGGAGGGAAAGTGAGGATGGGGGCGACGTTTGCACTTCAAACGAGTTCATTTGAGGCAGAGGGATGGCATTGGGGGATAATGCGGGCAAGTATAACCGAGGCGCACACACAAGGGGGGGAAAAAAAAATAGGAGGCCGACATGAATATTTCACAAGGTCAGCAGCTGTCACGCATGTACATTTAAACATTGGAGGGAATGTTTAAAAGAGCCATTAGTCATTCAGGAGGCCTAACAAATGGGATTGTTTGGGACAACAGGGCCAGGATGCATGTGAAAGTCAAAACATAACTTTTCATCATCATTTTCTACTTCTACGCCTTTCTGTGATTCATCTAGTCTCTCGCTTGCAATCTGCTGATGAAACTTAGGTCCAGTGGCCACTTTCTTTCGAGATCTTGTCTGTTGCAAATAGAAACATGGCGGCACTATGGAGCCGCTTGACTACGTGCCGAGACTTCCTATACGTTAGGCACGTTGCTTGTAATACCCGCGCCAGTGTTACACGGCTCGATGGCTTACTTAAAGAATATTAAATGTTCTTTTTAAGGTGGGAAAAAAATCTTCACGCATTATCAAACTCAGCTCTTCCTACTTGGCTACTATTGCATGTGATTGCGGCTAAATTGCACTGAGCTCATTCTCGTGGTGGAGAGAGAGAGAGAGAGAGGAGGAAAAAAAATACCTTTTCAATCTCAGTTGTCCTTTTGCACCTCTGACCAGGCAGGGAAAGGATTCATTCAGCTGCTTTATGAGCGGGTCAGCGAAGAGGTAGCAAATACCAGACGGCATTACAAAACGCGCACACACACTATTTGGAGTACTTGATCATTTTAGTGCCGGGCCACAGCATGTTTTTAGTTTCTGCAAAGCTCAGAGGAAGACAGAGTAAAATGGAGCCAAGCTTTTTGGGCTGTTACCATCGTGATGACGGTCACACCCTTTGATCTCGATAATCTGATCGTCGGGGTGAATCCGAACGGTTGCTTCTCGCCCGAGACTTTGTCAGGGATATTGTTTTTGAAGCGCGGTCGAGAGTGTAACTCGTCGACAGATGAGGTGTGTACCAAGGCGCAGATGCCGTAAGAAAACGGGGACTGGAGGTGTCCATTCTGAAGGACAGGGTTGAGACGGCGGGGCTCGGTTCTATTCCCATGCGGCGTCACGTATAAAGGCGGAGAAATAGCGAGAAGACGGCTAAAGAGGACAGAGCTCGGTGCGTGCAAGCTGAACTTTGCTGGTTACTATTTATGAATACTTCATTCGTTGGCCTTTAAAAATACACAGAGAGGGGGAGGGGGGGGGGCAGTGAAGTGTTGCCGCCGCTGCTTGACAGCAAGGCAACATCCTGTGAGAGGCTAAACGGGATGAAAGGCGCCGTGATGAGCGTTGCCTGCTACCTGAGGCACAGCCACTTCAATGGCGTACAAGTGTTTGAACAAAGCAAACTCGCCGCCCCAGATGGGGAATTAGGAGGCTTTGGGGTGACTCACAGTCTGTGGGAGTTGCACTAATTTTAATAACTCACATATATTCCTGCCTGTCGAGAATTAATCCCATCAGTTTTGGTGGAGGAAAGAATTTCAATGCAACCACAAATGAATGACTGCAATGTTTACCACTGGATATGGAAGGCTGGAATTACATGCAGGTCCATGAAAGAACTTTGTTGGGTTCTGTGTTAACAACAAAGCATCGCTTAATTCTTTTTTGCAGGATCTCTGTGTAAAAGAGTTTCAATGTCAATGAAAACAAAAGACAGGACAAGAGAGGCAACTTCATGTATCCTGTTGAGATCCAACTCGTTGATGGAAAAAAGTCTCGTGTTAAAACATCCGCTACACCGAGAGGGGGGGGTGGAAAAAACGTTTCATGCATTTCATGTCAAACAAACTCCACTCGTCTCCTCTCACAAACCTTTGTGATATAATCTTGTAGGCGTCGGGGAGGTAGCAGTTGACGTTCTCCATCTGGAACGGGTCTGCGTCGCAGATCTTGTCGTCTGTCCGCCCGTAGTTGGCCGTCTCGATCATGATGACGTCGCTGCCGGGGCAGCGCAGGTCGATGGCGTAGCCCTCGCATGATAGCTCCCGCCGGACCAGGCCGAAGGGCAGGGCGGCGCGGCTGAATCCTGAGAGGAGACACGACGCAAAAAAACATCGATGACTAACATTTCACATCAAGAGGGAGGGCTTTGTTATTTTTGGATGAAGAGAAAAGAGCAGAACAAACTGTAAAAAAAACATCCAAACAGCTTTGTCAGATAAAAGTGGAGTCCACGTGACGGATAATCTATACGAGGGAAAAAGCCAGGATGTGAGTATGGCCAAATAAGTGCACCAAGCGGGGGAGAAAATGAGCTTTTTCATTGCAAAAATGACCCTCCTTCCAGGACATTAGAGTGAAATAGGCTATTATGGAGTATTCTCTTGTCTGAATAATAAAATGCCATTTCACAAAGACCGACTGGGCTATGGAGGGAGGAAGCGAGACAGAGAAAGAAAAGAGGGGAAAAAAAGGGAATCTATTATCAGGGGTTGAAATGATTTGAAGTTTTTAAAAAATGCAGCAACTCTGAGAAGACTTGAAGGGAAGAAAAAAAAAAAACAATTAGGTAGAGTCTACGTAAGTAGAACATGTAAATGTGTTCCACTTACGGAATGCAAGCAGAGAGCTGCGTGGAGTGTCAATAATCGCCGCTGTTTGGGAGAATGGTGGGCCCCCGAGGGGGCAGCCGGCGTCGGTATTTTCTCTCGCTCCTAATTAGCCCTTCCTTCAGTCTGCTACCTCTGGCGCAGCCCCATTGGCTAACCCCGGCTTTGTCACGCAGCAACACTTACCACCTCGGGTTCATTTTGCCCCCTCACTCTAATTACCCTCACGCTTTTGACAGCGGCAGCCCGACCGACGCAATTAGCGTCGCTTGAAACGCTCAAAGTTTCCGAGTGACTCCTACTTGAAATTCCTCTCAAAAAGCCCAGGCGTTATTTCGTCTGTCGCCGTGACAAAAACGTATGTCTGCAAAACGTAGACGATGGAAAACAAATTGTCAAAAAAGCCGGAGAGACGACGGAGGGAACTGGGCGGAAGGCGGCCAACATTTCTTGAAACTAACATTAAGGCGAGTGGATTCTATTTGAGGGAATGTGAGTTAACAGCTGAGTCCATTTGCTGACTTGCTTGCTAACCAAAACAGCAGCACCTATGGAGGTATATTATATAGGGATTAGGAATCTCATTCAAAATGGCCGTCAAAACGTTGTCAACAAGTTCTATTTACGCTTCGGCTGCATTTCTCCCTAAACAGACCTTGCGTTTTGCAGCAAAGTCCTAACCTAACCAAAGCCGTCGATCCCGCCGAGCATTCAGCCAATGGTTCCTTCTTTAAAAATAACACCATGTGCGTCGGGTGCAAGTGGATTGTGCTTAGCTCCGCTGTTTATCACCTCATTAGCAGACATCGGTTGAGCCGAACAGTGCGTGGGGAGCTGCGGGGTCAGTCCATCCATCCAAATAACAACCACAATTACCCGCAGCGTCCGCAGAACCCGAGCGGGATGGCGGCTGATAAAACACAGAGTGGAGTCAGCGGCTTAAGCGGCCAGACTAATGATCACCACGTCTGCCATTCCTCACGGAGGGACTGACGGCTTTATCACAGTAGCCGAGGAAGGAATGCATTTCACAGGGTATTAAAATTCGAAAGGGGATCCGCGGCACGAGGGAACCTACGTCACCTGCCTTTGTGACCTCTTTTCTCGGGGCTCTACGCTGACGATTCGACACATCTATATCAGAGCTCGGATGGCAACGCCGTCGTCAACGTAGGCCCGGCTA
This sequence comes from Syngnathus floridae, assembly GCF_059516105.1. Lineage (NCBI taxonomy): Eukaryota > Metazoa > Chordata > Actinopteri > Syngnathiformes > Syngnathidae > Syngnathus > Syngnathus floridae. Next base: position 5,688,666 of record NC_142426.1, on the reverse strand, counting down.
TTGATTAGTTCAGTGCCTCGCCTCGCCTGGCTGCCCTCTTCCCTCCTTACCCACGTGAATCATACTGGACAGAGGCTAAGGCCGCATCAATTAGGGGGAGGTTACCCGCCATCCAAAGGACAAATTGATTCTCCCTCATCTCTGTTTCATGAACGACTTTCTTGTTGACCTGTACTTGACCAAGTAGGGACAGATTTGGCTTAACAACATACGGTGCATAATATGTCTCAGTAGAATGTTGGACAATACTGTCCCTAATTAGTCGACTGGGTGCGTTCATGTGGATAAATGGACGCGCTCCATTTCCTAACTGTAACTGTCACATTTTATAAACGCTATTGTTCACCCGTGGACATGCAGGAGTTAACTGTTACTACCCAAAACAGCAGCACTAAAACAGTGGGTGTCATTTTCACCTCATTTGATTGGTTGGTTGGGTGTCAAGATTACAGCAAATCAAACCACAATGGTATTTAATGAATCTTTTGTTTTGGTGCAAATCTTGAGTAAAAATGTGTCAAGATAATGAACAGCTTCCAAGGTGACTTGGAAAAAGATTTTGCAGCTTAGCAGTCTTTCCAGTTGTGGAACCAATAGTTACCTCGAGTCCTGGCAGGTTCCCTGTTGTTTGCGTTCCAGTTCACCGAGACTTTAAAAAAGGCGAGCAGGGTGATGCACGCAAAATTCCGGCATCCCACTGACGTATGAACATCTTTTTGTCTGGCGTTTTGTTTAACGACTCAATTTTGGAGACGTTGGATGATGGCAGGTGACAGAAGGTCACAAAGGGAAACCATCCAGAGCATGCAGCTATTGTGAAATGCGCCACATAAATAAAGTTGTATTGTAATATATTAACACAAATTTACACAATCAGCGAGGGAATTGAATTCTGGCTTTTGTCAAATCTCCATGGTAACAATTTTGCCCTGGCTATAATTGGCTGTGATCCCGATTGGTGGCCTTGTTGACATGAAGCCTTATCATGCATTCTGGTCAGTGAGTGACTTGAGCAAAGTAGCTTTTCAGATTCCCCCCTCTGACCTGCCTGCTAAGCCTTCTATTGAGCTCAACAGACAGCCAAGCCAGGCCCGGGAACGCTCCTCAATATGTTGCATTCAGGGATTTCTTTCCACCCCCCCTTACTTCTTCAGTTGACAGACTATAATTCACTGCCGAAAAAAAATCCCCCCTCCTATTTCATATTTTGTTTTCTATCAACACCCTTGAAATTGGAAGCGGCTCGGCAGCTCAGATGAGCGCATCGGAAACATCCCGCATGCACCGTGGTGCTTTTAAAAGCCCCGAAGGTGAAATGAAATGATAATGAATGTCGAAATGTTGCCATTTGGCTAGCGAGGCCGCCGGACCGTGACGCGCAACTATCTGGGGAAGTTCATCTTGGGTGGAGTCATGGCCGACCTTTTGAGCCTAACGGATATGTAAGAACGAGTGGAAAGTTTTTTTTTGTTTTAGAAAAAAAAAAAAAAGGGGACAGTTTTTGGAAGTTAGACAGAGTGGCGAGGACTAACGCAGACGGAGTGCAGAAGCATGGCTTGACGCTTGTCATCCCCCATTAAGCTTCCTTTGATTGGCCTTTGTGGTCTTGGAAACGGCAAACAGCTGCATGCAAATGTCCCCCATTTCCCCCTGCGTCTGGCCCCCATTGTTCCTTTGACGGAGACACTCTCTTGTGCGCCCATAAAGGAGGGTGTAGCCTTTAGTCAAATAAGAGCGCCCCCGCCGTGGCCACAGCGGGGGCACTTGAAGATTGTTTGTCTTTTTATGTTGTTTGCTTCACAATAATTCTGGCAGCCCAAGAGGAGATCTGAGAGTCAAGCTTGGCCTCCAACGGCCCGGCAATGCCTCCATAATCCTATATCCGAAGTGGTCAGGGAGTAACTTTTTTTTTTCTTTTGGAATGGAGATTTCCAACGGGAATTTGAAAAGTAGCACAAACATGATTGAATTCTTGCTAATAGGGGCACAAAGTAACGGCAACTCAAATGTGTGGCGGTATATCAAAGTGAAAACACTATCCGAAAAGAAAATTCTACTCTCAAACCAAGATAATGAGAGAAGCACTAATGGAATGTAAAATGTGGAAAAGATCTTTTGTTTACAAGTGGCAGGCAATATGGCTACCGATGGTTAACAGGATAAGCTAACATCAATTAGCGGTGGGGGATTAAACATGATTTGGTACATATTTCAATTCAGGTTTTGTATTTCCAGACATAGCCATGTTGTGAATGACGCCCAGTGGCAAGGTGTGAGATGAGCCAGGAGATTTGGGGCAAAAACAACACCTGCTTTTCAAATACCGACAACACAATATTTCAAGTGGCAGACATTTTGCTCGCGTTTGCAGTGCCACTTCAATCCATCTGCTCCGGGCTCGTCTTGTTGGGAATTGTTTCTAAAGACGGTGTCAGACAAGACCGCAATAGCCGCAGCCGCACCCGCCCTTTCCCAGACGGCCACTATCAGGCACTCTAGATTGCGATAGGAGGATTCCAAAATAGAAACCTGCTATTTGCAAATCCATCCTGTCCATTTGGGCTTCCGTGCAACGCTGCCTTCTGTGATGTTTTACATCGTGACGTTTCCTAATTCAAATGCTGTTGGGGAATGCTGGTGAAGAGAACCAAGACGCTGAGCTGTAAGAGAGTTTCAGGGAGGGAGGGGGCGAGCGGACGGGCGGGCGTTTTGTGTTTGGGGGCACTTGCGGTTGTTGAGGCAGAAAATAAGCGTTAAAGCGGTCCAAGCAGCTGCACGAGTCGAGCCTCGTTGCTCCTATTACCAGTGAGACATTCAAAGTCAAAGTTTGACAATGACTCAGGCAAAAAAAAAGAAAATGTGTTTTTAATACCACATGATGGGATATTACAGCACAGCTCTACAATGACACCAATTTTATGGTTTTGGAGCAGGAAGCCAGGCCAAGCAATGACACCATGGATCATGATCATAAAACATTTGATTCAGAGTTAGGGAAAACACGCCTGGTGAAGTAAGAATTTTATGATTATTTAGGAGTGATGCTATTTTTCCAGTCACTTCCAAAATGACGCAAGGAGACACTGCACTTTTTCCACAATATCATTTTGTGTTTGTTTTGCTCTGATACTGTACATACATATATGGCGGGGATTGAACATTAACAGGAACGGCTGATCAAAATATAATTTAATACTATTTGTCTACTGTATGTACAATAAAGATGATCATTTTGGTCAATGTAATTGTAAAGTAAAATAATGAGTGATAAAATTCTACCTAAATTAAGAGTCAAAATCATTAATAAAAAAAATGAGTGATAATATTCTACCAAAATTAAGTCAAAATCCTAAAAAAGATAAATAAATGAAAAAAATATATATTTTTTAAAAACTTGGTCCCCGAAAACCTAATTTAACGCAATAATTTTTCTGTACGGGAGTCAACCCGGATACGATTCGTTTTTTCTCGCCGCGCTGTCCGTTGACACGTCAGTCGAGCGGAGGAAAAAGTCGACGGTAATTCAACGGCGTGTTACTGTCTGCGGAAAAAAACAAACCTTTTCACAGAGACAAATAACTGTCACAGAGGCTAAGCAGCTGAAAGGGAAACAAAGCTCAGTAGATGAAAAGCTCACATGCTCTGAGGCGAATGCCATCCTGACAGAATTAGTTCATTGCTCGCTCGACATCCGTGCCGTTATTTTTTTTTTTTGTGCGGGGAGTTGATGAAACGCACCGAAAGAGGTGAGTTCATGCAAACTCCCCCGAGTATGGCGTGGATATACTCTTACAGGCTTGATCGGGGCCTCCACTCCCTTTCAAGCTTGTGTTTTTTTGCCCCGCCACTTAAAACCCAGCTGGATTTTCCGCTCAAGGTACCTTCCCGGAGGGCGGAGGATGGAGCGGGAAGATGTAGGAATGGGGAAGGCGGGGTGATTGAGTTTGACTTCATGGCGCAGTCTCCACGCTTCAGCCGGGCT